>NW_006921623.1:13320011-13345451 GCF_000298275.1 Orycteropus afer afer | reverse complement strand
ACTGTGGTCAATGTCATGAGACAAAGTGTATGTGAACTGCTGTATGGAAAGTGAATTTGCTCTGTAAATCTTCACCCAAATCACAAAAAAAAAAAAAAAAAAATCAGAAGTTTGGGCTTAAAAAAAAAAATAGTGTATCTATGGAAACTTGAGCAAAGAATACCAGAAAGATGTTTACTTGTGCTTTATTGACTATGCAAAAGCATTCGATTGTGTGGATCACAAGAAATTATGGATAACACTGAGAAGAATGGGAATTCCAGGACACTTGATTGTACTCATGAGGAATCTGTACATAGATCAGGAGGCTGTCATTCAAACAGAACAAGGGGATACTGCATGGTTTAAAATCAAGAAAGGAACACATCAGGGTTATATCCTTTCACCATACTTATTCAATTTTTATGCAGAGCAAATAATCCAAGAAGCTGGATTATATGAAGAAGAACATGGCATTAGGATTGGAGGAAGACTCATTAACAACATGTGATACACAAATGACACAATTTTCCTTGCTGAAAGTGAGGATGACTTGAAGCATTTACTGATGAAGATTAAAGACCACAGTCTGCAGTGGTCTATGACCAGAGTGACAGCCTCACAATAAATGGAGAAAAGATTGAAGTTGTCAAGGATTTCACATTACATGGTTCTAAATCAACACCAATGGAAGCAGCAGTCAAGATATCAGATGACATATTGCATTGGGCAAATCTGCTGCAAAAGACCTCTTTAAAGTGATGAAGAGCAAAGATGTCTTCTTGAAGACGAAGATGTTCCTAACCTAGCCATGGTATTTTCATTTGCTTCATATGCATATAAGAGCTGGACAATGAATAAGGAAGATTGAAGAAGAGTTCATGCTTTCGAATTGTGGTGTTGGAGAAGAATACTAAGAGTACCATGCACTGCTAAAAGGACTAACAGATTTGTCCTGGAAGAGGTGCAGCCGGAATGCTCCTTGGAAGAAAGAATGGCCAGACTTCAGTCTCACCTACATTGATCATGTTCTCCATTCCCTGGAGAAGGACATCATGCTTGATAAAGTAGAGGGTCAATGAAGAAGAGGAAGGCCCTCAATGAGATGGATTGACACAGTGGCTGCAACGATGGGCTCAAGTATAGCTAGGATTATAAGGCTGGCACAGGACCAGGCAGTGTTATTGTGCTGTGTATAGCTTCACTATGAGTAGGAGATGACTCGATGACACCTAACAACAACAACATGGTGCCCTGCTTCCAAAGATTCTGAATTAGGTAGAATGGGATGTGGGTTGGGCAAAGGTGTTTTTAACCTGCTCCACAGGTGATTCTGATGCTCTGCCAGGTTTCGGAACCTCTGCTGTAAACCATATATTTATATTTAAATATACTAAAATGATCCAACTGAGTATATGTGAACTGCTGTATGAAAAGTGAATTTACTCTGTAAATCTTCACCCAAATCCTAATAAAAAAAAAAAAAAAATGATCCAACTGTATGAAAATGACATCAATTTTGATTTCTATTCCTGAACAAAAATATCTTCTTACAATTTCACCTGTACCTGATGCCTAGCTTTTAAAAATCAGATATCCATAACCTGAGTATTGCAAGCATAGTACCTACTGGGAAATAGGATTCTTCATGCATCCTTTTTTTTTTTTTTCAATCTAACTAACTGTAGATTAAAGGCATGGAAAATGCCATTGCTATTCTTAAAACAAACTTTTTTGGATTCCTTATTTTCATTAAAAAAAAAGTTTTAAGATAGTTTAGTCCTAATGGAAACTCACTAGTACTGAATAAAAATCTTCCTAGGGAGGAAAAAAGTACCTTCCTATATAATCTACATTGGGAATGCAAATTGTAGAGAAACAGACACCAAAGGATTTGCATTTAATCAAATCTGAGGCAAGTCATTTCAGAAGCATCAGTAAGGGGTGCAGAAGCCTTTCCCATAAGGATCAGGCAAGGTCCTTCCCGGATCCCAGCATCCCTTTCTGCTTACCAAGGAGTGTATACCACTTGCCAGAAACTCTACCTTGCCTGTGAAAAGACTGAGGAAGGAAATTCACCAGAATCATCCAGAATGGAAGGTGGTAAGTCTATATTGGTTATTTAAAAAGTAAATAAACTTTTTAATAATCCTAATGTTTACTTTTGACACCACACAGTTATAACATAAACAAAATAGAAGAAATACAAAAACACAGTCCTGAGACAACTATTTAGAGTTCTCGGTACCAGTTTCATAATTCTAGTCACATTTCTTTACTAGTTGTTAGACTTAACTTTTGTTGCAGTCTCAGGAGTTATTCAAGATCAGTTCAACTAAACATTATTTTTATAAAGTGAGACTTAACTATTAATGCCTTCTTTTTCAATATTTTATTTGAGATGTAACAACTTCAGGCAAGCCGTCAATTATAAAGGGCAGAAAAATCTGCATTTAAATAGGACTTGAAATATCTTTTATTCATGCATCTTGCTTTAGGCTCTTAAGGCTAAGAATGTAGGAACTTCTATTTACATATGATAAGGAAGACCCTGAACTGTTATATCAGGAGTTCAAACTGTATATAGATCCTTACTCCTTTGTTCATCCTGAAGATACAAATGTTAGCATCAACTTAGAGTAAAACCCACCCATTTAGTAACAAATTTAAGTTGCTGTTTTAAAAGTCAAATTTAAATTTAAAAAGCTTACAAAAGTCAACATTTTGAACATTAATGAGCACAGAAGATACATCTCAAAAATTCCTAGTAAAAAAAAAAAAATGGTATTTTTCAATTGTCACAGCTCATCAAAGCCTGATCTCAAAAGGTAGACAGTGAGGGCCATAGGAAAATCTGACTATTGGGAATCACTGGAGGGTGTAATTGGTTAATGCACTGGACAGTTAATCAAAAAGTCAGAAGATCCTCTCCACCAAGAAGTGTCTCAGAAGGAAGTCCTGGAGATCTGCCCCTGGGGCAGGGGGAGGGGTGGGGATAACCCATTGAAAACTCCATGCAGCCCAGTCCACTCTGTCACACACAACTCTGTTAGTTTTAATTGGCTTGTCAACAACTCTTTTTTTCCTTCTGTGTTGACTGAAGCATTGAGCCAATTATTGACAGCATCTCTAAGTAGAAAGTTTTGGGATCCAGATATGAGGTTTAGAAGGTGGAGAATGGCAGATTATCAAGAGGGGAGCGTGAATACCTATGGTGTGGGTAGACCAAAGCACCTATAAAATGCTGATATGTTAACTAATTTGGTCTCATATCCTTACAAGTTTCTGACTTTATTTCAAGTTTAAGATTTCACAAACATTACATATGATCTCCTGTTTAATTAATGTTCTGAACATGTCAAGATTAGGTGCAGAACTTAGAGGTTTTGTGTTGCTTTCCTTGTATTCTCCTAAAGGTTTCCCATAATAAAGCCACTATGATACCATCTCCCCAGATCAGGAGTGGAACCACAAATGCTGAGCTGCTAATGGGTATACAACTAATAGTATGTATTCCTGGGTGGGTATCTCTGTCCTTCCCCATGACTCTCCTCCTCAGCAAGGCAGCCTGGGCTGCAGACAGTGGGGTCAGAAGAGGAGTGCCTATAGCAGCAGAGTTGGCACCTGAAGCCACACAGTGGGACAGAGCATTGTCTTGCCCCTGGACTGCCCAGGACTTCATTCTTGGCACTTTTCTGACAGGTAGGGAAAAAAAAATGGAACAAACATAGTCATTGTCCACCAGTCATCCATTCTGCTCTGTCCTGAGTGAGAGTATGCCTACATTCTAGTATTATGAGGGACAATAATTCAGAGACATCATCTATTAAGTTTACTGCTGTCTCCAGTGGCATAGTGCCTAAAGCATTTGACTAGTAACTGAAAGGCTGGAGGTTCAAACCTACCAGCCACTCCTCAGAAGTTAGATTTGGCAATCTACTTTCTCAGAAACTGAAGGGTCGCTATGAGTCAGGACTGACTCCACAGCAGTGAGTTTGGTTTTTTGGTAGTAAAATTCAAAATATAAATTGTTCAACAATTTTCTAAGGTTATAGAATGGCTCTGTTCACCACCCCTCCCCATTTTTGTTTTCAATTATTCCTTAAAGACCAGATTCCCTTACCTTATGTAACAAGCACCTGCTAAGGGACTCTAGAGAATTTATAAGCAAGAAGGTATATTCTAGAGAATGTCATCAAAAATAGTAAAATAAAGGAATAACTGCTAATGGGTACAGGGTTTCTTTCTAGGGTGATAAAAATGTTCTGGAATTTGATGGTGGTGGTGGTTGGACAGCCTTGAGAATATACTAAAAGCCACTGGATGGTATGCTTAAACAGATAAATGTTATGGTTCTAAGAATTATAGCTCAGTCTTTAAAATATATTTAAAAAGTAAAAAAGAAATAGTGAAATGAGAATGTGCTGCAAAAACCAAAAATGTACTTGATATTTGGTAACTAAAAATAATTTAGGAATCATGTATATTTGAAAAATCAAATCAATTTCAGAATATATAAGTTGGATTTGGTGGAAAATGTTTAATTTCGAAAACAATATTAAAGCAATAACATTAAATTTCTCTGAACCAAATTCTTCATCAAAGTAAATGGGAATAAAAAAAGGACATGAATGGGACAATTTGTTGTACATACATAATCACAATACTACAATGCAAAAACAAAACAAAACAAAACAAAAAAAACAGTTTCCAGATTCTAAGGGATACTTTCATTTCTATTAATAAATTTGCTTGTGCTTTCTCCCCGGAAACACATGTCTTTGTTTTCTCAACAACTGATCTGAATGCAAGTTTGTATCTAGAGTATTTGAATAAAAACTCTTAAGCATCTCCTGGTTTATGCAGGTGTGGATTCTTTAAATAGACACAGTGCCCAGAAGAAAAAAAATATTTTGGAGTAGGAACACTGGCAACATTGTAACAAACCTCAAAACATCACTCCTCTCCAAAAAAGAAGGGTTAGCTAGGTTAAGGAACTTTCAGCACTTTCGAAAACATGAGACTATTCCAGATAGTACTTTAAAGAATTTGTAGTAGGTTTCATTGCTGTTCTATATTGTAGATGTGCACTTGTCTGAACCACTGCCTCACAGTGTGTTTTATCCCCACTGCTCCTGTTGTTTCCTGTTTCCTCTCATTCTCTCATGAAGCCTGAGAAAAAGGCTTTGATCCCTACCTCTTATGCAACAGAGCTCTTTTTAAAGATCTCTACCTTTGCAACCCCTAAGATCTTTCTCAACCTTCTCTAAGGCAATTTATTTATTCCACAAATACTTATTGAGTGAGCATCTATTGGGCGCCAGATACTTAACACCATTAATCATCTCTCTCCATACTCCTTCTTTCCTTCATCTCCCCGATGGAATCACCCTGTTAAGGAGCCCTAGTAGACAACAGTTAAGTGTTTAGCTTCTAAATAAAAGGTTGGTGATTTGAATCCATCCAGTGGCTCTGTAGGAGAAAGACCTGGCAATCTGTTCTCATAAAAATCACAGCCTAGAAAACCCTATGGGAAAGTTCTACTCTGTTACATGGGGTCACTATGAATTGAAATCGACTCGTTGGCATGTAAAGACAGCCACCACCCTGGTACATCACTCCCTACATTTCTGATCCCTCCTTTTCCCCTGGGCATCAGAGCTGTTTCCCAAGACTCAGTGCTTGAGTGTCTACTATTCTCTTATTATGAAATATTCCTTGAAAAACTAATTTATTTTCATAACTTTAATTATTGTGGTAGTAAAGATGTCTTACATAAACAGTTCTAACCCCAGTCCAAGATCTAGTCCTGTCTACGGATATTTTTATTTGATTACGCCACCACAACCTCAAACTCACCATATTCTAAACTGAACTCTTATTCTTTCCCCCAACAAAACCAACCCTGTCCCCTGCCTTCTTGAACTCTCTTTATCATGGTATTCTTTTTCATTGTGTGTGTGTGTGTGCATGCATGCTTGTGTATTTTCCTTTAACAAGTCTCTTAAATCTGCCCTTTCATTGTCATTTGCATGGTTTCTGGTTAGTCTCTGTTTTACCTTTCTCTGTCCTTTCTGCTTCTGTATCCTCTATGTTTTCTAGAATCTACTCTTTTTAATCCTCCAAAAATTATTCTATTACAGTGTTCTTTGGGAGAAAAAAAAAAATGTTGTAATTTCCATCACCTACAGCATAAAGTATAAACAAATCTTCACCATCAAGGAGTTTACATTTAGCAAGGGCAGACAGACAATTAACAATACACTTAATAAGTAAATATATAGTTTATTAGAAGGTGGTATATAGAAGAAAAAAAGTAAAATAGGGTAAGGAAGATCAGGAATGTTTCATGGTGAAACTGCAATTTTAAATACACTCTCATTGAGAAGATAACATTTGAGCCAAAACTTGAATACAAGGATATTTAGCCATGTGGATAACTGGGGGAAGAATATTCCAGATGAAGGAGATAGTCAGTATAAAGGCTCTGAGCCAGAAGCTTGCTTGGTGCATTTCAGGAACTGGCTGGAGTGTAATGAATAAGGGTGTGGTAGTTAAGATGTCTGTCAACTTGGTGGGCCATGATTTTGAGTGCTCAGCAGCTAGATGTAGTTATTCCCATAATGAGATTGTAACTAATTCCCTAGTGCAATTTGCTGTGAGCAGCTAAGTAGCTACCTTCTGGGCGTGGCCTGCTTCTAGGATATAAGAAGAAGCTCTGAGAAATGTCTCTAGCTTTTGGCACATCTGGACCCTGCATTTGACTGCCTCTTGGCCTGCTGCGTTACCTGCCAATTCCAGGATTTTTCCTGGACTTGAACCACTGGTCTGCCATGTTGCCTGCTGATCTTTGGGATTGTGCAATTTAACTGTCCATCTTGGGTTCATCAGCCTCAGCAGCCATGAGTCTGAAAAAGCCTCCAGCTCCATTGGGCCTGGACCAGGAGGCACAGCTAAAGCCCAAGGTCAAGAGGCCTTCACCCAGCCCCCAGAGCCAACACTTTGAACGTGGACTTCTAGCCTCCTACCTTGTAAGAGCATAAATCCCTGTTTGTTAAAGCCATCCACTTGTCGTTTATCTGTTATTACAGCACCAGAATCAAGACAAAGGGGAAGAGTTCTAGGGAAAAAAAAGTCAGAAGAATCAGGGAACAAGGTTATATAGGGCCCTTATAAGGACTTTGACTTTTACTCTGAATGAAATAAGAAGACATTGTAGGGTTTTGAACCAAGGAGTGACATGGTTGTATTTTCTTTTTTAAGGATCACTCTGATTTTTCTGTTGATAATAGACTTGAGGATGGAAAGGAGGAAGGTAGAAGCAGGGAGACAAGTTAGAAGGCTACTGTAGTGTTCTGGTTACCTAGTGCCGCTCTGACAAGAAAATATACCACAAATGGGATGGCCTAAACGAACAGGAGTTTATTCTTACAATTTGGAGCCTTTAAGTCCAAGTTCAAAGGGCCAGGCTCTAGGGGTTGGGTAAAAGCCCCTCAACCTTGGGGTCCAGCTCTGCCTCCTGCTCCCAGCCCACTGGAGCTAGAGGCGTCTCTTCACTCAGACAGCTGCTGGCTGCTGAGGCCAAGAAGCCCTGAAGTTGACAAGTAAAAAGGCACAGTCCCGATGTTACCAAACCACATGGCAGGCTGTTATTTTAAGTCCATTGAAAGTCCCAAGGTCAGCAGAGCATGGCAGGCTGCTGAACAAGACATGGCTACATGCAGGGTCCAAGTGTGCCAAAGGCTAGAGACCATTCTCAAATCTTCTTCTTATATACAGAAAACAGACCACATATCCAAAAGCAGCTACTCAGCTTCTCATAGTAGATTCTACCATGGAGTTGATTACCAGTTTCATCATGGGGAATACTACATCCAGCTGCCCAGCCACTCAACCAGGCCTAGCCAAGTTGACACACAAACATAACCACCACATGTAGTAATCTACATGAGAGTTGATAATAGATTTAACCTAGATTTTAACATTGAAGGTAAGGAAAAGTCAGCCAATTCAGTACATGTTTTGTAGGCACTGCCATCAAGGAATTTCTGAAGGATACGATGTGAAGTGTTAGTCAAAGAGAGGAGTCAAGGATAACCCTAGAGTTTTGGGCCTGAGCAACTAGAAGGATGGATTGCCATCAGCTGAGGTAGGGAAGGTATGGCAAGTAAGGAAGGGAAGAATGGAGTTCCATTTTGGACATGTGGAGTTTGAGATGTCTACTAGACCTTTAAGGGTAAATGGATATCCAAGTCTGGAGTCCTGAACAAGTCTGGGCTAAGGGTGTCCATTTGAAATTCATCTACATGTACATAGCATTTAAACCAAATAACTCCAGTTATACTAGTTCCTTGCCCTTCTACAAAGTGCTCTGGTGGTACAGTGTTTAAGGTACCTGGCTGCTAACTAAAAGGTCAGCTGGTTCAAACCCACTAGCCTCTCCATGAGAGAAAGATAGGGTAGTCTGCTTGCATAAAGATTTCCAGCCTTGGAAATTATGGGGCAGTTTTACTCTGTCCTACAGGGTCACTATGAATTGGAATCAACTTAGTGGCAATGAGGGGTCCCCTTCTACACATGCCTTGTTCCTTCCTGCCTCTCTCCTTTTGCTTATGCCATGCCTGCCACCTACGAAGCCTTGCTCCCTGCTAATTATCCACATCCTTCCAAGCCCAGCCTAAGTCTCATCCCTTCCCACGAAGTTCTTATTGACAGTTCCAAGCTGTACTTTTCCCCCTCTTCTACTGTTTCACTTGTGAATGTCTTATTTCTCTTACTAAAATAGAATCTGAGGATCTCTGCTATATATTTTAAGTTGTTTTGCATCTCCTGTAGCACATAGCCCTATGCTTTGTGCTAAGTCAGTGCCAGCTGGTACATCAGAATGATTGTCTTACAATAAAACTTTAGAAGTTTTCAACTGTTTACTTGCTACCTCATAAACTTTATTCCTCTATTCATCACCATGTGGTTATTTTTTAAAATTATTTCAAATAGGTAAATTTCCCCTACGCTTTTTGGCATACACATAGGATGTCAATTGATAATTCAGATAAAAATCATCAATTAAAAAGCCCAAACACACTAAGGATTCAGCCTGGACTCCTTTAACTCTTGTGCCCTCCACCTTCACAGACCTTTCTAATCTATGGTCACCATCAAACAGCCAGATGTTCACCTGCTTGTTCCAGGACTGTAGGCCAGAACTGCCTACACTGGAGTTGGCCCACCACAACAACCTTATAAACACCTTACTCTTTATGTATATCACTAGTTCTCAAACTTAAAGTACATCAGAACAACCTGTAGTGCTTGTTAGAACACAGATTGCAGGGCCCCACCCTACTCTGATTCAGTATGTCTAGAGTAGGGCCTAAGAATTTGCATTGCTAAATAGTTCCTACTTGACGCTGATACTGCTGGTCCAGAGGCCACATTTTGAGGATCACTGGTATATATTCTGATTTTGACTTGTTTGGCTTTGACCTCAGCCTTATTGAGTCACTCTCCGACTTCAAGCTGTTCAAAGCTCATTAAAAAAGAAAAAAAACATGAAACCCACTGCCATCAAGTTGATTCTAACTCATAGCAACCTCCCTATTGAGTTTCCAAGGTGGTAAATCTTCACTGAAGTAGATTGCCTCATCTTCCTTCCGTGGAGTGGCTGATGGGCTTGAACTGCCAATCTTCGGGTTAGCAGTCAAATGCCTTAGGCACTGCACCACTAGACCTCCTTCAATGTTCATTAAAGCTCTCTTAGTTATTGCCATATTCTTCTCCCCTTATTTATTGCAGTTTAAGAGAATGAGGGTCAATTTGTGCCCTTGATCCCAATTTATTTCATCCTCGTTCAATACTTGGTCCCATCAATCATCTTCTTCCTCTCTCCTAAACCTTTAGGCCCTTCCTCTGTCCTGTCCAAATATCCTCAAGTCTCTGTTGTTGTTGTTGTTGTTGTTGTTGTTGTTGTTGTTGTTATGTGCTGTCGAGTCAGACCCGACTCATAGCAACCCCTCCGTGGGTTTCCAAGACAGCATCACTATGGAAGTATATTACCCCATCTTCCTTCCGAGGAGTTTCTGGTGGGTTTGAACTGCCAGGCTTCTGGTTAGCAGTCAAGTGCCTTAGGCTCTATCACCCATAAATACACAAATAGAAATAAAGATAAATTTCTCCTTTACCCTGTATTTCTCTCCAATTGTTACCCAATCTCTTATTTTCCTTTCTCATTCAAACTTCAAGAAGTACTCTCCCCTTCCTATCTCTACCTCCTCTCTGGTCATTACTGACAGGTTATAGCCATTCTACACTTCCCCAAATTGCTCTTGTGTTAAGACCAACACCAATCTCTCCTAACCCTTCTGGACCATTCTGCTGCCTCTGATACTTTTCTTTATCCTTTCTTGAGATTCTTCCCCTGATTTCTATGATGGCTTATTCCACTAGTTTCCTTGGTTTCTTTCTAACTATTCTTTCCTGACTCCTTTATGGAATTCTTTCCTCCTCATCTGACAACAATTCAAATGTGGATATTCCCAAGGCTTCCATCTTTAACCATTTGGTCCAGAGCTTCCCAACCAGTGTGTCAGAACTGGTGTTACATAGGTGTTTGGCCTTTGGGCCTACTCTGTTCCTGCTAAAGTGTCAGATACATAGTATTGTTTTATATGTGTGTTATCATGTGTTTACAGCCTCCAAATACACCCCAAGGGAATTCTATCCTTTCTCCTGGTTTCACCATCATCAACATGACATAGCCCCAGAACATGTGTGTTCAGATCAACCTCATGGTAGGAAGTTGAGAATCATCCTGGAATCTTCCCACTCCATCACTTCCCACATCTTTTTTCCTTTTTTTTTTTTTTAAATAGTCTGCTTCCTGCCCTCCCACTGACCACTGCTCAGACCCTGTTATTTCTTGCCTGGATTATTTTAGAATCCTCTTGATTAATCTCCCTTCAGCCTTGTTATGCTCAAAGCACCCTCCACACAGCTGCCAGAAAAGTCTATCTAAAATGCAAATCTTACCTGCCACTACCTTGCTTAAAAATCTCCAATGGCTCATTGCCTATAGATTGAAGTCCAAATTCCTTCCCACAGAAGAAACTTCATAATCACCCCCACTTGTTTACATAGTCCTGCATCCAGTTACTTCCTCCCTCACACATCTCTTACTGTTCTTGCCCTGAGGCCACACTCTTTTATATCCCCAGTTTTGACACAATTCATGACACATAAGAAATAGTCAATAAACAATTGATGAATAAATGTAGCCTTAGGCTTTTTCAAAAAGAAGACTTCACAGGCTGATTCTAGGATCAATGCATAGGTTTCTTTGGAACAAATAGAAGATCATTAAGTTTTAAATTTGAGACTGATCTGAAAGGGGTACTTCAAACTTCTTTAATTAAAAGATACATTGATCAAATCCTGTTAAAATTAACCCCAAAGGACCATTCAAATATCTTCTTTTGCTGACATCTATTTGAATGTGGATTTGTTTGAAGTAAATAATACATTGTCTTGGAACCCTTTATTTATTTATTTTCTGTTTTGTTTCATGCAGGTATTTTCGTATAAAACTTAGTTGTTTTCAAAGCATTTTCATACACATGTTCTTGTTGTTATGTGCTGTTGAGTCAGACTTGACACATAGTGACCCCTCCTTGGGTTTCTGAGGCAGTATCACTGAGGAAGTAGATTGCTCCATCTTCCTTCTGAGGAGTGGCTGGTCTGTTTGAACCGCCAGCCTTCTGATTAGCAGTCAAGTGCTTTAGGCACTACGCTACCAGAGCTCCCTTCATACACATAGCTTTCTTTATTTATTTATTTTGCTTGTAAGACTCTGAAGTCAGTTAAAAAAAAAAAAATTTTGTACCATTGAGTCAATTCCAACTCATAGAGACCCCCTCTGGGTTTCCCAGGCAGCTCCATCTTCCTTCCACAGAACGGCTGGTGGGTTTGAACCACCAACTTTCTGGTTAGCACTCAAATGCCTTAGGCACTGCATCATCAGAGCTGCTTGAAGTCAGTTAGAGAGATTATTATGCCCATTTTACAGATGAAGAAAATGGGCCTGAGAAACTGTGATTATTCCAAGTCACTGGCTAGTATCTGGTCATGCTAGACCTCACTCCTAGTGAGGTAGGGAGAACTCCTGTGTGGAATAGAAACTGACAGGCCACATTCCATTGTAAATTACCTTAACCCTATTGATAGTAAGGGAGCGTAGTGTCTAAGGCATTTGACTGTTAACCAAAAGGCTGGTGGTTCAAACCATCCAGCCACTCTTGGGAAGGAAGTTTGGGCAATCTACTTCCGTAATGATACTGCCTCAGAAACCCAAGGAAGGGACGCTATGAGTGGGATCTGACTCGGTGGCAGTGAGTACTGATAGTGAGGTAAGGACAGATGTAAGGAATGGAAGGTGCAGGTCATATTCTTTTGTAAACTATTTAAATTACTCCTAATGATACAGAAAACCAGAAAAATTGCGATTAGAAAATTGCCAGATCGTTTGTTGCAGGTCCTAGGGTGTCAACAAAGGAGCCCCGTTTTATCTATAGATAAGCAGATGCCAGGATCAATCCAGAGGACTAGAACATCAAAAGCTAGGAATCACACCTGTGCAACTTGCTATTGTATCACTTCCTCATTCTGTCCCTTATAATTGCTTAAGCCAACTGGGAAATGTTGGCAGTCCAGCTAGCATGCTATACACCGAGTTTCCTGTCCCACTGTACAGTCCTATGCAATGTTTCATTAAAGGCTTGCTCTCTATAAACCACCTCTGTCTCTGCGAGCAATTCTTTCTTGCCAGAAAACCAGAACCCATTTGGGTTTCATGGGCTTCCCCTCCTGTAGCACTAGACCAGCAACCTCTTCTATAGTACTCCACCCTTCCTCTGGTTCCAGTTCTGATTTCTTCCTTCCTTCCTTCCTTCCTTTTTGTCATGTGATTTGACTCATAGATCAAATATATCCTAGACTATCAACAAATTCAATTGGATTAGAGAATATTTTTGGTTATATGTCTAATACACATATTTTAGTATATTCTGCCACACACACAACTGAAATTATTGGTAAGACAGCACCCTGATTAGCATGAATCAAAGCCGTTCAATCTACTGCATAATAATATCAGAATTAGAAAATGGCTTAAATTTTTCTGGTTCAATTACTAATTCAGCCCCTAAATGTTTTCTGTAATAATCCATACAAAAGATTATTCTGTTTTGTTTAACCATCACCAGTGACAAGGAACTCACTATCCCTAGAAACAGTGTTGCCAGTTTTAGCACCTTGAGGAAAATATTTTTTCTATAGTCAGTTTTCTTTCTGTAATTTCCTCATGGTAAAAATGGTCATTTTTCTTATTTTTAGTGCTACAAAAAGTCTGGATCCCAGCTATAATGCTTATTAGCAGCTGTGAAGCTTTGGCAAATAACTTAGCCCCAGATACAGTTTCCTCATCTGTAAAATGGATCAAATTAAATAACGCATGTAAATTGCCCAGCACTGTAGTATCTTCAGTAAGTGCATGGACTAAGTACTCAATAAATATTTGTCAAATGAAAGAAGAACTCTTCCCTTAGCCATGGCCTAGTTTCAAAGCAGCAACTCCTCACATTGAGTCACTCTATTTTAGAAAACAGAAAACAGGTAACAGACTTTCTTCTTAGAACACAATCTTCTTAAAAGAGCCCAGTTGACCTGCTCAGTCGCATTGGGTACAAATATGATTATAGAAGGAACACTGTCACTCTGTAACCTGAATCATGCAAATCTAACTTTTGCATCATGTAATAAATACCATTATTTCAAGTTGCACTTAGTCCTTTATTTTGTGATTAAAACATAAATTGTTAAATCTTGCTGAAGTCAATCTTGATAAGTTACAGTACTAAAAAAAAGGCACCAGATTAGGAAAGAGTCTGGAAATTGTGTCCCAAAAGGAATGAATGGTTCAAGGAACCAGTGATGCTTGGCCTGTAGCAAAAGAAAAGCTGTCTTCAAAGGTTTGAAGAGCTATTGTGTCAAAACTAGAATAGATCCTTTTCACTATTTCTTCTCAAAGAAAAACTGGAATCAATAAGTGAAAATGATAAGGTGGATCCTTAGACTCAAAATAAGAGAGAACCAAAAACTCTTCTATGCTTTGTTTGTTAGCTATCAATTTGGCCCCCTACTCGTGGCCACTCCATGAACAATGGAATGAAAAGTTGCCCAGTCCGTGACTAGTTTTCAGATAGGACTATTATGATCCATAGGGTTTTCACTGGCTGATTTTCAGAAGTAGCTTGCCAGGCCTTTCTTCCTCATCCATCTTAGTCTGACCCTCTACTAAAACCTGTTCAGCATATAGCAATGTGCAAGCCTCCACTGACAAGTGGCTGGTGGCTGCACATGAGGTGTACTGGCCAGGAATCTGCATGGAAGGGGAAGATTCCAACGCTGAACCACCACTGCCTCAGTAAAATCTGTTACAAACAGTGGAGACACAGGCTATCTCTCAAGGCATAGGTTCCTTCTTCTCAAGTTTTTGGGTAAGCATCAATCAAAAATTGGGAGACAGAACTAAATGATCTCTATTGAAACCACTTCAAATTCGAGAATTCTGTCATTCTAATAAGAATATAGCATCACTATAATCATCCTTGAAAATATCCCTCCAAAGGTTAATCTAATTACTCCAACCCAATCTGATTGTTAACTATTCTATCTGTTTAAGTCCCAGGAGACCACAGCAAACGAGTGTATCAAGGTGTGAGAGTGAAACACACAGTCAAGGATCTACTGGCAGAGAAACGATCCAGGCAGACAAGTAATTCAAGATATAATGTAAGTCCCAAATTAATACATTGTCAAGTGTTCAAGGGTTTAAGTCCTCTATTAAGGTTAGTTATTCCTTCCTTGCCTTATCCACACATCAATCTCTCACACTTCGGATCTGATATTCTAGCTAGCAAAACTCTTCATTAGTGGGAACATACTTCCTAATTATTTTGTTTGTCTTCATTCCTCATGATAGATAGTATTTCCTTTGCTTGGTATCTCCTTATTCTCACTTAGTGGTGCCAACGACAGTACATTAACTTACCACTCCCTTCTATTGTTCTCGGGTGCTCATTTATTTTACACTGGTTTTCATGTTTGTTTTGGAAGAGTTTTTATAGCACTATCTGTCTGCTATTGATTATATGCCCTTGGAAATAGATTCGTTTTCCTCATAACTGCATGTCACATGAATCACAGTCAGTAAATGCTAACTTGCCTCCTGATTGAGGAGCCTGGTAGAACACAGAAGGAACATGGGCAGAAAGCCACAGCTGTGGCACAAACCAACCATGAGACCCGGGTAAAGTCACTAAACTTCTCTGAGCCTAACTTGAAATGAGTTAATCAAAATTATCTACCTTCCAAATATAAAAATCTCTGACTATAATTAGCACTATGGCAGATCTATCAAGTTAAAAGTAAGTATTCCACAAACTCCATGATCTTGCTGTTTGGCTACTCCAGCTAATGACAATGAAAGAATGACATGTCTGGACTTTTTCATATCTTGCCAGTAATGAATTAACTAAGGTTCAGTTAGTGGGAACTCAAAATCATGAACAGGAGCCGGCTGACTGCTCTGATAGAGACTGGTGGAACCCCCCAAGACTATGACCCTTACATACCCTTCAGGCCTGGAACTGAATTCACCCCTGTGGCTCAACTTTGAGCCAAACAATAGACAGGCTTATAAGGTGAATGATAACACCAGGGAGGTATGCACACCTTAGAGTAATCAACATATGAGATCAAAAGGGCAGCATTTGCCCAGGGATAAAGCTCAGAAGGCAGAAGAAGATAGGTAGAAAAGGACAAATGGAAGTGGTAAACACAGGCGGAAACGGGAAGAGTGCTGTTACATTGTGGGGATCGCAATCAAGGTCACAAAACAAAACAAAATATGTATGAATTGTTGAATGGAAAACCATTTTCTTTGCAAACTTTCACCCAAACCACAATAAGAAGTTTAAAAAATAATAAAAGAAAGCAGAAAACATGCATTAAAGGTATTCTTGGATGTCAGGAAATTACACCTGGGGGTGGTTCACCTGATACATGTTCCAGAAGCCTGTTTCTGTTCTTCTTCTTCTTCTTTTTTTTCTGTTTAAAACCCTAACTTACTCTTCTTGTTTTTGGAGTAGTTTTGAGCATGATGCTGGTCTTCTCAGTAGCCGTGCTGGAGGAGCCAGCACTTTCTGTGTACTAGTCCCTGTGCCAGATATTGTACATGGTTACCTCATTTATTCATTTATTCTTATAGGCTACATCCAGTAGACAGATGCTCAGCAGATGCTTGCCATTATAGACTGATCTTGATAGCCAAATGCTATTTCCATTCTAAAATCCTTTTTTTTGAGATCTGAGTGCAATAACCATCTTAGACACAGAGTGGAACTAATTATGAAGATCTGAATGGCAGATAGAGGTTTTAGACTTATGCCATTTCTTAGTAGGATTTAAAATGTGATTTTTGCATGTTAGATAAGCTCAGGCTGAATGTTTATTATTTTTTGAACTTTTTATTGTGGTTTGGGTGAAAGTTTGCAAAGAAAATGGTTTTCCATTCAACAATTCATACATTTTTTGTTTTATAACCTTGATTGCGATCCCCACAATGTAACAGCACTCTTCCCATTTCCGGCCTGTGTTTACCACTTCCATTTGTCCTTCTTTTCTACCTATCTCTTCTGCCTTCTGAGCTTTATCCCTGGGCAAATGCTGCCCTTTTGATCTCATATGTTGATTGCTCTAAGGTGTGCATACCTCCCTGGTGTTATCATTCACCTTATAAGCTTGTCTATTGTTTGGCTCAAAGTTGAGCCACAGGGGTGAATTCAGTTCCAGGCCTGAAGGGCATGTAAGGGTCATAGGGGGTTCCACCAGTCTCTATCAGAGCAGTCAGCCGGCTCCTGTTCATGATTTTGAGTTTAGTTCCACACTTTTCTCCCATTCTATCCAGAACATCTTATTGTAATTCCTTTGGAGCAGTCTGCAGTAGTAGCCAGGCACCATCTAGTTCTTCTGGTCTCTGGGTCATGAGGGCTGGGGTTCACGTGCGATCCTTTCTTTTAAACCACTTGCTCTTTTCTGGTTCAACAAGTAGAATTTAGCTGAGACAGAGAAATCTAAATGACTGGCTCCTGTCAGCCCCTAGTACAGGTTTTTAGTAATGCTTGCTCAGAATCATCTGGAGTATGCTAAAATATTAATACAAACCTTGTCTCTTTTTAGAAAGAGAGTAGGCAGGAGGGGGAAGGAGAGAGAGAGAATAGAAAGAATTTATTATGTTGTTATGTCTCGTCAAGTCAGACCCGACTCATGGCGACCCCTCCTTGTGTTTCTGAGGCAGTATCACTACGGAAGTAGATTGCCAAACCTTCCTTCCAAAGAGTGGCTGGTGGTTTGAATTGCCAGCCTCCTGGTTAGCAGTCAATGCTACCAGAGCTCCCAGAAAGAATTTAGAGTACTATAAATGGACAGCAGCTTCAGGGGAAGTAATACAGATTACTTGGCTACCAAATGAAAGAGCAACTGAACTGAGAAATTTGATAAAAAGTTCCAGGTAAACTGTCCATCAGGATAATGCTCACACTCAAGGAGCAGACATTGTATCTGCTGTGAATGAGGATATAACTCATTCCTTGGCATTGTCTTTAATAATCTTGTTGTGTTGGGTGTTGTTGAGTCAGTTTCAACTCATAGTGGCCATGTAACAGAATAGAATGGCTCCCTAGGGCTTTCTTGGCTGCAATCTTTACAGAAGCAGATTTTCTAGGTCTTCCTCCCACAGAGCCGCTGGTGGATTCAAACCACCAACCTTTCAGTTAGCAGCCAAGCACTTAACCATTTGTGACACCAGGGTTATTTATCATTTATAATCCATATAGAAATGATAAGGTACGATACCAGAGTTTTACATAAAAAGATTTAAAAACAAAACCATTACCATGGAGTCAATTCTGATTCATGGTGACAAGAAGGCATACATCCAAGTGGTGGATATAAATATTTTTTGTTGAGTAATTACCAAATATAACATCATATTCAAAATCTGTGACTATCAAATACTGTGTTTTGTCCCTTTATATTTTGGTAATTTTTATTTTATGAAAACAAAAACATAAACCTAATTAATTATAATGAGCTCAGCATAGTGCCTAAGGCATTTGACTGCTAACCAGAAGGCTGGCGGTTCAAACCCACCCGCCACTCCTCAGAAGGAAGGTTGGGCAATCCACTTCCATAGTGATACCTCCTTGGAAACCCAAGGAGGGGTCTCTATGAGTCGGGGCCAACTCAACGGCACATTACAACAACACAACAATTAATTACAGGCAATATTATTTTGTTTTATTTTAAAATGCAGATTCCTAGGCCCTGTATCCTATCTTCTGGCATGGAGTTTCAGGGCAAGGTCCTGGGAATGGTCATTTTAATAAGTCCCTGGGATGATTCCTTCACACATAACAGGTTGAGAACTTTTCCATAGAGCATAGAGCAAGTGTTCAACCCCCACACATCACAGCTGAGGCTCCTCTCTTTGCCTAAACAAAAACTTACTGAGTCATAGCTATTGTCCTGCTGGCATGGTGTTATAGAGAAAGTGGGCACAAAAAACATGTAATGCATGGTTGGTTCCATTAAGCACCAAATAACCTGGTGGAAAGGGAAAATACTTACACATTTAAAAAACATAGGACTATATAATCAAGAGCTGAACTAAAAGATAAAAACTGAAACCTTGAGAAATGAAGTCTTGGTACATGCATGCTACACTATAGATGGAGCTTGAAGACATTATATTGAACGAATAAGCCAATGACAAAAGAATAAGTATTGTATGACCTCATTTATATAAAAAGACAAGAAAAGGCAAATGTATAGACACCAAAGTTTATTAGTTGTTACCTGGAACAGCTGAGGAAGGATAGTCAGGAATAAGAGGAGGATATGAAATATGTGTCTAATTGCCTCCATAAAACTCCTATGTCTCCTTTGCCATGAGACCAGAAGAACTACATGGTGCCCAGCTACCACTACGGAACATTTTGATCAAATATTCCATAGAAGAATCCCAATCATAAAGGGCAAAATGCAGAACAGAGTTTCAAATTCTCATGGACTGTAGACTTTTTCGAGCCATGAAGGGTGGATGAACCCCTGAGACAATCTTTTAACCTTAAGCCCAAAGTACCCTCTGAAGTCTTCTTAAAACCGAACACTAGTTCAGCTTAACTAATAAAAGGTCTGCCTTTAGCATTATGCTCTTTTAAGAACTATCTATACAGGGATCAAATTGACAACAACAGCTGGAAAGATTAGATAGGAACCTTCAAGGGCAATGAGTTTAATGAGGAAGGAACAACTCAGAAAAAGAGACTGAGAATGGTTGTACAACTTAAAGAATATGACCAATATCACTAAATTATATATTAGAAACTTCTGGATTTGTGTATGTTTTTCTGTGTATATTCTCAACAACAATAACAAAATAAATAAAATTTAGGGGGAAAAATGAATCCTAAAGAACAGGTACCATAGTCATGTGATATGAAACATGAATAATGTTTACATAAAGACAGTTTAAAGCATACTTCCTGGTGTATTATCTCATTCAATAGATTCAGTAGTCCTGTAAGATTGATATTTGTGTTATTTTCCATTTTACAAATAAAAAATTTAAGAACTAGAGAAAGGAAGTGATTGTTTATAAGCTGCATAGTTAATAAGCAACAGGTCTTCTGACTCTTAATTCTATATTCTTTCCAACACCTTTTGATGAGAAGAGAAAGATCAATATAGACTGGAATAGAATGTACTGTGACACATGCAAAAAAAGGAAATCAAAACATTCAAAACTATGTGCAAGAACTTCTAGGAGTAAAAAAGTGCAAACAAGCTCAAGCCATGGCACATACTCCCAAGAATCAAGTACATATGAGTATGAACTCAGCCTTAACTTTGTGTTCCCATCTTGTTGCCCAGCATCTCCTATTCTCATCTTCACCTCAATGACCTTTTAAAACTGGCAAGTTAAATGAACAAAGTCCCAAAATGTGACACACAGAAGCATGGTTACTTGGACTTCTGCATCTTCAAGTAAATAGTCCATAAACTTATTTTACTGTCCACCAGCTCGTGTTTCATCCTCTCAACCACTGTTCTAGAATATTTGTAATCTCAAGAAGTATATCATGTTCAGTAATCATCCACTCAAAAGAAGGATCTATTTTTGTCCCTGTTACAAATGCAACCCAATCAGCAGAAATCCTGGAAAATCATGAAGAATCACGTTACTGATGGTCATTTGCATGGGTAATACCAAGACTATGTCCACTTTTTCTCTACCAATGCGCTAGACAACAATGAATTTAATATCTTGCATAAAGTCAGATAAGAAAGTCGTCCATTAGACATGTCCAAAATTTGCAGCTGACAGTATGAATAATAACCAGTCAACACCTAACTTGAGGAGATTGAAGGCTTTTTCATGGAGTTTTACCATAAGCATATTGTGTTAGGCCCAACAATGCCCCCCAAATGATTCCACATCAAATCCCTAAAGCCTATGAATGCTATGTATATGGTAAAAGATGTGATTAAGTTAAGGATTTTAAGAGGGGGACCTTATCCTGGATTATCCAGGTTGGCCCTCAATGTAATTACATGTATCCATATAAGAGAGAGGCGGAGGAAGTTTTGAAAGAAAGAGGCACACACAGGAGAGGACATACAAAAGAATGTGAGTACAGAGGCAGAGAATGGAGTAATGTAGCCATAGTCAAGGAATGCAGATAGCAACCAGCAGCTGGAAGAGACAAAGAACAGATTCTTTCGTAGTGCCTTCAGAGGGAGTGTAGTTCTGTTGACACCTTAATTTTAGACTTCTGGTCTCTAGAACTGTGACAGAATACATCTTGGTTGTTTTAAGCCACCCAGTTTGTGGTAATTTGTTACAGCAACTCTAGGACACTATTACACATGTGTTTTGGAAGCTATGTCTTCCCAGATAAGTACCCTATCTGTTTGATGCCCAAATTGCTGCTCACCTCTATGACAGCATTTTGATACATTTACACAGATTGTGTGGATATATCTTTACCACATTTTTCCTGAAGAACATCTGCTTTTGATACTATGAAATATTTTTCACATTTTTGCAATAGGAATTTGAGGGTAAAAACCAAAAACCAAAATAGGCTTGTGTCAAAGAGACT
Source organism: Orycteropus afer afer (assembly GCF_000298275.1). NCBI lineage: Eukaryota > Metazoa > Chordata > Mammalia > Tubulidentata > Orycteropodidae > Orycteropus > Orycteropus afer. The sequence continues at coordinate 13,324,194 of NW_006921623.1, read as the reverse complement.
TCCACCAAAAACTGAAAATTAATACCATTTCTACACACTTACAAGTATTATTGTATACACTTGTTTAAATAATGGCTTTTTCCTTTCTTTCTCAAATTTCTCTGTATCCTTCTTCATCATAACTGGATCTTCTACCATAATTTAAAATATGAACCATTCATTGATTTCTAGTGTGTGTGTGTGTGTGTGTATATATATAATTAGACTTTTGAAATAGGCTTATGCTGATTTTTTTTAAAATTACACAATTTCAGTTGAGTTATTTAAAAGCTAATCATTGAAATGTTTTATAGCATTATAAAACTTAGTGAACTATCAATTGTCTGTAATTTAAAAAAAAAGGAAAAAGGAAGCCTAGTAGCTACAGTTTTTGTTTCGAAATCCAATGAACCATTTGCAGGCTCTTGAGTTTTCTAATCAAGTGTTTATTAAGCCACCACAAAGATTCATTTAAAATCATTGAAAATGCAACAGCTGGCATGAGGGGAAATTTTTAAAAAAACTTGCTGAGTAGAAATGGAAATCAGTTTGGAATTAAAATTGTGTGATGGAATGGGAGTACAAAGCAGAATGGGGAGAATATGAATGAGTTTAGGAGTCAGAGTTTGATGTTAAATCTATTTTGCTGATTAATGAACACACTAATAGCTATCCTTGTCTTTCATCGAAATGCTTCAGTGAAAAACAGTAAGGAAATAGACATGAAAATTCTTTCAGTTAATGTTCTATGTAAACTTAAGAAAAAGTGAAGTTTTGGGGAGTCCTGATTCTGTTTTCAGAAGATCTTAACTGAGGAAAATCTTGGGGAGAAATATTCCAAGTAGGAACTGTAAAGATATTATACCAGTCTAGAATTCAAATACCCCAGGCACTACACCACCAGAGCTTCCCAGAATTATACTGTTGTTGTTATGTACCATCGAGTTGGACCTGACTCATAGCAACCCCTCCTTGGGTTTCTGAGGCAGTATTACTACAGAAATAGATTGCCAAACCTTCCTTCTGAGGAGTGGCTGGTAGGTTTGAACCACCAGCCTTCTGGTTAGCAGTCAAGTGCCTTAGGCACTATCTGGTTAGCAGTCAAGTGCCTTAGGCACTATGGTAGGTTTGAACCACCAGCCTTCTGGTTAGCAGTCAAGTGCCTTAGGCACTATCTGGTTAGCAGTCAAGTGCCTTAGGCACTATGCTACCAGAGCTCCTACACTACCAGAGCTCCCAGAATTATTATACTACATATAAATATGTGTGTGTGTGTGTATAAAGGAGCTCTGGTAGCATAGTGGCTAAGACACTTGCCTGCTAACCAGACGGCTGGCGGTTCAAACCCACCAGCCACTCCTCGGAAGGAAGGTTGGGCAATCCTACTTCCGTAGTGATACTGCCTCGGAAACCCAAGGAGGGGTCGCTATGAGTCGGGTTTGACTCAACGGCACACAACAACAACAACATATATACACACACACACACACACACATACATACATACATACATACATATATGATTAACATTTCTACACACACATAATTCTTTTGTACCAAATTCAAGTGTTTGCTTTTCAAATTAGGTTCCCTGTTATTTTCTTCTCCATTTTCCTAAATCCTTACATTTAAATCAGCTACTAAAATCTCTACTTAAGAACATACAGGATAAGGCCATGTTGTCTTTGTTAATAATCTTTCCTAATTATTTTCAGAAGAGAAACGTTAGAAGCACAGAAAGCACCATTATAATAGTACATATTTCATGGGAAAATTTGGATGAACAGAAGGTAAATGGGTACCATTTATGGCACAGAGTAACTGCCAGTGTTTGATGTTTGCTGAGACGGGTAAACTCCAACTGTGAAACAGATGTGCATTGCCAAACTCTGTCCCTAATAACTGTCTGTCTTTCCATCAGGGTGACTAATTGGAAGTTTGTTTAATTATACAGCCAGCTGTGTTTGGCTACACCAATCACCTATACACTTCAATTACCACCGCATGTAAACATTGCGATGTCCTTATCTGTGATTTGCATTTGTATTTCTTAGGAAGTATTAAAAAAGAAAACTCACCATTGGAAACTCTATAATAAATCATCTCAAAGTCTCTGTCATTTCCCTGAAACTTAGCAAAACACATCAGAGACATCTCTTCTACACTAAAAAAACTTACTCCTCCCTCAGTCTGATGGAATTCCTCCTTCTATAAATGGTTATGGGCAATTCCTTTCTCTTCTCTGAGTTTCAGTGTCCTTATCTACAAAAGTAGACAGTTGGGCCAGATCTCTAGGTTTCCTCCCATTTCAGTATTTCATTTCAATACTCAGTCTTTAAAGTTTATCCCATTGCTTTACCTTCTTTGTTTTTGTTTTTCTTATTTCAAATGTTCCCATCTCATTGTTTAGGATTAAAAATAGATTTGAATCTCTGAGAAGTAGTTCAGACCCAATTTGAAGCATCTTTGAGCTATATATGTTTCTGCCAAGAGAATTACTCTGTCATTTGGGGACCTGCAGCACTTAGACTGACAGATCATCTAAAGATCTAATAAGGGGGGCAACACCACTTGAGAAGGGTTGGGGCTCTTGAGCCAGATAACCTGAGTTCAAATCCCAGCTCTGCCACTTGCTATTTGTGTGATGATAGGAAAGTCACTTTGACTCCCCGGAAAAGGAGGACAAGGTTATCATAAGGGTTAGATTTAATGTTAGTCAAAGGTTTGGCACATCATAGGTGTTCAATAAATACTATTGTTATTAAATACTGCTTGCAAGGAATGATGCAGGTTAGAATTCAAAGCAACTTAAGAAATCATTGCCCCAAAGAAATGTATAGGTCAGTTGTCAGGGTAGGACCTATACATGAAATGTTGTTTGCTGCCATTGAGTGTGGCCTCTGGACTCATCGCAACTCCATGCACAACAGAGTGAAATGCTACCCAGTTATAAGCCATCCCCATGATTGATTGCAGATCAGACCATTATGAGCCATGTTTTTGTTGCTGTTGTTATGTGCTGTCGAGTCAGACCCGACTCATAGCAACCCCTCCTTGGGTTTCCGAGGCAGTATCACTACAGAAGTAGATTGCTCAACCTTAGCAGTCAAGTGCCTTAGGCACTATGCTACCAGAACTTCCATTATGAGCCATAGGATTTTTTCTTTTTAATTTTTTTTTATTATTGTTGAAAATATACACAGCACAACATACACCAGATCAAGAATTTCAATTCAATGGCATTGATTAAATTCTTCAAGTTATGCAACCATTCTTATCCTCCATTCAGAAGTAGATTGTCAGGCCTTTTGTCCTAATCTGTCTTAATCTGGAAGCCGCACTGAAACCTGTTCTGCACAAAAGCAACATGCCAGCCTCCCCTGACAGACGGGTGGTAGCTGTGCATGAGGCACATTGGCTGAGAATCGAATTTGGGTCTCATCATGGAAGGCAAAAAGTCTACCACCGAACCACCAATGCTTCATATACATGAAATAAGTGATTAAATATAAAAAATATTACTTTTGCTCCAAGTATCAAATGAGGAGTAGTGATGACTAAGGAACACTATGAGGGTTCAGAGAAGGGTGAGCAAAGTGTGGACCAGGTGGATGGAAGACTTCTTGGAGGAGCACGAGCCTTGGGCTCAGCTTTGAAGGAAGAAGATCATTTAAGTGAGCAGTAAAGAGGAGTGGAATCCAAGCAGAAACAGGAGGGGCACAGACCCAGAGGGAGGGGAGATTGTCTATTGTGATACCCAGTGATGGGACTGACTTTACCTGCAGGGTAGAGAAGTGAAAAAGAAGGGTCAGTTCCAGCCTCACCAGTCAAGTCTTCCCAGACACTCCTCTCTGCTCCCAGACCTTCAGCATATTTTGCTGCTAAAATATTTAATATTTAAAGATGGCAGACTAGGCAGAAGGACTGCACAGACCCTCTTCAACAAAGAAAAGAGAAACCAATTAACAGAGACACAGAAGATAATCTTGGACCCCTGAGCCTTGAAAGGGAAGGATACAAAAGTGGACTAAATCCCACTAGCAGAAGAATTTGTGTGAAAATACCAAAAAAGGAGACACACAGGGCTTTGGTCTGGCAGCGACCTGAGCGACCCTGACGGCACAGACGACACGGTTTGAAGATTCCCGAGTGGTGGTAGGACCTAAGAATTAACCCAAAAATCACCCTGCTAGCCAGGGACTGCA
>NW_006921623.1:13297680-13313029 GCF_000298275.1 Orycteropus afer afer | reverse complement strand
GGGAGGGGAGTTGTTGCATTGTGGTAAACTGTGGTCAATGACATGAGACAAAGTATATGTGAACTGCTGTATGGAAAGTGAATTTTCTCTGTAAATCCTCACCCAAATCACAATAAATTTAAAAAAAAAAAAAAGAAAGAAAATATTTAGTATTTAAACTATTTTCTTTCTTTTATTGTGCTTTGGGTGCAAATTTACAAAGCAGATTTGTTTTACATTCAACAGTTCATGCACATTTGATTTCACACCCCATTACAATCCCCAACCATAAAAAACTCTCCTACCCTCTCCTCCCTGCAACTACACTCTCCTTGTGCCCACTCTCTCCCATGCCCTTCTTATCTATGCATTCCTGTCTGTCCAGCTTTCCCTCTATGTGATTGCTGCCCCTCTGATGTCTCATAGCTGATTGATCTAAAGGGTGCAATGTCCCTAGGGTAGGTGGGTACATCTCCCTGGGATAGGTGTTCTGCTTGTAGGTCTGTCTATTATTGGGCTGTGAGCCAATCTACAGAAGTGAGTTCATTTCCAGGCCAGAAGGGTAACCTGGAGCCATAGTCTCAGGGGTTCCACCAGTCTCTATCTGACCAGTAATTCTGGTCATTTTCATGTTTTTTAATTTTGTTCCACATTTTCCCTTCCATTCTAACCAGGATCACCAATTTTGATCCCTTTCTAAGTGGTTGGCCTTGGTAGCCGGTACTTCCTTTCTTAAATCTCTCCCCTAAGTGGTTGTTGTCTTCCTATTTTGTTTGTTCCATTATTAGCCCCTGGCCCAGGAGAAATGACAATCTGGGAGAATGGAAAAGAACTTGTGTTTTGGAGTCAGACAGAATGAAAACCCTAACTCTGGCGTGTAAAAGCTGTTACCTAACTTCTCTGGGCCTCAGTTTCCTCCTATGTAAATGGAAATAATGATACCCAACCACATAAGAAGTCATGAGAATGAAATTAAATGCTATATATAAAGCACCTGGTACAGCCCATGGCAAAGGCTGGTGGTTCAAACCCACCAGCCACTTCTCAGAAGGAAGATTGGGCAATCTAGTTCTGTAGTGATACTGCCTCAGAAACCCAAGGAAGGAACGGCAGTGAGTGAGTTACAGCCCACAGCACTTTGCAAGTGTACAGTAAATGACAGCTGTTATGGTTTTTATAATACTTGGCACATAGTAGCACTTGATAAACGTCACAGGGAAGGTGTGTGGCAAGAAAGTGGATATTGTTAAGACTGTGGGAGCTCTGAATAGCAGCTGGAGGAATTTAGATATTCTTGCCTTCATTACTACTAATTCTAATATAATATTAATAAGTCAAATCATTAGAAAGGTCAGTGGATGATTTTAGAGGTTTTGAAATTGACTCATGATGAACAAAAGAAACAACAACGCAGTAGAAATAACAGTTAGCAACCTTATATCTTTTTGACTCAGCAATGCACCACTTCTTCATAAACTGTTGTTATGTGCCATCAAGTCAGACCCGACTCATAGCCACCCCTCCTTGGGTTTCTGAGGCAGTGTCACTACGGAAGTAGATTGCCCCATCTTCCTTCCGAGGAGCGGTTGGTGGCCTTCTGGTTAGCAGTCAAGTGCTTTAGCCACTATGCTACCAGAGCTTCTTCATTAACTAGTAGGACAAAATGGCTATTGTTGGAGCTCCAACCTTGTGAATTTCATTAAGATCGATTCAACTGCTCCTATTCTGTAGCACTGAATATCCAAAGACTTAACCATTCTTGGATTACAATGTAAGTATTATACACATTCATCATGGACAGCTATACATGAAAAATCCAATATTAAATGGCAGGAAGAAGGAAATCAAAATCTTAATATTTTTATTAGGATTTGCTATCAAGTTACTGACCTAACAAGCAATGTTACTTTTTTAAGTCTACATTTCCTCAATTAAAAGGACCATATAATCTTGAGAGGTGCAGATGGGAGTGGATCAGTGCTCACAAGTGTTCAGTGGGTGTCCTCCTGCCTGCTTGGGTGTGGCTCTTCTTGCTCTTGCTGACTCAGTAGTTCTTCCCTTATTCCCACCACTGGCATCCCTACCCAAACCTGCAAGGGCAGGCTGAACCCCTTTTTTATTCTGAGAAAGATAAATCCCCTTTCGTTTGGTTGAACTGGGGTTTTCTAATTGAGTTTGCAAAGAAAACAGGGCACAGAAAAATCACATAAAGTACAAGAGCAGTTATGTAGACTGCAAATTTTCTGACACTATCATTAATATCTGGTTAATTCCTGGTGTGGCTGGAACAGCTGAGGTGACTTCTAAAGCTGGGTCCACTTTCATCACTTCAGTTCTCTTTCAGATAAATAAGAGTTATTAATAATAATAGCTATCACTTACTACTAGTCTCTACTATGTTCATTAATCCACTTTAAGATATATTCTATTTACCAACAAAAGCACCAAGAGCCTTAAGAGGCTGGCACTCATATATATTTCTCTTATAGATTTTTTTCAGAAGAGGACATTAAGAATCAGGTAGAAAGCAGTGGATCTTAGATTTAGACCTAGGTTTGTCAGAATCCAAGGTCTATTACCCATTATGCAATGTTGCCTTCTTAAATTTACATGTCTGGTCCAAGGGAATCACTTCTGCTTAAAGTCCTCCTGCTAAGGCATCATCTCACCCTTCAGAGTTAATATATGATAAAATCAGTTATGGTAGAAGTGATCCCAATTCATGGCAACCTCATGTGTGTCAGGGTAGAATGAGCTTCACAGGGCTTTCCATGGCTGATTTTTCAGAAGTAGATGGCCAGACATTTCTTCTGGAGCACCTTTAGGTAGACGCAAACTCCCCACCTTGTGGTTAGCAGCCAAGCATATTAACCATTTCCACTACTCAGGGACTCATTAATACATGATAATGTGGCCCAGTTATGACTTTTGCTCCCTCTAAACCACATGTTTGTCTCCCTACCCTGCAGTGTATCGGTACACTGCTCAGAACCCAGGACCATGCTTTCCTGATACTCAGACATCTTAGAAGAAACTAGACACATAAAGGTCTTCATTTCATTCTAAGACCTATCTCTAGCACTATCCCAGAACCTGCTTCCAGAATGTAGTCTCTATGCCATTCCCCCCACTCTTGGGCCCCCTGGGCTCTTTAGGCCCTCCATGTTCAAGAGGAAAGCATTTCCTGAACCAGAGTCAAAGCATAGCACATTGACCTCTCTAGTGCACTCCTAGAGACCCCACTGCCTACCTCATCCAACCTATTCCACTCTGGCCTGTTCCTCTTACCTGATGATTACCTTCTGCTAGGCCTTTTGGTGAAAGGTGATTTATTTTCTGACTATTGCCAAGCTGAGAGCCTAGCACCACATGATTCACTTCTGGAACTGGATATAGAATCCCATTTTCTTCTACTTGAAAAGGCAGAGACCATATGAGCTCCCTTGTGAGGACTGGAAGAGGTTTCTGAGCCCAGTGAAATAGTGCTTACCAGTTCAGTTTAGCTGACTTTCTCTGCTGACCCACCTATCAGATGCTCTCCTCATCCCCATGCTGTGCAAAATTCTCTTATAGTTTTATATACTAAAGTAACTTAAACTTATCCTTAATGAATGGAATAGCCACTAAAGAAAGGAGCCACCACCCATCTGTCATGTCAGTTTGTCATACTGTGGTGGCTTGCATGTTTCTCTGATGTTGGAAGCTATGCCACCAGTATTTCAAATACCAACAGAGACACTCATGGTAGGCAGATTTCAGTAGAGCTTCCATACTAACACAGACTAGGAAGAAGTGACCCACTTCTGAAAATGTTGTTATTGTTAGGTGCCATCAAGTCAGTTTCAACCCTCAGTGACCCTATATGTACAATAGAACGAAATACTGCCTGGTCTTGTGACAGCCTTAGAATCATTGCCATGCTTGAGCCCATGGTCACAGCCACTGTGTCAATCCACCTCATTGATGGGCTTCCCTTTTTTTGCTGACCCTCTACTTTACCTAGCATCTTCAGGAAGTGGTCCCTTCTGACAACATGACCAAAGCATGAGAGACGAATTTTGGCCATCTTATTTCTGAGAAGCATTTTGGCTGTACTTCCTCCAAGACAGATTTGGTTGTTCTTCTAGCAATCCATGGTATTCAATACTATTTACCAACACCACAATTCAAATGCATCAATTCTTCTGTGGTCTTCCTTATTCATTGTCCAGATTTCACATGCATATGAGACATGATTTGGGTCAGGCACATCTTAGTCTTCAAAGTGACAGATATGCTTCTAAACACTTTAAAGAGGTATTTTGCAGAAGATTTGCCCAATGCAATAAGTCATTTGATTTCTTGACTGCTGCTTCCATGGGTGTTGATTGTGTATGCAAGTAATATGAAATCCTTGACAACTTTAATATTTTCTCCATTTCTCATGATGTTGCTTATTGGTCCAGTCATGAATATTTTTGTTTTCTTTATGTTGAGGTGTAGTCCATACTGAAGGGTGTAGTCTTTGATCTTCATCAGTAAGTACTTCAAGACTTCTTCACTTTCAGCAAGCAAGTTTGTGTCATCTGCATATTGCTGGTTGTTAATGAGTCTTCCTTCAATCTTGATGCTGTGTTCCTCTTCATATAATCCAGCTTCTTGAATTATTTGCTTATTATTCAGATTGAATAAATATGGTGAAAGAATACAACCCGATGCACAGCTTTCCTGATTTTAAACCATACAGTATCCCCTGTTCTGTTTGAACAACTGTGTATATAAAGATTCCTCATGAGCACATTTAAGTGTTTTGGAATAATTATTCTTTGCAATGTTATCTATAATTAGTCAATGAAAACTCTATGGATCCTAAAACATTATCTGAGATTTAACTCATTTACCTTAGACATGACATCAGAAAAGACCAATTTCTACAAAAGGATATCCTATTTGACTAAGCAGAGGGTCAGCCAAAATGAGTGAAACTCTCAGTGTGATGGATTCACACAATAGTTGCAACAGTGGACTCAAACATACCAATGATCATGAAGATAGTGAAGGACCTGGGAACATTTCATCTTGTTACACATAAAGTCGCCATGAATTGGAGCCAACTTGGATCACATATGTTCTGGTTAACTAGTGCCACTCTGACAAGAATATACCACAAATGAGATGGCTTTAACAAACAGGAGTCTATTCTCTTACAGTCTGGAGGTTTTAAGTCTGAGTTCAAAGTGCCAGGCTCTAGGGCCTGGGTGAAAGCCCCTCAACCTTGGGCTTCAACGTTGCCTCCAGCTCCCCGCTCACTAGAGCTGAAGGCTTTTTTCACTCAGACAGCTCCTGGCTGCTGAGGCTGACAAACTCAAGGTTGACAAGTAAAAAGGCACAGTTCCAATGTTACCAAACAACACAGCAGACCACTAATTCAAGTCCATTGAAAGTTCCGGATCAGCAGAGCATGGTGGGGTGCTGAACAACAGACTCGGCTACATGCAGGTTTCAAGCATGCCATAAAACTAGAGACCCTTCCCAGAGCTGCTTCTTATATACAGGAAGCAGACCACATCCCTAAGGCAGCCACTCAGCTGCTTGTGGTACCACCACAGAGTTGATTGCCTGTCTCATCATAGGGAATAACTACCACCAGCTGCCCAACCACTCAACCAGGCCCAGCCAAATTGACACAACCTTAACTACCACAGCATCTAATAACAAAGGAAAGGGGAGGGAGTAATTTACTTATGCCCTTACCTTCTTATAAAAATATGGAAAAGGATGGGTAGAACAAGACCACAAATGCTCTCATGTCTTAGGTACTAAGAAACAACTTTTAGTATTCCATGTTAAACACAGATGGAACCTTTTACTAATATAGAAATCTACCTTTAATCAAGATCTACTCACCCTCAAAACCTGCTCAAACTTTCACAATTGAAATACTGTGTATTTTGTCTTTGATATTTTAATGATGATGCTAAACAACAATGAAAAAGTCAAAAGAAAAAAGAAAGAAGTACCAAAACTGACAACTCGTGCCTTAAAATTAGGGAGTTGGCCATATATAAATTCAAGAATAAAATCACAGCCACTGCAGCCATCATGATATCATCATAGCTAAGAATGTAACACATGTATGTTACATTGAATCTCTGGATGGAAGAAAGTTAAGCTTCTTTTTTAAAGAAAAACTTTTTATTGTGATTTGAGTGAAAATTTACAGAGCAGATTGGTTTTCCATTCAATAATTCATACACATTTTTTGTGTGTGGAATACTATGCAATGTTAAAGAGTAATGAAGAATCCACGAAAATCTTCATAATAACACCTCATAATATGGATGAACCTGGAGGATATTATGCTGAGTGAAATAAGTTGATCACAAAAGGACAAATATTATATGAGTCCACTATTATAAAATGTCAAGCAAAGTTAAAGCTTTACACGGAAAGTTAAGCTTTAGACCAAGCACGAAGATGTCTCAGGTTCTGAAGACCTATAACAGGAAGAAAGTCAGCACCATTGCTACTACAGAAAGTACCCATGCTTTCATCTGAGTTCTTAAAACTTACCATAAAATTTGGTTTTCATCTCTTTGACACTCATGAACTTAATCCATCTGCAAAATGTCCTGGCTTCAGTAACATTTTCATGCTTGCCTGGGCATGACAAATTATCATTACATGGCCCACTGTATCTCTCCCTCCTTTGCTAGTATTTTATTTTTCTTATATCTCCTGATTTTTCTGTATTATCTTCATCATTCGTGTATTTTTAGAAGTACCTGTTGTTCTCTTTGTGTTTAATCTGATTACTGAATCTCTTAGGGAAATGGCAGTTTTTCTTTCATAAGTACATCTTTTTTCTGCCTCCAGAAGAATCCATTTCTTATTTGTAATTTTTGGTAGGTTGTTGATAAAGGGAATCAGTATCTACTCTGGGAGTGTCTCCCCCACAAATTTTGCTCACTCTCATAGTGTAGTGTTTTGCATATTGTTGGTTAAAGTGGCCAACTAACCTCCTTCATGAGCTTAGAAAGAATATAAAAAGAAAAAAAAAAAATTCTGATCAGGCAATGCCTTGTAAATCCAAAACACACGGGTCTACCATATGTCCCTAACATTCATTTGAATGAACATTTTATTCTCCAGTGCTTTCAAAATGGCCCATTGTCTGCCATTAATTAGCCCATTGCCCTGCCCTGTTTAAAGACCTGAACCACATTTCCAGTGCCTTCCACATTCCCCACCCAACCACCTGCTCCTTCACAATTGCAGAAATTAAAACTTTAAAAAAAAAAAAAAAAAAAGCCAACCCATTGCAAGCAACATATTTTTTCAGCTGTTCTATTGGTTCTGAATTTTTTTTTTTTAATGTCATGAAACTTTAAATATTTCCTGGTGGTGAATTCTTTCACACAGCTTGCAAAAATAATCAGATTTTGCAGAGAAACAGTCACAGCAAGCCCATCTGGCATGCCTGAAGATCTGCACAAATTTTGTTCTGGCCAAAGTGTACGGGACCATTTATCAATGTGCATCCCAGTGACTCCTGTTGTTCTAGCCTAGCTACATAAACACAAATAACATTCCAAAGGCACACCAAGACCCAAGGGTAAAAATGTATTTCATTTGGTACCTTAGGCAACAGAAATAATTTTCTCTTGGGGACAGCCTGGACATAATTTTGTGCCAAGTAGGAGAGTTTTAACAGTAAAATTTCAAGAAGCTGTCAGAAAGTTGGAATTCAGTAACCATGTTATCCTTCCAACAGACATAAAATAGTTTATATGCCAGAAATTTAAAACACTTGGAATCATACTTTTTAAATTAGAGATTTATGACAAAGATGTAAGACAAGACATAGTTTATTTGTTAATTTTTTTATTTATTAACTAGTTATTTTAATGGCAAAATAATACTTGGTAAAATTTCAAACAGTACAAAAGAGTATAAGTTAAAAATTAGAAGTCTACTGACCTTCCCTGCCCTAATCCATTTCTTCTACCTCCCAGAGGTCATCACCCTTGAGTTTCAAGTGCAGTCTTCCAGAAATTTCCTGATATTTTATTAGAGAGAAATGAAATTCTTGTACCAACACCTTAAAAACTATTAAAATCTATGCCAGCTATTTACCTACAGTATTATATAAATAGGAGCTCTGGTAGCATAATGCCTAAGGCACTTGACTGCTAACCAGAACGCTGGCGGTTCAAACCCACCAGCCACTCCTCGGAAGGAAGATGGGGCAATCTACTTCCGTAGTGATACTGCCTCAGAAACCCAAGGAGGGGTCGCTATGGGTCGGGTCCAACTTGACGACACATAACAACAAAACAGCATTACATAAATGCAAATTTTAATATTTTCATGGTAAATTCCCTTCCCTAAGAAAGAATCTAACTATGGCTTTTAGTCTGCATTTTACCACTACACACTTGAAGCCTTCAAGCAGATCACCTAGCTCTTTTATATCTCAATTTTATATCAACAGCATAATACCTACTGTCCCCAGAGGCTGGTGATAATGAAGACAAGGGGCACAAAGCTTCAATGAGCTATTTCTTTGTAACATAAGTCCCCTCTAACCCAGGCTTTGTGGACACAAGCTAAATGTTTTCTGCATATATTTCAATATATCTTCAAGTAAAAATTTTATCAGCCTTAGAATTAAGCCTGACAATATGCTATTAAATTAAATCACTTAAGAATGTAGTTTCTTGGTCTGTGTATGCACAGGGCCATCTCAGGGGACAGGAGTGCATGGAGGGAAGGACACAGGGAAGAGGTAACTATGGGGAATAAGTGGTAGGAGAGCTGTTGCATTGTGGTTAATTGTAGTCAATGTCATGAGACAAAGTGTATGTGAACTGCTGTATGGAAAGTGAATTTGCTCTGTAAACTTTCACCCAAATTCACAATTTAAAAAAGGAATGTAGTTGTTTCTTCTTCTTCTTCTTCTTCTTTGTAAATAGAGGCATGCCAGCCCCTTCTGTGCACACAGTGTCAGCAGAAGAGTGATAAAGAAGGAAAGAGAGGAAGAGCTTTGCTTCAGGGGAACTCCTAGGACAGGTGGCCAGCAGCCCTCAGCACTAAGGGGGCAAGTATCAGCTCTTGCCATGCTCTAAAACGATGCCAAGTAGAGGTGCCTGTATGTGGCACCTGCTGGTCTCCTGAAATCCCATCCCTCAGAGGGCACAGTAGGAACCCCATTATTGGATCCCTACTACAAGAGCTACCCACTTACTCACTATTTCCAGCCCCTCACTTTCAGCATCAGATTAAGTTCCCCAGAGAGCCACTTTCATCATGTCTTAAATTTCTCGAGAAGGTCCAAAGGACCATTGCTTGCTATAGGACAAAGCCCAAACTCTTTGTATGAAATGGACCCTAAACATTCCTTCAGTCTCTCTTCAGTCTTCTCACTTCCCACTTACATTTCTGTGTCTTTGACATACTGTGCCACACATTTGAGCCTTTGCTTTTCTCACTGACTACAACACCTTTTATTCTATCTGCCTTCTGATTTCCTTTCCACCTGAAAAGTTGGACTCAGATATCACCCACATTATGGTGTGCTTGGTCACAGTCCCCCGAGACAGTTAAGGCATGCCCTTCACCCCCATCTTTGCTACTTGCACTAAATAGTGGTTAGAATAGATCTAGGTTGGCATCCAAGCTATGTCTCTTATTAGTTTTGTGACATTGCAGAAGTCCTTTATACTGTCCACTAGTTTCTCAATCTATGAACTAGTGATAATAACTTATGACAATCTATATCATTGATTAATCGTGAGGATTTAATGGGATAGTACTTGGTAGAGGGTCAGCAAAAAAGCGGCAGACCTTCAACAAGATGGATTACTATAGTGGCTGCAACAATGGGTTCAAACATAGCAACAATTGTGAGGATGGCTCAAGACTGGGCAGTGTTTCATTCTGTTGTGCATCGGGTCACTATGAGTTGCCACTGACACGATAGCACCTAACAACAACAAAGAGATAATAGAGGGCAATGATGGTTCAGTGGTAGAATTCTTGCCTTCCATGCAGAAGACTCAGGTTCAATTCCAGGTCAATGGAACTCATGCACAGCTGCCACTCATCTATCAGTGGAGGCTTGAGGGTTGCTATGATGCTGAGTTTCAGTGGAGCTTTCAGTCCAAGATGGACTAGGAAGAAAGACCTGCAATCTACTTCCAAAAATCAGCCAATGAAAACCTTATGGATCACAATGGTCTGATCTGCAATGGATCATGGGAATGATGCAGAACTAGGTAGCATTTTGTTCTGTTGTGCATGGGATCACCATAAGTTGGGGACTAACTCAACAATATCCAGCAATGAGAGATAATGTATGTAAATCATTTAGTACAGAGCAGAGTACATAAAGCACACAAATGTTAGTTGTTATTAAAAATGATGCAACACACACAATAACATTAGTAAAGTGCTTGACACAGACTCTGGCATGCAGTTGGTATTCAGGAAATGTTAGACCTCTAAATGCTTATTTTCATTATTGCACAAATTACTTATATATTTATAACTGTCTTCCCTAAATATAGAATTATGTATTATTTCTCTTTGTATTTCCAGAAATTCCCATAATCCTGGAGCATAGGAAATCCACAATACATTTGCATTTCATCACATCAGCCAAATTTCTGCTCTTGCCAAACCAACTTGCTTGTTATTACAGTACTTAAATAAGGCCTGTGCTTTTCTACTTCTGTGTGAGGTTCACAAAATTCCTCATTCCTGGGAATTTCCATTCTCCTACCCACATCCTTTCATCCTTTAGCACCCACTTGAAATCCTCCACACAATGATGCCCCGTTTTCTTACTTGCAGAGTATAGAGAGCCTGAGCACTCACCTGGAAACAAGGCATGTACTGTGAGCTACTTTTCCCAGCTTATGTCTGTATCAATTACTTATTGCTATATAAAATATGGGAGCTCTGGTGGCATAGTGCCTAAGGCACTTGACTGCTAAACAGAAGGCTGGTGGTTCAAACCCACCAGCCACTCCTCGAAAGGAAGGTTGGGCAATCTACTTTCGTAGTAATACCACCTTGGAAACCCAAGGAGGGGTTGCTATGAGTCGAATCCAACTCCACAGCACATAACAACAACAACATATAAAAATATAGCCCAAACCTCATTAGTTAATACCAACAATGACTTAATTCTCACTGCTTTGTGTGTAGCTGGAAGTTCCTCTGCTGGTTTCCTCAGGGCTTACTCAGGCATTTAGCTGGAGGCTCAATTAAGGTAGATAGTCCAAGATGACCACCATTGCATGGGTGGCAGTTGATGACAGCCACATCAACTGGAGCATCTCAATGGTCACTCATCCTCCAGGGGGCTAGACTGGCTTTCTTATGAGGAGGTCACAGGTTAGCATTTTGAGCAGGTGAAAGTGAGAGCTGAAAATACTCTTAAAGCCTAGGCTCTAGAACTCCTGCAACATCACTTCCACCACATCCTATTGGTTAAAGCAAATTACAAGACCAGCCCAGATTCAACATGCAGAAAAATAGACTCCACATCTTCATGGGAGGAGCTGCAAAGAATTTGTGTCCATATGCAATTCTAAGCCCTTTGATTGCATCCTTTCTAACATCTGCAGTGCCAAGCATGGTGCTTTGCACTTTAGAAATCCACCAAACCAATCCATTGCCTTAGAGTCGATTCTGACTCATAGTGACCCAATAGAACAGAGTAAAAATGTCACATAGGGTTTCCAAGGCTGTAAATATTTATAGAAGCAGACTGTCTCATCTTTCTCCTGCAAAGTGGCTGGCAGGTTCAAACTGCTGCCTTTAAGTTAGCAGTCCAATGCTTTAACCACTATGTCACCAGAGCTCCTTTTGTACATCAGAGGTGCCCAATAAATATCTGTGATTTGAGTGAGGGACATGCTTGTTATGTCACTGAAAGGTAAAAAGAGCATTAAGTTGGGAGTCATAGAGTAAGGTTTAAATCCTGGTTTTGTAATTTACCAAATGGGTGGCCTTGGGCATGTTAGTTAACTTCTCTGATGCTTGTTGTTTTTGTTAGCTGCTCTTGAGTCAGCTGCCAACTCATGGTAATTTCGTGCACAACAGAACACAGAGGGTTGCGATCTATAGGTCTCTGATGCTTGGATTTCTCTTTTGTAAAACTGAGATGATAATACCTACTTCATAGTAAGATAACATTATATAAATCATCTGGCATATGGTAGATGCTCCTAATTGTAATTGTTATTCCTTATGGAGTATTTTTATTATTTATGATTAAATTAAGAAGCCCCCGTGGTGCAATAGTTAAACACTTGGCTGATAATCAAGAAACCAGCGGTTCAAACCCACCTAGTGGCTCTGTGGGAGAAAGAACTGGCAACCTGCTCCCATAAAGATTACAGCCTAGGGAACACTATGAGGCAGTTCTACTCCATCACACAAGATCGCTATGAAACTGAATCAACTTTATGGCACACAACAGTGACAACACGATTGAATTTCTATATAATTCAGACAAGTGACCCATAAATGAAACCCTGTTTTACACTTTGCAAAAATGACAAGATGTATTAGAACACGTTTGGCACAGTTTAACCATTGAATACAATTTCACACCAATTGGAATGCCCCTGATTCTACTACACACTAGTCACACTGCTATTAAATCAGTTAAGAACCTAATTAAATCATCTAATTCTCTATGCCTGTTTTCTTCTGGGTGAGGAAAGTGTTCCAGCGTAACATGTTATGCTGGAACATAACAGTTAGCCCATTTACAGGCTAACTGTGCAGTATTTGGCATTAAATTTACATTCCTTCCAAAGTTAGAGAAAAATAATATGACCTATTTTGAGTCTAAATTAATTTATTAAAATGTGGGGTTAGAATATTCAATATAATATCAGCTCTAACTGCCCACCAACTTAAAATGACAATGAGAAATTAAATGTATAAAGTACTATGAAGTCCTTAAAGAGAAATATCAGTTATTCACAAGTGGCTATAATTATTATTATTTAATCATAAATACCTTTAAGTTTAAACAAATAATCTCTAAACTACATAATTAGAGTTAAAAATAAATTATATAGCAGTGTGAAAATTTTTATGCTAGTCAGAGACCTCTTCCCCAGTATATTTCAACATATTCCTTCAACCAGGTTGGCGCCTAAAATTATTATTATAGGGTCATAAAAATGACTATAAATGTGCTCAAGAGAAACTCCTAATCTTATCACTTTACTACCTTGGTGACCTATTACTTCAAATTAACTCATTTTCATGGAGGGGCTTTTGGGGCAGCTGTGAGTCTGCTGTGTTAGCTACAGGAAGTTGCAGGTTGGCAAATTTCATTCAAATATAAACCTCTAAATTTGGCTACCTGGCATTGCAGGATCCTGTTGTTTGCAGTATGCAAAATAAAAATTATATACCATCTTGCTTGGTGAAAAGTTATGAACTCTTCAACACTAATTTCAAATTACTTCTGGAGGATTCATATGGCAAGAGGCAACTGTGTAGACATAATATCATGAGCAAGGAAGAAAGAAATGTGAGTTTTCCCTTCATATGGGGAATGACAACTAGTGTGTATGATGAAGGCTCATGTTTTAGGTGGTCTTTCACAACCTATAAAATCTGGGAAAGAGAAGAGGAAGTAAATGCCAGCTCTGAAACCGGTCCAATGAAATCCTTCCCAGCCCCAATGTAAGCCCTTTAGAATTCTTCCATGTTCTATGAGGTAAGCTGAAGTGGCATTACCATTGCTGTTCATATTTATCCATCCAAATATTCCCCTTGCCACCATAGAGACAGCAGGACTAATGAGAGGGCGTATACAGGTCGAACCATATGAATTGCCATTTTTGTAGTTCTAAAATCAACAAACAGGATGGAAATGTTCTATATACAATTGTCAAAATTTACCACATTATACACTTAAAATTTGTGAATTTAATCACATGTGAGTTATGCCTCAATAAAGCTAACAAAAAAATAGAATATTCACTGAAGAATTTAGGAAAAAGGAGATATATATATATATATACACACACACACACACACACACACATATCACCAATTGTTGTCGCGTACATTCCGATTCATGAAGATCCTGTGTGTGTCAGCATAGAATTGTGATCCATAGGGTTTATAATAACTGATTTTTAGAAATAGATCTCTAGGTCTTTCTTTCAAGGCATCTTTGGGTGGACTTGATATTCCAACTTTTGGTTAGCAGCCAGGCATGTTAACTATTTGTACCACCCCCAGGAATATTCTCTCTCTCTCTCTCTCTCCCCCCATAGATAGAGACACAGACACAGATAGAGAAGTATGACAGTCACCTGACCTTCTTTGTATGACTGTATGTAATTATACAATCTCTGTGCATATACTCAATTCTTCTTCATACTAAAATCAAAAAAGCAAAACAAGGCAAAAAAAACTATGATGCTTTTTCTTATTTTTGAGTTACTAAACTACTTTGGAGCTCTGGTAGCATAGTGCCTAAGACACTTGACTGCTAACCAGAAGGCTGACAGTTCAAACCCACCGGCCACTCCTCGGAAGGAAGGTGGGGCAATCTACTTCCATAGTGATACTGCCTCGGAAACCCAAGGAGGGGTCACTATGAGTCAGGTCCAACTCGACGGCACATAACAACAACAACAAACTACTTGGAAGGCAGTATACGTGGTGGTTAGAAATAGGCTCTGAAATCAGAAAGATACGTGTCTAATCTCACCTATCATCATCCCCAACCCACTCAGTTTATGAAAATACTAAAAGGAAGTAATTAAAATATTTCTATGATAACTTAAATCTCCAGTGCTCTGGGGTGAGTGGCATGGGAATCTGGGGAGAAGACTGAGCAGAAACCAAGGTATTGAATGATGAAGAGATGAACATACTCCAAAGGAAGTTTCCCCTGAGGGCAAGTGTGCAAATTGGCTTTATACATGGAAAACTAGTCCTTGAGCTGCTAGCAAGGTTAGGTAGCTGAACCTAGGACTCCAGGATTAATCCAAGCAACCTGACAGGGAGCAGAATCTCAAAAGTATAAACACAAATCATCTAGAAAAAGGTAACCTCAGTCTAGGACCTCATATTTTCACAGATTAAGATTAACCAGATACAAGCATCCATCAAAGATTGTCAAATAGATGAGAAAACAAATCACCATAGGTAAGAGTCAGTATAAATAATAAACTACTAGGACTTAGACTTAGGAGCTCTGGTAGCATAATGCCTAAGGCACTTGACTGCTCACCAGAAGGCTGGCGGTTCAAACCCACCAGCCGCTCCTCGGAAGGAAGGTTGGGCAATCCTACTTCCGTAGTGATACTGCCTCGGAAACCCAAGGAGGGGTTGCTATGAGTCG
>NW_006921623.1:13227343-13297580 GCF_000298275.1 Orycteropus afer afer | reverse complement strand
CACCAGCCGCTCCTCGGAAGGAAGGTTGGGCAATCCTACTTCCGTAGTGATACTGCCTCGGAAACCCAAGGAGGGGTTGCTATGAGTCGGGGCTGACTTGATGGCAAACAACAACAACTACAACAACAACAACAGGACTTAGACTTAGAAGTCACTGGTACAGATTATAAAATAACTTAATGACTAATAAGTACTCAACAAGAGACTATCAAAATGATCCAATAGAATTTATAGAAATTAAAAAACAATTGTTTATTAAAAAAACAAACGTATGAGTTAAATAGTAAATTAACTACAGTTGAAGAAAGAACTAATGAACTGAATATAGATCAGAAGAGTTGTTGTTGTTGTTGTTGTTATGTGCCATCGAGTTGGATCCAATTCATAGTGACCCCTCCTTGGGTTTCCAAGGCAGTATCACTATGGAAGTAGATTGTACAACCTTCCTTCTGAGGAGTGGCTGGTGGATAACTATCAGCTAAATTGCAGGCTTCTCAATAGTAATCATGTAAGACAAAAGACACTGGAATAATATCATTAATGTGCTGAGAGGAAAATAATTACAGAGGTACAATTGAACCCAGAAATATATTTCAAGTACATGAGCAAAAGAAATTATATTTTCAAATAAATACTAAACCAGTTTACCACCAGCACCACCTACATTAAAGACATTTTCTAAAGGATTATTTTAGAGAGGGAAAATTAATTCAGAAGGAGAAACTGAAATGAAGAAAGGAAGAGTAAGTAAAGAGAATGGTGAACATGTAAGTAAATCTAACATTGTTGTTGTTGTTGTTATGTGCTGTTGAGTTGGACCCGACTCATAGTGACCCCTCCTTGGGTTTCCAAGGCAGTATCATTATGGAAGTAGATTGTCCAACCTTCCTTCCGAGGAGTGGCTGGTGGGTTTAAACCACCAGCCTTCTGGTTAGCAGTCAAGTGGCTCAGGCGCTACACTACTAGAGCTCCTAAATCTAACATAGATTTGCTTAATAAAATGATGATGATGATGTCTATGTGAAACTTTAATTAAAAGAGCAGAGCTAAAATACTAGAAAAGAATATATATGTATAAATTAGGAGAGAGGTGCTAAGAGTTAATTTTCTAAGATTCTTATCTATCCAGCTGTAGTGTGATAGATCACTGCTATCTGGTCTTTCCAGCTATAGGCTTCTAATCCCACCAAATGATTGGGTGGAACTATGCAAATTAGGTGTTTGTAACTTGCAAGGGAGCTCTGGTAGCATAGTGGCTAAGACACTTGCCTGCTAACCAGACGGCTGGCGGTTCAAACCCACCAGCCACTCCTCAGAAGGAAGGTTGGGCAATCCTACTTCCGTAGTGATACTGCCTCGGAAACCAAGGAGGGGTCACTATGAGTCAGGTATGACTCGACGGCACATAACAACAACAACTTGCCAAGGGGATTGGACAGCATGCTAATAATGCAAATAAAGTGTATGGCACCCTTGTAGGGGTTGGAACCAAGTAGTCAGGTATATGGAAACCTAATAAGGGGACTGGTTAGTTTTGCTATGTGCTAGGCTGGTCTGTCGATTTGTTCTACTGTGGTGGTTTGCATGTTGCTGTAATGAAGGAAGCTATGCCACCAATATTTCCAATACCAGCAGGGTCATCCATGTGGAAAAGTTTCAGTGGAGCTTCCAGACTAAGAAAGATTATGAAGTAGGACCTAACAATATACTTCTGAAGAAGTTGGCCAGTAAAAACATTACAAACAGCAGCAGAACATTGTCTGATATAGTGTTAAAGATGAGCCCCTTATGTTGGAAAACACTCAAAGCATGACCAGGAATGAGCTGCCTCCTCAAAGTAAAGTTGATGTTAATGATGTGGATGGAGTAAATCTATTGAGACCTTCATTAGCTGATGTGGAACGATTCACAATGAGAAGAAACAGCTGCAAACATCCATTAATAATCAAAACATGAAATGTACAAAGTATTAATCTAGGAAAATTGGAAGCTGTCAAAAATGAAATGGAACGCATAAAGATTGATATCCTAGGCATTACCAAAACAAAAAAAAACAAGGAGGTCTGGTGGTGTAGTGCCTAAGGCATTTGACTGCTAAGCAGCACGCTGGAGGTGCAAGTCCACCAGCCACTCTTCAGAAGGAAGTTTGGGCAATCTACTTCTGTAGATACTGCCTCGGAAACCCAAGGAGGGGTCGCTATGTTAGTGAGCTGAAATGGACTAGTATTGGCCATTTCGAATCAGACAGTTATATTTTCTACTATACCAAGAATGGCAAATTAAAGAGGATTCTATAAATAAGTCATTGTCAAAAAGAACATTTCAAGATCTATCCTAAAATACAATACTGTCAGTTATAGGGTAATATCCCTATGCCTACAAGGAAGACTAATTAATATGTCTTTTATTCAAATTTACCCACTAACCACTAATTCCAAAGAGTAAGGAATTGAAGATTTTTATCAACTTCTGCAGTCTCTAATTGATCAAACATGAAATCAAGATGCATTCATAATTACTGGTGATTGGAAGGAGAAAGCTGGAAACAAGTAGGAATGGTAGTTGGAAAATATGGCCTTGGTGATAGAAATGATGCCAGAGATCACATGATAGAATTTTGTAAGACCAACGACTTATTCATGGCAAATACCTTTTTTCAACAACATAAATTGTGAGTATACCCATAGACCTCACCAAATGGAATACACAGGAATCAAATCAACTACATCTGTGGAAAGAGACTATGAATGAGCTCAATATCATCAGTTGGAACAAAGTCAGGGACCATGTAAACAGATTATCAATTGCTCATATACAAGTTCAAGTTAAAGCTGAAGAAAATTAAAACAAGTCCACAAGAGACAGAGTACAGCAATGAGTACATCCCATGTGAATTCAGAGACCATCTCAAGAATAGATTTGACAAACTGAACACTAATGACTAAAGATCAGATGAGCTGTGGGGTGACAGTGATGGCTTCATACATGAAGGAAGCAAATGGTCATTAAAAAGACAGGTAAGAAAGAAAAGACCAAAATGGATATCAGAAGAGACTGAAACTTGCTCTTGAATGTAAAGTAGCTAAAGTGAATGGAAGAAACGAATAAAAGAGGTGAACAGAAGATTTCAAAGAGCAGCTTAAGAAGACAAAGTAAAGCATTATAATGAAGTGTGCAAAGACCTAGAATTAGAAAACCAAAAGGGAAGAACATGTGTGGCATTTCTCAAGCTGAAAGCACTGAATTAAAAATTCAAGCCTTGAGTTACAATGTTGAAAGATTCTATGGATGACACAACTTTGCTTGCTGAGAGTGAAAATGACATGAAGCACTTACAGGTGAAGATGAAAGACTATACCTTCAATATGGATTACACCTCCGCATAAAGAAAACAAAAACTGTTCACTACTGGACCAATAAGCAACATCATGATAAATGGAGAAAAGATTGAAGTTGTCAAGGATTTAATTTTACTTGGTCCACAATCAACACCCATGGAAGAAGCAGTCAAGAAATGAGATGTTGTATTACACTGGGCAAATCTGCTGTAAAAGACCTCTTCAAACTGTTTAAGAGCAAAGATGTAACTTTGAAGACTAAGGTTGACCTGACCCAAGATATGGTATTTTCAATCACCTCATATGTATGTGAAAGCTGGACAATGAATAAGAAAGACTAAAGAAGAATTGATGCCTTTGAATTGTGGTATTGGTGAAGAATACTGAAAATACTATGAACTGCTAGAAGAATGAACAAATCTGTCCTGGAAGAAGTACAACTGGAATGTTCCTTACACGCAAGAATGGCCAGACTTTGTCTCACATATTTTGGTCATGTTGTCAGAAAGGACTAATCATTGGAGAAGGATATCATGCTTTGTAAAGTAGAAGGTCAGCAAAAAAGGGGAAGACCTTCAGCAAGATGTATTAGCACAGTGGCTGCAATGATGGGCTCAAGCATGGCAAAGATTGTGAGCATGCCACAGGATCAGGCAGTGTTTTGTTCTATTGTACATAGGATCGCTATGTGTTGGGTCCAACACAGTAGCACTAAACAACATAGCCAAAATATTGAACACTGCAGGAAGCATCAAAAGAAGATGGGAGGAACACAAAGAGTCAAAGAGTCATTGTACCAAAAAGAATTGATTGACATTCAACTATTTCAGGAGGTCACATATGATCAAGAACCAATGGTATTAAAGGAAGAAGTGCAAGCCTCACTGAAGGCACTGGTGAAATTTAAGGCTCCAGGAACTGACAGAATATCCATTAAGATGTTTCAATAAATAGATGTAGTACTGGAGATGCTCACTCGTTTATGCCAAGAAATTTGGAAGACAGCTACCTGGCCAACTGGAAGAGATCCATATTTGTGCCCATACAAAGAAAGGTGATTCCATAGAATGTGGAGATTATCAAAGAGTATCATTAATATCATAAGCAAGGAATATTTTGCTAAAGATAATTCAAAAATGGTGGCAGCAGTACATAGACTAGGAACTGCAGAAATTCAAGCGAGATTCAGAAAAGGATATGGAATAAGGGATATCATTGCTGATGTCAGATTGATTTTGATTAAAAGCAGAGAATATCAGAAAGATGTTTAGCTGTATTTTATTGACCATGAAAAGGCATTTGACTGTATGGATCATAACAAATTATGGATAACATTGTGAGGAATGGAAATTCCAGGACACTTGAAGAACTTGTATAACCTTTACCAAGAGGTAGTCCTTTAAACAGAACAAAGGGATACTGCATAGTTTAAAATCAGGAAAGATGTGCATCAGGGCTGTATCCTTTCACCATACTTATTCAATCTGTATGCTAAGCAAATAATCCAAGAAACTGGACTATATGAAGAAGAACATGGCATCAGGATTGGAGGAAAACTCATTAACAACCTGCAATATACATACAACACAGCCTTGATTGCTGAAAGCAAAGAAGACTTCAAGCATTTAATTGTAAAAATCAAAGATTACAGCTTTCAACATGGTTGTTGTTGTTGTTGTTGTTGCTATGTGCCGTTGAGTCATCTCCAACTCATAGTGATCCTATGTACAACAGAAGGAAACACTGTCCAGTTCTGTGCCAGCCTCACGATCCTTATTATAACTGAGTCCATTGCTACAGCCACTGTGTCAATCTATCTCATTGAGGGGCTTCTCCTCTTTCATTGACCTTCCACTTTACCAAGCATACATCCTTCTACAGAGAATGGTCACTTCTGACAACATGACCAAAGTAGGTGAGACGAAGTCTGGCCATTCTCACTTCCAAGGAGCCTTCTGACTGCACTTCCTCCAGGACAGATTTGTTACTTTTAGCAGTCCACGGTACTCTCAGCATTCTTCGCCAACACCATAACTCAAAAGCATCAACTCTTCTTCAGTCTTCTTTATTCATTGTCCAGCTTTCACATGCATAAGAGGCTATTGAAAATACCATGGCTTGTGTTAGGCACACATTAGCCTCGGAAGGAAGATACTGCCTCGGAAACCCAAGGAGGGGTCGCTATGAGTCGGTCGACGACTCGATGGCACATAACAACAACAGTCTTCAAGACTACATCTTTGGTCTTCAGCACTTGAAAGAGGTCTTTTGCAATAGATTTGCCCAAGGCAATACGTCTTTTGATGTCTTGACTGCTGCTTCCATTGGCGTTGATTGTAGAACCGAGTAATAGGAAGTCCTTGACAACTTCAATCTTTTCTCCATCTATCGTGATGTTGCTTATTGATCCAGTTGTAAGGATTTTTGTTTTCTTTATATTGAGGTGCAATCCATACTAGACTGTAGTCTTTAATCTTCATCAGTAAGTGGTTCAAGTCATCCTCACTTTCAGCAAGCAAAATTGTGTCGTCTGAGTATCTCAGGTTGTTAATGAGCCTTCCTCCAATCCTCATGCCATGTTCTTCATATAGTCCAGATTCTTGGATTATTTTCTCAGCATACAGACTGAATTAGTGTGGTGAAAGCATACAACCCTGATGCACTTCCTTCCTGATTTTAAACCATGCAGTGTCCCCTTGTTCTGTTCAAACGACAGCCTCCTGGTCTATATACAGGTTCCTCATGAGTAAAATTAATTACTCTGAAATTCTCATTCTTCTCAACGTTATCCACAATTTGTTATGATCCACACAATTGATTGTCTTTGCATAGTCAATAAACACAAGTAAACATCTTTCTGGTATTCTTTGTTTTGAGCCAAGATCCATCTGATATCAGCTATGATAGCCCTCACTCCACGTCCTCTTCTGAATCCAGCTTGTGTTTCTGGAAGTTCTCTGTCAATATACTGCTGCATTCTTTTTTGAATCATCTTCTGTAAGATTTTACTTGTATGTGATATCAATGATATTATTTGACAATTCCCACATTTTGTGGGGTCACCTTTCTTTGGAATGGGTACAAATATGGATCTCTTCCAGTCAGTTGGCCAGGTAGCTCTCTTCCAAATTTCTTGGCATAGCCAAGTGAGTGCCTCCAGCACAGCATTCGTTTTTGTTGCAATATCTCAGTGGGTATTCCATCAATTCCTGGAAACCTGTTTTTCACCAATTCCTTCAGTGTAGCTTCAACTTCTTCCTTCATGAAATACCATTGATTCTTGATCATATGCCACCTTCTGAAATGGATGATCATCTACCAATTCTTTTTGGTATAGTGACTCTGTGTATTCCTTCAGTATGGATTATACCTCAATTAAAGAAAACAGAAAGCTTCACAACTGTACCCATTAGCAACATCATGATAAATGGAAAAAAAATTGAAATTGTCAAGGATTTCATTTCAATTGAATCCACAATCAATGCCCATGGAAGTAGCAGTCAAGAAATCAATGACATATTGCACTGGGCAAATCTGCTGCAAAAGACCTCTTTAAAGTGTTAAAGAGCAAAGATATCACTTTGAAGACTAAGGTGCACCTGGCCCAAGCCATGGTATTTTCAATCACCTCATATGCATGTGAAAGCTGGACAGTGAATAAGGAAGACTGAAGAATAACAGATATCTTTGAATTATTGTGTTGGCAAGGAATATTGAATATATCATGGACCGTCAGAAGAACAAACTAATCTGTCTTAGGAAAAGTACAGCCAGAATGCATGAATAGCAAGGCTTTGTCTCTTGTACTTTGGTCATGTTATTGGCAGGGACCAGTTCCTGGAGAAGGATAGCATACTAGTAAAGTAGAGGGTCAGTGAAAAATGGGCTCAAACATAGAAATGATTGTGAGGATGGTGCAGGACTGGGCAATGTTTTGGTCTTCTCTACTTAGGGTCACTATGAATCTGAATCAACTTGATGGCACCTAACAAAAACAAGCTTGAAAGAGAGCCAATCCCAGAGCAGAGGGAGGACCTCACTGCCACCAAGAAGAGATGGGATGGAGTGCATCCTTAGGACTTGGGCTCCCTGCACTGAGAACATCCTAGACCCAGGAGATAAAGAGAGAAAACAGTAACACCAGAGATGGCACAGGATGGCAAGAACACTGCAGAGAAATGGCAGCAGTAGAACTAGGAGGTCAGCATGAGACAATGCAGTGGGCTTCCTGGCTCATGGGGCAAAGAGGTTATAGTGGGTGTGCCAACCTACAGAGTGAGAAAGCTGAGAACCTTTGGGCAGGAGGTTTTCTGGTGGAGTGGAGTACCTCTGGGCACTTGTCAATGGAGCTAGCCTGGCCAACCTGTTAGAACTCTGTCGGCACTCAACGACCATGCCACACACCAGGGTACCCAACAGGAGATTTTATTAAAGAGGAGAAAGGGCGCCTGCACTGAGGAAGGACAGAAGAAGAAGAGGAGGAAGAAGAGGAGAAGAGGAAGAAGAGAAGAAGAAAGAAAGAGGAAGAAGGGAAGAAGAGAAGAAGAGAGGAAGAGCAGGAGAGAGGGTGGTCTTATATAGACCTGGGGTTAGGAGGTTGTACATCAGAGCTGGGGGAAGAGGTCTTAACCTATCAGAGGCTATGTTGCCTTTTAAAATCCGTGCCTTGCAGGAAGCTCAGTTTCAACTTCCTTTAACTGACTTATGACCTTGAGTGGGGCAACAGGGAATGAAGAACCCAGAAGAGCCACGCAAGATGGCGTGGCATATCTCTAAAACAACCCACAGAGCAAAAGAATAGGGTGCCTTCATGTGAAGGCATACGGGTGGAGTGGGGTGCCCTTGGACACTTACTGGTGGAGCTGAAGAACTCTATAACCCTTGCAAGACAGAGACCAGGCCAGCCCAAGAAGCCTAAGAGGTCTGAAGGGAGAGGCCAAGGGCCAGGGAGAGGCCTGCCTGTGGGCACAGCTGAGAAGCTATCCTGACAAAATATCTGCATTCTGAGTTGTTCCTGATCCTGAACCTGTTACTTTCCCTAATAAATCCCATATGTACAGTCTGTGAGTTCTGCATGGCCATTGAAATGAACTATCAAACCCAACAGAAAGGCAGAGAGTTCCATGACAGGGAGGGCTAGTGTTAGAATTGGTAAAAAGTTTGGAGAGTAGAGGTATGGCTGACCTCCACCTAGTAAGAATCAGCCTTGGGCTGTTGATCTTGATTCTTCTTCCTCCCTTGTGAAGTTAAAGGAGGTCAGGTGCTGCCACCATGCCATGTTACATTTGGAGCCTTTTTTCTATAATTGGCATCAAAAGTGGGATTTGTTGCAAAGGTTCCAAACTTATGGAAACATTGGACTTAGGAAGAGAAAGATGAAGGGGCATGGGAAGTGAAACTTATGATTCTTAGATGGTTACTTTGGTTGTTGTTATCTAAACTGGCTGAAATTAAATTGAAAGATGTTATGCTGCAGCTGGGGAGAGAAAAGCTGCACTTGGAGTGGCTTATGGCAAACGCCAAGATGATTAAACACAATGATTGATAGAGGGCCAGGGTCTTCTGCTTCCACCCAGCCAGAGGCCCAAGGCTATATGCAAGTTAATGGGAAGGTAGTCAAGGTGAGGAGAAGAGAAGATAAAAACTGGAATGTTTTTAAAAGGGTTTTGTGCTTATCTGAATGTACAGACAGTCCCCGGTTATGAACACCTGACTTATAGACAATTCCAACTTGCCCCTTAAATTGGCTCATCACAGCAAATTAAGTGAAACAGGAACAGACCCAAAGTTTTACAATTGGACAGATTTGACACTCTACATGGAATGAGAAAAATTATAGGTTGAAGCCCTGGAATAGAAGACTTGGAAGAAGCATAATGAACCTTTTAGGACCTGATGCATGAGATTGGATTATTGGCAGGACTGAAGGAACGACACACATTCAAAGTGGCATGATTGGCCACCATGTTTGAGCAGGGCAGTATTGCTTCAAAATCCAAGGGCAAGAGATTTTGTTGCCTTGCAATGCATATACTCTTCTTCTTCTGTAAGAGGGCGATTAGCAGAAACTTACTAAGCGATCAGCCATAATTTCTCCTGTTCTGTCTATCTTTCTAAAAAAAACAAACCACACTCACTGCCGTGGAGTCAGTTCTGACTCATAGCAACCCCTCCTTGGGTTTCCGAGGTGGTATCTCTATGGAAGTAGATTGCCCAGTCTTCCTTCTGAGGAGTGGTTGGTGGGTTTAAACTACCAGTCTTCTGGTTAGCAGTCAAATAATGCCACCAGAGCTCCTTTCTAGTTCACCATACTTTTAAAACTTCAGGTCTGTGCTGATGATGCTTCCTTGGCCTAGACTAAACCAGTTTGAAGCCCTGACAAATTCTTAAAGACACAGTTAGGGATGGCTCCCATTCGTAACCCTGGGATGCCTGTACTGTGGATATTGAATGTTTTTCCTACCTAGTGTTGTAAAACAGACCTAAATGTATGATGAAAATAAATATTGGGTATTATAGATTGCACAGAAGCTCCAGTAGCATAGTGCCTAAGGCACTTGACTGCTAATCAGAAGGCTGGTGGTTCAAACCCACCAACCACTCCTGGGAAGGAAGGTTGTGCAATCTACTTCCGTAGTGATACTGCCTTAGAAACCCAAGGAAGGGTCGCTGAGTCAGGTCTGACTCGAGGGCACATAACAACAACATAGATAGCAGAGAGCATTAACTCTGCCTTTGTTGTTGTTGTTATTTGCCATAGAGTCGGCCCGGACTCCTAGCGACCCCTCCTTGGGTTTCCGAGGCAGTTATCACTACGGAAGTAGGATTGCCCAACCTTCCTTCCGAGGAGTGGCTGGTGGGTTTGAACCGCCAGCCTCCTGGTTAGCAGTCAAGTGCCTTAGGCACTATGCCTTTAGCCAATACTTAAAGAAACACAGGCTATTAGTTTGAATGCAGTAGACCAGCGTATTGGGGGCTTAGGTAAAAAACCTGAGCCCCATCCAGAATCATTCCAGTTAGGAAATTTGCATTTGAAAAGACATGCAGACCAATTCAGAACTGCTGAGAGAGCAGGAGATTTGCATTTGAAGTAAGGATCTGCAGAAAAAAAGACTTGCTTTTTGCACTGCTAGCAAGCAGTTTGCCTTAGGATGCATTGAAACAGGAAAAGTCAGTGGCCTTTAGAAGAACACAGGACTGGAAGTTAAAGGAAGCCAGCAAGTAGACAGCCTAGTATGCTCACCTCAGCTAACCATCTGTTGTTGTTGTTATGTGCCATGGAATCGTACTCCACTCATAGTGACCCCTCCTTGGGTTTCCGAGGCAGTATCGCTATGGAAGTAGATCGCCCAACCTTCCTTCCGAGGAGTGGCTGGCGGGTTTGAACCACCAGCCTTCTGTTTAGCAGTCAAGTGTCTTAGGCACTACACAACCAGAGCGCCTCTGGTTTAACTGGAACCGGCAATTTAGAAATTGGTTGTGTAAAATGGAGGAAGATGAAGGTATGAAGTAGCTGGCTTACATATTTTCATGGATGTGCTTACATTCAAAATGAGGGGAACAAAAAAAATGAAAAATGAGGGGGACAAGGGAGGACCTTCACTGAATAGTTTCCTCTTTTCCTGATAGGTCTAGGGAAGAGAGGGTTAAGGGAAGATGCTGATAAAATTAATTATATGATTCAGTTATGAGTAATGATTGTTAACAGGGTTCATTGTGATTGTAAAAACTGTAATTGTAGAAGCTGTAACTGTGAAAGAGTGGACTCGAGGGAAGCACTGCCAGACTGGAGTGCAGTGGTCAAACACTTCCCTTAAAAGTTTTGCTGCTGTGCTGATACCTCATGAGGCTCAGAGCAAGGGAATAATCTCTCAGTTGAATTTTATCAGACACCTGAGAGTGAAGCCAAGACAATTTTTGGAAAACATGACCAGATCAGACATATATCTATAGCAGACTTGAATGGCTAGTACCAGAATGACCTCACCCGGAGAACTCTTTGTCCTATTGAAGAACTGATTATTAATGACTGTTTTGGACTGGTAAAATGATTGGGAGGGAGAAGTTATGCTCCAACTATGAAAGAACCATGACTAGAAAAGCCAGGGAATAGGTTGTACTGTGGTAGACTGTTTTTATATGGACTTTCTAGCCATAGTCTTATAACTCCCATCAAATGATTAGGGGGACAATGCAAATAAGGTATCTGTGGCCGACCAAGGGGGATTGGACAATTTACTAGTAATGAAAATAAGGTACATAGCCCCTTTGTGGAGGTGGGACCATGCAAATAAGGTATATATAACCCTAAAGAGGGGATTAGTTAGTTTTGCCATCTGCTAGTCTTAAAAGAGAGCCAATCACAGAGCAGAAGGGGGACCTACCTCACTACCCCCAAGAAGATGAGAAGGGAGCAAAACATGTCCTTTGGACCCAGGGACCCTGTGCTAAGAACCTCCAAGACCCAGCAGACACAGAGAGGGAGCAGTAACACCAGAGATGGCACAAGATGGCAAGCAGGAGCAGCAGCAGCAGAGAAATGGCAGCAAGAGAACAAGGAGACCAGCACAAGATGGTACACTGGGCTTCCCAGGCCAAGGAGCAAGTCAATTACAGTGTGTGTGACGACCTAGGAGCAGGAGAGCTGAGAACCTTCAGGCAAGAAGTTTCGTGGAAGAATGGGGTGCCCCAGGTTCTTATTGGTGGAGCTAAAGAGCTTTGTAATACTTGCTTGAGCAGGGCAGAGGCCAGGCCAGCCCAAGAGGCCTACAAGCCCAAGAGGTCCAAGAAACCTAAAGACCCCAGGGCCCAGAGGCCAAGGAGTGACCTTCCTATGGGCATAGCTAAGAAGCTGCCCTGACCTGAGGAACTGAATCCTGAGTCATTTCTGATCCTGAATTGTAAACTATTACTTCCCTAATAAACCCCATAGTTGTAGGTATAGTGTTTGAGGTCTCTGTGGCCATTGCAACAAATTATCAAATCCAGCAGAAAAGTAGAGAGTGCCATGTGACAGATGGCTGGTGTAAGAATTGATGAAAAGTTTGGAGAGGAAGTATGTCTGTCCTCCACCTTTGGCTATTGATCTTGATTCTCTTTTCCCCTTGTGAAGTTAGAGAAGGTACGATGCCCCTACCACATCATTTTCACACCTGCAGAAGGTTTAAGATATTGTTTTTGGACTTAGTTGAATATAGCCATGCCCATTGCCATCTAATTGATTCTGATTCATGGTGACGACCTGTAGGACAGAGTAGAACTGCCCCCATTGAGTTTCCAAGGCTGTAAATTTTTATGGAAACAGACAACCTCATCTTTCTTCCACAGAGCAGCTGGTGGTTCAAAGCACCAACCTTCCAGTTAGCAGTTGAGCACTTAACCACTTGCTCCATCAGGGCTCCTTCTAGTTAAAAATTCATGGTACATGAAAATCAAAGACTCAAGGAAACAATTAATCCAAAGGACTAATGGAATTTGCAAACCACAGCCTCCACTACCCAGAGACCAGAAGAACTAGATGGAGACTGGTGGAATCCCCAAGACTGTGGTCCTTAGACACCCTTCAAGCCTGGAAATGATCCCCCAGGGATCAACTTTCAGCCAAACAAGAGACAAGCCTGTAAAGTGAGTAAACACCAGAGAGGTCAGTACAATCAAACTTACAAGACCAAAAGGGCAACATATGCCCCAAAACACACAGCAGAGTGTCTATGGTTTAATCATTGCCTCTTTTTCTTTCTGTACAAGATATTAAGGGACTCTGATCTGCACCCACCTCTGACTTCTTCATGCCCAAGAGTTACCTTCTGCTACTTAAAAGTGTTAACTTGTTAAACAGGAAAACACATAAATCAGAGCATCTTCAAAGGAATATTCACATATTTAAAGGAACATAAAAATACATCTTAATAATAATAGCTAACACTTATATACTCTTTACTTTATGCTAGGAACTATTCTAGGAGCTCTGGTAGTGTAATGCCTAAGGCACTTGACTGCTAACCGGAAGGCTGGCAGTTCAAACCTACCAGCCACTCCTCAGAAGGAAGGTTGGGCAATCTACTTCCGTAGTGACACTGCCTCGGAAACCCAAGGATGGGTCGTTGTGAGTCGGGTCCAACTCAATGGCACACAACAACAGCAGGAACTATTCTAAATACTCAACATATATGATCTCATTTCATCTTTACATGCTCAAGATGAGACAGCTAATAGAGGCAGAAATGGGATTCAAAGAAAAGCATTATGGTCCCAGAGTCTTCATTTTAACACTATGCTACTTCTGAGTGATTAGAGGATATTTTACTTGGAGAAGATAGGATTCAAGGTTAGAAAATGATGGATTGTTTTGAAGTATTTGAAAGACTACAGATGGAAGAAGGATTAAACTTATCCTGTATGGACCAATGAGATTGTAACTAGGAAAGTTACTTTTTTCAGCCTAAAGTGAAAATAATTTTGTAAAGGTCCAAGTCTCCAAAGAAGAAATGGGTTTCCTCAGAAGATGCTTAGTTCTCCATCACTGGAGGCTAAAGTCCCCTGGTTAATATAAGCAAGAGGATTTAAGCATTGAATGTATGCTTGAATGAGATGTATGTAAAATCTTTTCCAAATCTGAGAGTCTTCTAAACCATGAGAGTCAGAGTTAAGAACTCAGATCCAAATAACTGGATGTTTAGGAACCTTAACTTTAATAATGGCTACAGTTTCCACTTACTTTTCTCCTGGGCTCCTTGGAGCCAGATTTTGAATTTGTGTATTTTAAGAGTCTACACTCTTTCTCATTCCTCTTCACCTGGATACTTCCTACTCTACCTTCAAAGAGCAACTTAAACACTACCTCCTCCAAGAATCCCATCCTCTCTCTGCCTAACACTAACCTACGTGCTTCACATCACCCCATCCTTCCTGACCATGCCACTTCTCACACCACAGTGAATTAACTGTCTGTGTCCTTTACAATCACCTCCCAACTCCTGTGCTCATTAGACTGAGGGCTCTTTAAGGACTGTATCTCCATTGTAGATATTTTCATTGTATCTATTATGAGCCACACACTTTTTTAGGAACTGAGACAGATTCACAGTCAAGGTTCCTACCCTTGAAGAGCTAGAATTCTATATGAAGACAGACAACACAAAAGCAGTTGTTCTTTGTGGAAGTCAAATGCCAAGCATGGTGGTGTTGTTATGTGCCATCGAGTTGGCCCTGACTCATAGCGACCCTTCCTTGGGTTTCCAAGGTGGTATCACTACAGAAGTAGATTGGCCAACCTTCCTTCCAAGAACATGGTAAGATAATATGTAATAAAACCCAAACCAAACCTACTGCTGTCAAGTAGATTCCAACTCATATATGTTTGTATAAATTATATATTTATATAATTAATGAGCTCTGGTGGTACAGTGCCTGTTCTGGTTACCTAGTGCCACTCTGACAAGCATATACTACAATTGGGATGGCTTTAAAAAAAAAGGAGTTTATTCTTACAATTTGGACACTTTAAGTTTGAGTTCAAAGTGCCAGACTCTAGGGGCTGGGTGAAAGCCCCTCAACCTTGGGCTTCAGCTCTGCCTCTTGTTCCTGGCCCACTGAAGCTGGAGACATTTCTTCACTCAGTTGTTGGCTGCTGAGAGTGACAAGCCCAAAGATAACAAGTAAAAAGGCACAGTCCCAATGTTACCAAACCACATGGCAGGCCATTAATTTAAGTCTATCGAAAGTCCCAAGGTCGGCAGAGTATGGCAGGTTGCTGAACAGCAACATGGCTACATGCAGGGTCCAAGCATGCCATAAGCTAGAGACCATTCTCCAAGGTTTCTCCTTATATAGAGGAAGCAGACCACATCCCTAAGGCAGTTACCTAGCTGCTCACAGTAGAGTACACCATGGAGTTGATTACCAGTCTCATCATGGGGAATACTACATCCAGTTGCCCAGCCACTCAACTAGGCCCAGCCAAGTTGACACACAAACTTAACTACCACAGTGCCTAACGTACTGCTAACCAGAAGGTTGGTGGTTCAAACTCACCAGCCACTCCATGGAAGGAAGATGGGGCAATCTACTTCCATAAAGATTTACCTCAGAAACCCCAAGGGGGTCACTATGAGTCAGAATCAACTGGATGGCCGTGGGTTTGGTTTGGTTTTGGTTTATTTATATAATTAATGTAGTCTAATATATTTATAGGAGCCCTGGTGGTGCACTGGTTAGGTGCTCAGCTGCTAACCAAAAGGCTGGTGGTTCAAAACCACCAGCCACTCTGCAGGAGAAAGATGAAGCAGTCTGCTTCTGGAAAGATTATGTGGCCTTGAAAACTCTGTGGGGTAGTTCTACTCTATCTTAGAGGTCACTGTGAGTTGGAATTGACTCAACAGCGATGTTTATTCTTTGGGAGGGGGGGTTAATATCTTTATAAAGTATAAATATACCAAACCAAAACCAAATTTACTGGCATCAAGTCTATTCGTACTCATAGCGACCCCCATTGGGTTTCCAAGGCTGTAAGTCTTTACAGAAGTAGATTGCCCCATCTTCCTTCTGTGGAGCACCTGGTGATTTGAACCACTGGCCTTCTGGTTAGCAGCCAAATGCCTTATCCACTATGCTACCAGAGCTACTTAAAGTATATATACATGTACATATATACACACAACCACATACACACAATAGGTATATGTTTGATGATTAAACCAAATAATACATAATAATGAATAAATTCTTCAATTTCATCTAGCCAGTAGTTTTTGGCATATTTACCAGAATCTAAAACTTTGGTGTCTCTCTCTGCCACTTACAAAATTTTGTTGCTTGGAATTTGAATTTCCACTCTCAGTTGACCTCCCCTCAATGCAACCCACCAAACAATATTTCTGAGCACCAGAAAATGAAGCTCATAAAATGTATTACTGATTTTTTTTTTTTTTTTTTTAATTCAAACTTGCAACTAAAGAAGAAAACCCTCCCCCTGTCTTTGCCTTC
This sequence comes from Orycteropus afer afer, assembly GCF_000298275.1. Taxonomy (NCBI): domain Eukaryota; kingdom Metazoa; phylum Chordata; class Mammalia; order Tubulidentata; family Orycteropodidae; genus Orycteropus; species Orycteropus afer. The sequence goes on along the minus strand of NW_006921623.1, from coordinate 13,281,258 downwards.
CAGGGCAGTGCCAGTTCTTCTCAGTCGCCATTTGTTCAGATGCCAGGTGAGTGCTTTCCTTCAATGAGCAATTAATTCATTTTCTTTTGAGTTTAAATTAGACGTTAGGGCTTCTATTCTTATATAACAACCTTCGGCATTGAATTAATTCTGTTCAATCAATTGTGAAAAACATGAAAAGGGCAAAATGCTGTGTTAATTTTTTTTAACAATACTTTCAAAAAAATACATCAAATTAAGAAATAATATTTAAAATACAAAACCAATGAAGAAAAACCTTATTCAATCATGCCTGAATTTAGAATTCAGTGTGTCTTGAAGGCAGCCATTTTGATCCCTCACCCAGAAGTTTATTGGGCAAAGACAATAGCAGTTAGGTATTTGATATCATTTGAAATGTTTCAAGTTGTGACCCTGTGATTTGGTAGATAGGTTATACTCCTGCTTTAGAACAGGAAGGGGAAGAGAACTGAGAGCAGAGGGTCACTACCATTTCATGGGTGCTCACTATGTGTCAGGTACATAGTAGTTTATGTTGATTTAAACACATATGTCTCCATACATGCTGCTGTGGGAATGGAAAAAATGGCATTTTTCATAAAAGTGTTGGGGACCCTTGTACATACACACACGTACACACACCCATACACAATACCTTTCAGATCTCAAACTCAGAAGTGTCAGGCCTTCTTAATCTGTGTGTGTGTGTGTGTGTGTGTGTGTGATGGACAAACAAAGGAATAAAACTATATAAGAGCCACATATCTGGATGTCTCTAAATTTGTGTCCCCTATATGGTATTTTCTGTTATCATCATCTGGTTGCTTCTGCTCCCTTCTATAAAGGAAATTTTCTCTTTCTCCCTTCTCTTCTTTTTCTCTTCCTTTTAAGGAGAAAAATACATATTACGAGGACAGAGGCTTTTTTCTTCACAGTTTTTATTTGGAAACTGGAAATAAAGATCACCTGGAAGCCTTATTTACGTATTCTTCCTTTTGTTCTCAGCCTGAACCACTTCTGTGGATCTAAATACATGACATGAAATAGGGACCTTATTTATTGACTTTCGTTTCTACTTGCATAGATTGCTTTCTAGGGAAGTATGCTTATGATGAAAAACTTTAACTGTACTCTGCAAATTCAGGAGCAGATTAGAAGTTTAAGGCTATAGAATTTAAGACAAACATGGAGTGAGTAGAATTATGCTATAGGTTTTAAGGGGAATTTTGATTTCTTCTTCTGATAAATATATTTATATATAGTTGTTAAACACAATATTATACTACTGGGCTTACTGAAAATGTACAGAAAAAGCTCTTACCCCATGGAGTTTGCAGGTCAGTTGGAAAGATGGTTATGTAACTCAGGTGAAACAGTAGTGAGCTGAGTATGAACCGCTGCATCATGTGGTGAGAATCAAAGCCCTGGGTATGCATGCATCATACATAACTGAGTCGTGATAGCAAGCTCTGAGTGGTCCTCGTACTTGGTACTTGGAGGGAGCCTCAGGAAGACAAAACACTTCCAACTTCTTCCCACTCATCCCTTCTGCGGCCTCAGGGGGGTGTTCTCAGCTAATTAGAACACACTTGCCACCAACTGGAATACTTTTTATTAAGGCACCAATTACATACACCTTGAGTCTATGCCCCTAATCACTTTATAAATAATGATGTGTTTCCTGCAATAACAAAACTACAGGGACAGGAAGTGTTCAGCAAACACATATCTTCTCTTTTGGAACCATTGCACTGGCCTTACCTTAAATAATACTCTTCTCAGTTTCAGCTTCTTTCTCTGTTTCCAACAAAGGAAGCGTCTAATACCGGTCACACTCTTACCAAACTTTCAGTTACCTGGTGAGCTGAGCTAGGAGCTCTGGAGGAAGTGTGCCTAAGGCATTGACTACTAACCTGACGGTTAGCAGTTCAAACCCACCAGCCACTCCGCGGAAGGAAAACTGGGCAATCTACTTCCGTAAAGATTTAACGCCTTAGAAACCCAAAGGGAGTCACCATGAGTCGGAATCCACTCGGTGGCAGTGAGTTTGGTTTGGTTTTTGGTGAGCTGGGTGCGAGATTCATTGTGGCCACAAGAGGGCAGCAAATAACACAAGACTCTTCAAAGGCAAGTAGCTCAGGTTGTGTAGTGCCTAAGGCGTTTGACTGCAATTGAGAAGGCTGGGGGTTCAAACCCACCAGCCACTCCACGGAAGGAAGACGGACAATCTTTTAAATCCAACCCCTTCCTAGTACAGTGCCTGACACAAATCAATACATTCATGTATTCATACACACATTCACAATTAATGTGTGTCGAGTAAGTGAATGATTGAAGGAACAGTTATTGTACCACTTTAAATGAACTCTTCCCCAAAGGCAGAGTGTACTTTAAACAGATTAACTACTTGGGTTGGAACAATTAAAACAGGTAAGCAGGAATACTTTATGCAATTCAACACACTCATCTATTTAAATTTTGTCCTTAGTATCAAGCCTGCGTGAGTAACCCCATTTCCCACGCGGAGAAATACTTCCGCAAAAGCAATGCCCTCACCTCCCTATGAGAATTTTTTGCTCATTTGTTTTTCATTTGGCAACAGGTTCACCGGTGATGTCAGGTTACTATGGTGTCAGAAGATCTTTCTTATCTGACTCAGATTTCCACAACACTAAACAGTTTTCAAATGACGTCTACACCTCAAGCGTGGCTAAGCCCTTTTCCTGTGAGTCGTCCACAGGCCAGGGCTACCCGGGCCTCCTGGATTCCTACTTTCCGGAGCCCTACGGAGACTACCGGCCTGCAGCCCTGACTACCAACACGGGTTCCATGTTCAGCACCTCGCCCCTGCCACCGCTCCTGCCGCCTCCCTTCACCAGCGACCCTTCACACTTTGTATTCGTGAGTATGCAGGAATTCCATATTTAGAGAGAAACCTAAGGTCGGAGATGGCTTGGATCCAACCCGAGCAATACAGTTGGCAACTAGATTGAAGCCAGGTCTGGCTTCCCCTGGAGCTCCCGGAAGCTGCACTGTAGCTGCCACACAGACGCTAGGACCACCTGCTTCCCTAGCATACACGCGGGAGGTAGTCTTCCTCAAAGATCCCCGATCATAACTAGAGGCTTATCTATGTCTAGTAGCCCCCTATGACAATTGGTTTTAAATTGCTGAATGAGCTCTCACAGCTGGCGATGGAAACTGCTATAGTGAATAGAAACTGCGCATCGCCCTACCCCACCTCAAGTATAGTGAGATTCAAAGAATGCCTGACATAGTGCAGTGTAAATAGTAAAATGCTGTATAAATGTTCGTTTTATTGTTCTTATATAGCATTTCACTTATTTAATGTTGTTTTTAGGAAAAGAAAATCTTAATATATACAAAACCAATTGCCATCAAGTCAATTCCAACTCATGGCAACATCATGTGTGTCAGAGTAGAACTGTGTTCCTTAAGGTTTTCAGTGGCTGACTTTTTAGAAGTAGATTGCCAGGCCTTTCCTTGGAGGCACCTCTGGATGGACTCCAGTCTCCGATCCTTTGTTTAGCAGCTGAGCACGTTAACAGTTTGCACCACCCAGGAACTCTTGGTGGCTACTGTTATTACGGGCCACCATGTCAATTCCAACTCCTGGCAACCTCATGTGTGTCAGAGTAGAACAGTCCATAGGATCTTCGATGGTTGATTTTCTGGAAGTAGACTATCAAGTCTTTCTTCCCAGGAGCCTCTGAGTGAATTCCAACCATCAACCTTTCCATTAACCATCTGTACCACTCAGGGATCTCACTCCCTTAATATAAATAAATAAAAAACCAAACTCACTACCGTCGAGATGGATCCAACTCATAGTGACCCCTCCTTGGGTTTCGAGGCAGTATCACTATAGAAGTAGATTGCCCAACCTTCCTTCTGAGGACTGGCTGGTGGGTCTGAACCACCAGCCTTCTGGTTAGCAGTCAAGTGCCTTAGGCACTACACCACCAGAACTCCTGTTGTTGTTGTTGTTATGTGCCATCGAGTCGGACCCAACTCATAGTGACCCCTCCTTGGGTTTCTGAGGCAGTATCACTATGGAAGTAGATTGTCCCACCTTCCTTCCGAGGAGTGGCTGGTGGGTTTGAACCGCCAGCCTTCTGGTTAGCAGTCAAGTGCCTTACGCACTATGCTACCAGAGCTCCTACCAGAACTCCTAGGGAATGTAATTCTAGAGTTGGAAGAAAACTAAAGCTTTCACTGCTGGTGTCGAAGCTCAGAGAGAAAGGCTGCCTGGTAACTAGGCTTTGGACAGCAGCTAGAGGACACGAAGCCTACTTACTCTGGAAGCCATGGCCCATAGTGGCCTGCATTGAGGAGGGAATCTGTCCACATCAGAGTATTACCTACAAAATAACCTTTCCATTCTCCCCAGAGGGACTCATGGGAGCAGACGGTACCTGATAGTCTCAGCCAGCCAGACCTCGTGCCTGCGGACGCCCTGCAAACCTTGCCACCCAGCACGAGTTGCCTGTCACAGCTTGAGTCGGGGAGTACCGCCCAGCATAGGAGCTCAAGCTGGGGGGCTACCCTGGCTGGGTCTCAGTCTTACTCGCTGCATGGCCTGGAGGAGCTGCACCACACGCCAGGGTACCCCACCCCATCTCCCTACCCCTTCACTCCTTTCATGACAGTGGCAAATGACCTAACATCCAAAGTGGTACCCCTCACAACAGATGAGGGGGCAGACGCCTCTTCCCTTCACGACTCTTCTCCATGGACGAAAGAAGATGGAGGCCTGGCGTGGGGGTCGTATGAATGCCACCGGGCCTACTGAAGGGGTGGATCAAAGGACTTCTACTCTGCTTTCCTTTATGTTGGGTTCTGTATTCCACAGACTATTAGAGGTGTGTTGGCACATTGAGAACTGGATTTTCAGGATAAGTCATAATGCCACCCTTTGTTAGTGGTCGGTGGTATTTATTTGTAATCCTCCCACCCCACACCACCACCCTGAAATACAACACAATGTTAATTAAATTGATGGGCCATGTTCTAGAAACCACCTTACAGTGAGGTCTTTTTCGAACTTTAGTAACCTGTTGCAATCTGAATCCTCTGTTATCCTCAAAATATCATTTTTTGCACTGATATTTTTCCTGAAATTACATTAAAAAGTTTGTGTGGAATCATAATACATACTGATGTTCCTGTTTGATTTTTCTGAGCTATGAACTATATGTATTCTTTAGTACAGAGAGTGTATTGGCTGTGGTACATAAAACAAAACTCATTTTATACCATGTGATTTTAAAGGGTGTCTTGGTTCTCTAGTGCTGCTATAACAAAACTACCACAAGTGAATGGCTTTAACTAAAAGGAATTTATTCTCTTTTAGTTTTGGAGGCTAGAAGTCCAAATTCAGAGTGCCAGCTCTAGGGGCTGGGTGAAGGCCCCTCGACCTTGGGCTTCAGCTCTGCCTCCTATTCCAGGCCTGCTGGAGCTGAAGGCTTTCTCTGATTCATGCAGCTGCTGGCTGCTGAGGCTGACAAACCCAAAACCAACAGGTAAAATGGCACAGTCCTAAGTTTAGCAGGCACCATGGCAGGCCGCTAGTTCAAGTCCAGGAAAAATCCCAAGATCAGCAGGCAACAATGCAGACCACTGAGATGAAGACTTGGCCAAATGCTGGATCCAGATGTGCCCCAAACTAGCTTTTTCCCAAAGCTGGGCATCACAAACAGTTAAGCCCAAAGCTTCTCCTTATATACTGCTCTGGGTGCCACACCCCAAAGGCAGCTGCCTTTTCACCGATGAACATCTCTCAGCAGATTCCACCATGGAAGTGATTACAATCTCATCAGGGGGAATAACTACATCCAGCTGCCCAGCCACTCAGAACCACAGCCCAGCCAAGTTGGCATACAACCTTAACTACCACAAAGAGTAAAGTGTTCTATACATTTCCCTCCTTGTGATGGCCAAGTAACAAATATGGTATCATATAGAAATGTTTTATTGTCATTATCATAGAACAAAGTCAGGAGACTAGGACTTCACAAATACAGTTTCAACTCTGCCCTAAAATCCAGGATGCCCCAAAATTGATCCAGTCCCCAAACAGCAAAGACCAAATTTTCCTTTGATCCTTGATCTTCCTTTTGTTAATGATATCCTTAATTAAACTAGACATTGTTTCTCTGATGACATAAACACACAGTGATCAGAGCAGAAGAATGAAATGGGCATTTTGTGGTCAAATAGGAATGCAGGTATTTGAAAGAAAACATAAAACACAGAACTAGGCTGGTGGCAAGAAACAACAAAGAACAGAGCAGCAAGCGGGCTTTGGAGGACATGGTGTGAGCCAGTGAGTAGGGTGACAAGCAGCATTCCTGACTATTAGAAAGAAGGCCTTGCTGGCAGCTCATTGGTCCAGAGTGTACAGTTCTTGTTGTTGTTACTGTTGAGTTGATTCTAACTCAGATGACCCTGTGTGTGCAGAGTAGGGCTGCTCCATAGGGTTTTCAGAGTTGTGACCTTTCAGAAGCACATCTCCAGACCTATCACCTCTGGGTGAGTTTGAACCACCAACCTTTCAGCTAGTAGTTGACAGCTTAACTGTTTGTGATGCCCAGGGACTCTTGAACAGCTCTTACTATGTATAAATGAAGAAACTGACATCTGAAGCATTAAACTACCTTGTGTAAGTTTGATTGTTATGGGTTGCTTTGCCAGTGAAGATCCCAAAGTAATTCCCACCGAGGAGCATCTGGCCTGCAGGTTACCTGCACCCTTCTTCCTAACTTTCTACCACCTTTATTTGCTTTACATCTCTTTGAGCCCCTCTGCTACCTCCTGACCTGATTCTTTCCCGCTCTCTTCTGGGTATGCAATGCTTTCCAGGTTGCCCAGAACTCCTCATGACACTCTCCTTCACATCCTAGCCTCTGTTACAGTGTCTCCTACTCTACCCCAGCTAGGTTGTTGTTTTCAGGTGTCTGTGAGTTGGTTCTGACTGAGAGCGACCCTATGTACAACAGAAGGAAACACTGCCCCGTCCTGCACCGTCCTCACAATCATTGTTACGTTTGAGCTCATTGTTGCAGACACTGTGTCAGTCCATCCGGTTGAAGGTCTTCCTCTTTTTCACTCACCCTCTATTTTACCAAGCATGATGTCCTTTTCCAGGGACTGGTCCCTCTGAATAACATATCCAAAGTAGGTGAAACAATATCTCACCATCCTCACTTCTAAGGAGCATTCTGGATGTACTTCTTCCAAGACAGATTTTTTTTTGTCCTAGTGGCAGTCCATGGTATATTAAATATTCTTCACCAATGCCATAATTCAAAGGCATCAATTCTTATTTGGTCTTCCCTATTTACTGTCAAGCTTTAACGTGAATATGAGGTGATTGAAAATACCGTGGCTTGGTGTGAGGTGCACTTTAGTCCTCAAAGTGACATCTTTGCTTTTTTTTTTTTTTTAAACACTTCAAGGAGGTCTTTTGCAGCAAATTTCCCCAATACAGTACATTGTTTGATTTCTTGTCTTGTACTTCTATGGGCTTTGCTTGTGGAAAATGAAATCTTTGGCAACTTCAATATTTTCTCCATTTGTCATGATGTTGCTTATTGGTCCAGTTGTGAAGATTGGTCCACCAATTGTCTGTGAGTTTGTTGTACTGTGGTAGCTTGCATGTTGCTGTGATGTTGGAAGCTATGCCACCAGTATTTCTGAAACCAGCGGGGTTACCCATGCTAGACAGGTTTCAGAAGAGCTTCCAGACTAAGATAGACTGGGAAAAGCGGCCTGATGATCCACGTCTAAAAGAACTGGCCAGGAAAAACCTTACCCAAGCTGGGTAACAGTCCAGGAATTAAAGTAAACGGATTCATTCACACTTAGAAACAAATCATTGATATTCCTCTTCTCCATGATTTTCAGGGTATTTTCTAATTATGCAAACTCAAATTTATGGAATGCCAGCAGAAATGCTTGCTTTACCTCACATCCTCAGCTCCCTCCTGGAGAGCATTTGGAGGAGAGCAGAAGATCGAGTTTGTGGTCCGCAGCTGCTGGACGTCACTCTCCCAAGTGTTCTGTCCTAAGCCCTCTCTCCTACCAGCTCCTTTTTGGCAGTCTAATCTTTAATTTGCCTAATACTTTTTTTTTCTACGTATAGGGACAATTTCCACTATGGGAAAGAGGGAAAAAGGAAAACCAAAATGGTTGCTATCAAGCCAATTCTAACTCATGGTGACCCCATGTGTGTGAGTAGAATTGTGCTCCATAGGGTTTTCATTGGCTGATTTTTCAGAAGTAGATCACCAGGGCTTTCTTCAGAGGCACCTGTGGGTGGACTTGAACCACCAACCTTGTGGTCAGTAGCTGAGCCTTTTACCATTTGCATTTGCTCCACCCAGGAGAGAAGAGCTGCACTTCATTAAGTCTAGTGTGACTCAGCTCCTCCACTCTGGCTTCCAGCTTCCTTGGTAGATCTTCTGTCATCCAGTGGTCCCTCACACTTGGATAGTGGGCCCCTTCATCAAAAAGAGGGGCTCTGAGACTGTTTCTCTATCAAGGATCTTTGCCCGTGTCTCAGAGTCATTTTTCTGGATTAGCTGTATAAGATTTACAATAATCACAGTCATCGACTGCTTATCTATTAAGTAGCACATAACACAATTGTGGTTGTGTAAATCATAAATACATGTCCAAATAATTTTGACTTTTGCTTGATTATAGCCCTAAATGTCAGGCATGCTCATTCCTCTTAGCTGGCTGTTATCCACTCATGTGTTATGTTCATCTCCTAACAATCTGAGGATGTCCTGCCTCTCAGTTAGAGCTGAGCAACTACACGTGAGCTCAGAGAGTTCAGTGAGAGAGGGTTACAATCTTAAAGTATCCAATCCCTTTCATAGTGTTTGACAAATTAATTTACATAAAAAAGGAGACAGACAGACTCAGGCCCACACTCTGCTGGTACCCATTTCAGTTACCAAAAAACCAAACCAGACTCACTGCCATGGAGTTGATTCCTACTCACAGCAGCCCCCATTGGGTTTCCAAGGCTATAAATCTTTGTGGAAGTAGATTACATCATCTTCCTCTCAGAGAGCAGCTGGTGGGTTTGAACCACCAGCCTTCTGGTACACAGCCAAATGCCTTACCTACTAAGCCACAAGAGCTCCTTGGAATTTACCATACTTCATTTAAAAAAAGTTAAACCAAGCTGCAAAATTATGACCTGGGAATTAATTATATTTCCCTGTGTCATTCAAAGGAGATCTGGTAGCATAGTACCTAAGGCACTTGACTGCTAACCAGAAGGCTGGCCGTTCAAACCCACCAGCCACTCCTCGGAAGAAAGGTTGAACAATCCTACTTCCGTAGTGATACTGCCTCGGAAACCCAGGGAGGGGTCGCTATGAGTCGGGGCCGACTCGACGGCATATAACAACACAACAAATGTCATTCAAGCAGTTGCTGTCAAGCTGATTCCAACTCTTGGCAACCACATGTGTGTCAGAGTGGAACTGTGGTCCACAGAGTTTTCAGTGGCTGAATTTTCAGAAGTAACTGCCAGGCTTTCCCTCCAAGGTGGCTCTGGGTGGGCTCAAACCTCCAACCTTTCAGTTAGCAGCCAAATGCATTAACCATTTGCACCACCCACAGACTCCACTTCTCATTCAATAGTCACTATTTTCTCCCACCTGCTGGTATCTTTCTATAATAATGCACAGTGCCAGCATGAACTGCACATTCTCTTCTCTCTCCCCTTCCTTAAACCTGATATACTCTGACTCACAGCTTTCCTGGGAAAGCCAGAGAAAATTAAGAGTTTGGGTTCAAAACTCCACCTGTCAGTTACTTCCAGGGGCATATATATATTTCAGATTTAACATAATCAGAGAGGGTGATGCCAAGTCCAAGCTACTTTAAAAAGCTAACTAGATGATAATGTCAAGAAGTTGAAAGGAAAATTTGCCCATGCAAAAGCTGCAGTGTAGATCATTGTCACAAAAAATGACTGTAAACAGACATTATAGCATGTTGTCGAAAGTGCTTGTGCTTCTCTTACAATGTTATTCAAACCCCAAAGAATGAGAGAAGAAAACCACATCTTTACTACCTTTATTTATTGAATGTTTTAAAATGACTTACTGCAGCTCAGTGAAATAATACAATGTGATGGCGCTATTGTGGTAGGAAAAGAAAACTGAAGAACACTGTAAAAGTGAATATAAAGAAATTACACAAAGGGAAGGAAATCACAAATACCAATGGTTTTATATACACACATACACACACACACAATGAAATTTTATTGTGGTCCAGTTTTCAACACGTACTAATATTCATAAAGAATAAAAACATCAGTAACAAGTTTTCTCTGTATTCTAAACAATATGACACTGTTTATCTTACACACCAGATTCACTGACTGTTGACTGTTATTGTTGGGTGCCACTGAGTTGATTCCAACTCATAGAGACCCCATATGATAAAGTTGAACTGCCCCGTAGGGTTTTCTAGGCTGTAATCTTTACAGGAACAGATCACCAGATCTTTTTTCTGTAGAGCCCCTGGGTGGGTTTGAACGGCCAAATTTTCAACTAGCAGTCGAGCCCTTTTCTATTGCACCACCAGAGTTCCTTAACTATTGACTCTAGAGAAGTTAAGTGTAAAACCATACACTCTAGCTAAACAGTGATTCTCTAGATAGAGACTTGTCAAGGGACCGACTCATGAATGGCTCACTCTGTGTCCCCTAGTTCAGTGCTCAGCACATTGTAGAGCACATTGCTCAGTCTTTTTGTTAAATTAAACAAAGACTGTATCACAAAGTTGAATGGTTATTGCGACCATTCTTTGGAGAAGGATATCATGCTTGACAAAATGGAGGGTCAGCAAAAAAAAGGGGAAGGCCCTCAACAAGACAGATTGACACAGTGGCTGCAATGGTGGGCTCAGGTATAGCAAGTGAGGCTGGTGCAGGACGGGGCAGTGTTTTGCTCTATCATACATAGGGTTGCTATGAGTTGGAGCAGACTCAATGGCACCTAACAACAACAAAACAACTCTGGGGGTGGCAGCTCTCTGGGGCCAGTTTATGCAAAAATCCTCACCATCTTTGGTATTTAAGATTAATCTTTGTCTCTGGTGGTGTAGTGGTTAAAACATTAAGCTGTTAACCAAAAGGTCAGCAGTTCAAACACACCAGCTACTCTGTGGGAGAAAGATGAGGCAGTTTGCTTTTGTAAAGATTTACAGCTTTGGAAACCCTATGGGGCAGTTCTACTCTGTCCTATAGGGTCTCTATGAGTCAGAATTGATTTGATGGCAGTGGGTTTGAGTTTGGTTTGGTTTTGTCTCTGAACATTCTAACAATGGGTGGATATTGGGCTTTAGTGGCAATATTAAGATGATTAATTTAGTATTTGTTAAATGTCTTTTTAAAAGGTCAATTACTGAAGGTATAAAGTAGCACAGAGGAAAAAAATGATATATTCATTTAGTATGTTCCTATACTCCAATATATTACTGGGAGGTCTTATAAATAAAAGTCATTCAGTATTTGGTATTATGCCTGGTGTGATTAAAACAAGTATGAAATATAGATCAGGACCTAGAATACTCAAAGATGAGGCTAAGTAAATAATAAAATCTTCTACAGTTATTTGTAAATGATGCTATCAGGTTATATTTGATCTCTAATACAGAAGTATCCTCTAACCATAACCCCTGACAAAGTAAGAAGTGTAAATTTTCAATATGCAACGTCATGCATGGTCAGCATATTACAAGCCAAAAGGCAGAGAAAAGGAAAGAATTTCACAAGTTACAAAAGGAAAAAATGTAGAGAAAACAAATAATATCTAAGAATTAGCTTTTTGCATTAGGAAAATAGGTAGAGTTCCCTGCTAACCTTTTCCCAAACCAAATGCCTTTAGTGGAATATTCCAAAAGTTTCAATGCTGAATAAATTACTTTAATCATAAATAAAAGATCACTCCAACTGTATTGATGTTTTATTTCTTAACCTTTATTATATACTCTTGGTTTTCATCATGGTATTTATTATATGTGTTTTTATGTCTCAAGTATTGCAAAACAAAAGATTTTAAGTGAAAGAGGTACTTTAAGAGCAGCATGTCATGGTGTTTTCCTTATTTAAACGATAAATCATTAAATGCTGTTCTCAGGGAAATATCATACAGAAAAATTAAAACTTTGAATGTTATCTATGAGAAAAGTCTTATTGACTTCAATTATTAAGTGCACTGCCATCGAGTAGATCCAATCATAGCGACCCCTCCTTGGATATTGGAGGCAGTATCACTACAGAAGTAGATTGTCCAACCTTCCTTCTGAGGAGTGGCTGGCAGGTTTGAACCGCCAGCCTTCTGATTAGCAGTCAAATGCCTTAGGCACTATGCCACCTGCGCTCCTGCAATTATTAAGTAACCTTCATTTAATAGTCTTCCTGGTCATTTTCATATGGACCAAACATTCTCTCTAAGACTCATTAAACTCATGTATTGTTTAATACCATACACTTGTTTCTTCCATGTATTCAAGTTTTGGAACTTGATATTTCCCACATGGTTTGGTAACAGTATCCCAAAGTCAAGATGATGAAAAAACTTTGCATTAATAAAGAAGTCAGAGCTTGTAGTCAAATTTAGAGGGAATAAACTACTCCTTTTCCTTATATTGAAGGTCTTTACTATTTGTGTGTCTATGTAAAGTCAAGTCTCCCACTTTCCGACTTTGGGGGAAAAAAATGTAACGCTTTGCAGTGTCATTTACATACAAAAGACTGCCATCAATTTTCAGCTAGAATATTGTTTAAAACATTAAAAAGTATCCTATTCCCATGATTCTAGTGCTGACTGACCTTAAGCAGATCAGTGACACACTAAAGGGATTCTGAGCTCAGTGATAAGAATGGTCAGAGATCAAAAAATGTGTGCTATATGATGAAATGAAGAAAATGCTGATGGCCAGCCTCAAAAAGAGAAGGCTTGAGGTATGGAGGGAAAGAAGCATGACAGTACTTAGCACCAAGCCTGACTAAGGTTGCTTATCAATATATGCTGAATAAATGAATGAGTGAATGAACCAATGCATGAACCGAACAAACCCATAATGGAAAAGGAGTAGTATGGGCACACAAGAAGAAGTATTCTATGTTGCTCACAGAGTAGTTGATGGCAGAACCATGACTCATTTATCTTTGCATCCCTGGTGCTGGACACCATGCCTGGTAAACTAGTTGGTGCTCAACAAATACCTAAGTGGATTTTGACTCAACCAATAATGGAACCGGCTATTTTATAGATAGTGAGTTCCCACTGACTCAATACATACTCTGCTATGGGCTAGGAGCTCAGCCAAGCCATGGAACTGGACCACCACCAGCAGAAATGTTGGAATGGGACTCTAAGTCCCTCTCAGCACTTCAAAGATCCCTCCCAACATCCAAAATCCAGATCCTATGTTATATTTTCAAGTATGTGAGGCCACTGTAGCCCATTTAAACCCCACAGCATTTTTTCCAATCTTTTCTTAAATCCCAAAGAGACTGCCAGGGCTTCAGTGCAGATACCCTAAAGGTGACAAACAATACCCCCAGCAAGGGGGAAGGGTTCAAAGTCTGAAAGGCACCAAGTGTAATTAGCATAACCAATCCTCACCCTCACCTCCAGCCAACCTCCTCTTCCCCAACCTGACCTTCCCAGCCTGTATAGAACATTCTCAAGTCAGAATGCTGCCTTGTCTTAGCCTCCTCACACACACTGATAGTAAAACAAATTGCATACCAACCTACTTTCACATGCATATGACAAGTGTGCTGGTAAATCTTAAAGGTAATAATTTTCCAATGCTAGTTACAACTTAAGAAGCTCTGGTAGCACAGTGCTTAAGGCATTTGACTGCTAACCAGAAGGTTGGCAGTCAAACCGACTAGCAGCTCTGTGGAAGGTAGACGGGGCGAGCTACTTCTATAAAGATTTATCACCTCAGAAACCCAATGAAAGTCACTATGAGTCAGAATCGCCTCAATGGCACTATTTTTTGGTTTGAGTTAAGACTCAGTTGTGGCTGTTAGCTCCCATCAGCCCCTGACTCACAGGGACCCTATGTACAATGGAACAAAACACTGCCCAGTCCAGCACCATCCCTATGAGCGGTTGCAGATCAAGCCATGATGATCTATAAGGTTTTCATTGGCTGGTTTTGGGAAATAGGTATCCAGGTCTTTCTTCCTAGTCTGTCTTAATCCAGAAGCTCTGCTGACACCTGTTCAGCATCATAGCAACACACAAGCCTCCACTGAGAAATGGGTGGTGAGTGCACATGAGGTGCATTGGCTGGGAACTGAGCCCAGGCCTCCTGCAGTGCAGGTGAGAATTCTACCACCATTACACCCTAGAACTCATGAGTGGGTCGTTCAATTGACTTTGTGAATCCCAACAAACATAAATCTTTAATAAATAGATTGAATTGGAAAAGATGGACTAGAATAGAAAATACACGTACATCCACACATATATCCACATGTACTGTTTTATGAAGTTTGTTTACTATGGATACTAAATAGGGATGTTGTTATAGCTGTAGTGAATGAACATGTAGAGCAAATTGTGGATTAAAGTCAAGAAAATTTGACAGTCTGTGTTGAAAAAGATCAGGAAGGTAGAACTCAGCAATGGTTGGAACCAAGGGCTTTATCAAAATTTTAATCTGAATTCTGCCATTTATGTGTTCAGTAATTTTGGGCAAGTTGCTTAACTCCTCATGCCTGTTTCTTTGTCTGTAAAATGGGGACACTATATGACACAATGCCTGACATACAGCAAGCACTCCATAAGAGATAGTTTTTAAAAGCCTCCTATAAGGCATAACCAATCCTATGGATGTCTGAGGGTCTCAGGGTAGACCTAGTTGCTCCATCCTCATCACATGAGATCTATAGACTTGCACGATGCATTTAGAAAGAATTCCCCCTGCTTACCCCCATAAACATGGAGTTTGGCTCTTCAGTGTGTATAGAGGATCTGAAATTACAGAAACAGCAGAGATCCAAACTCCTAAATGTTGGGGCTTTTTTTTTTTTTTCTCAAAATAGGGCATAGGCCTGGGGAGGCCCAGTTGTCTAAAATTGTTGGCCAGCAACAGCATCGAGCAAGTGGCTGTCCATTTCAGAGACGGGTCACATGGACTGCTGCCACAGCTCAGGCAGAGGCTCCTAGAGGAAGGGACAAAGAGTTCTTTGCTGTTCCCACAGAAGCCATGATTTCCCAAGGAGCTCTCACCCAGCACTGCCTGTTTTCACAGAGTTCCCAAGTCAGCACCAACTGCAATGATGTTGCTGAGGGAATGTAACGGCCTCCTGCCACCCCTGTCCATTACCATGGAAAGAGGAGGTTAGGAAGATGAAGCCTGAAAGAATGAGACAACACCCCAGAACAGGGGAAAACAGAGACAGTGCAGGAGGCCAGGAAGAAAAACAGGACAGAGACCAGAAATGGAGGGAAGCAATGACAGGAAGACAGAAAGAATTTGAAAAGAAATTAAGACAAAGGGAGAAAATTAAAAAGGATAATGAGAATGATTTAAAAAAAAAAAAAAAAGAAGAAAAGCTAAAAATAAGAGAATAGGAGGGTGGAAGAGAAAAGAAGCAAGGGAAGAATCTATGGGGACAAAAGGGCATCCCTAATTGCAAGCTGAGGCTCAGGTAGAGCCTGGGTGGGGATGCTCAGATGCTACTTTGCTCACTGTTGATTCAGAAGGGGCAATGGCAGGCAAGGAAGAGAGGAATACGGTCTCTCTCCACTCCTGGCATCCTTCCCTCTCCTCAAGACCTATCTCCTCAGGCCTGTCTCCCATCAGGGAAACCTAGGAGGAGGGTTCAGGAGACTTTCAAAGGCTGACAGACTGCAGCTGGCCTGGGTCCTACACACCCCATCCTGCCCTTCACTGCCAGGTGCTCCCCCAGATTTCCCAGCCCTGACCCTCTCTCCCAAAGACAAGGCTTCAGAAGCTGAGCAGTCCCTACCCAGCAGACTATCCTGTCTCATCACTCTCAGAGAACCCCTTTCCCCCACCTCGATATGCTCCTCCATGCACCAGACACCATCAAGGGCATTCAGGGATTTTTCTGAGACTAACTACATTTTTGTACTTTCAAAGAACTCAGGGAACAAAGAGCGGAGCCCCATACTTATTACCTAGCCTAGAATCATGGGACTATCTGGGCTTATTTGCTCAGGGAACCCCACCCTGTTTCTTCTCAGTCTTCTGTCTTCTAGTACTCCCCCTTCCCTCAGGGGCTAAGAAAGGATTTGGTCTGGCTCTCACTCCCTCTCTGGACCACGCCTGTCTCATCAAACTTCTAAACCACACGGAAGTAGCACAGCAAGTAGTTGGAGATGACCCAGCACAGTCCGCAAGGAATTTGTGAAGGGTCAGACCTGGACTAAGGGATCAGCATGACCTCAAAGACGCCCTGCTTCTCACCCTACAGTGAGAAGCCTTGAACACAAATTCATGACCTTTCAGCTAAAATGAGCAAGCCCCAAGCTTGTCACCATCTCTCAACATTTGCTGTAGGCAATGATGGCTTTAAGGGGAAAACGAGGAGGAAGAAAGGACAGAAACTTGACAGTGAAGAACTACCACCTCAAAAATCTCCGAGTGCCAGGCCTAGGGCATCTCCAGCTCCACAGGGAGGAGCAAAGGGTCTTAATGAGCAAACAATCTGTGCTGAAACCCCAGTGTTTGGGGCCCAGGCAGACAGTGGAATGAAAAGGGGAGGGAAGCCTGCACGTGGCCAGGTGGGGCCAGAAGGAGACCAGCTGCAGAGCGAAGGCCTCCATTGGGCCTCAGGCCTACAACCTGGGCCCAGAATCACCCCTAGACATGCCACACCCCCTGGCTGCCATGTTCATTCCTCAAAACCTGAGGTTTTCCCTTAAAATGGAGATTGTAGATGTAGTAATCAGTCGAGCCATCCAGCCTGGCTCAGGTGGTCATGGAGAGCAGCCTCAGTCACTCTGGGTTCCTAGAGCTGCCTTTGAGGGAGAAATACAGAGCATCTTTGAGAGCACCTGCTCTGTCTGTGAGAAGGTGCACAAAATGCTCAAAATACAGTAAAAGCAAGGGACAGGCCCCAAAGGGATCTCACTCCCTGTTTCTCTGGACTCCCTGTGGGGTGCCTGTGTGCAAGATTTCTGCAGAAGATAGTCCATTTTGTTAAGCCTTTGAATATTCAAATTGAAAGTATCGCGCAATCATTGATTGTCAAATCATGGGTTTCTAGAGGTTTTAAATACTTGGCATGAGGGGGAAAAAACTCAAACCTATACCCGAAGGTATAAAACATTAATTCTGTTTGTCTCCTGCTCCTGGGGCTCGGGTGCTGCTGGATGCTTTGTGAAACTTTAAAAATGTTGCATCTCTGCTTCCCTCCCTGCACAGGAGCCCTCCTAGGCGCTGAATCTCTGCAGCTGCAGCATCCAGCCACCGACCCAACGGCTGACCACGATGTCGGGTAACTGGACTGTTTCTCTTGCTGTAGGGTCACACGGGCCGGGGGGAATTTCGATCCGGGTGATTTTCCACAGCTTTCCCTGCATAGAACAGAGGCATAAAGTCAGGGCACACAGGTTAGGGCCGGGGATTCGGAGAGGGCCACGCTGTGGCCGCTCCCATTCGGCGTAGGCTACCGAGGACAGAGGCCCAGAGGCTGTGTTGGCCGCTCCGGACGTCGACCGTTCGCGTACCCCTGTCCCCCGTCTGCCCTCCCACTTTTCCCCATTTGTGTGTCTGGGACTTCCCGGCGCGGATTCTGCGCGCCCAGAAGCGGCGGCGGGGGGAGCTAGAGGCTCACAGTGAGCCCAGGACGCGAGCAGGGCGCGCCGGCCTCATAGAGCTGAGCTAACGCGGGCCTTGAGCTGAGCTAATGAGACCCCGAGGAGTACCCTCTGCCAGCGGAGCCCACATCCTGGCGAGGCAGTTAGGGGGGGTGACTGGACCGCCAAGAGGGCGCGACGCCCCGGCCCTGCGAGTTGGCGCGGGACTCCCTGGGTCTGGGCGAGGAATAACGCAACCTTGTTTCCTGGGGAAGACCCCCCAGATTCCGGGAATTGGCCTGGGGGCTCCCTGCTGTCCAGCTGCGGTTCCCACAGTGACCAGGCGAGGCGCTGCCAGTCTGGGCACTGTTGCCTGGGGGCCAGGCTGAAGGCGCGGCTGGCCAAGGCGCAGGACCCAGCCCCCTTCCCGCGCGATTCCGCCGAGCGCTGACTCCAGGGTCTAGGTCAAGCCTGGAATCCCACTGGGGTCCTGCGAGCAGCCCCTAAAGCTCTCGCGGCCCGGCTTGGCCAAGCCACTCGGTCGGACCTACTCACTGCGGCTCAGCGGGACCGCGGCTTGCCCGCTCCCGGCGCACCGGGGCTCCCTTCCCGCGGACCCCTTCGGCGCGCCCTCGGCTGCTCACGCAAGCCCGGCAGTCCTCGCCGGCCTGGTCACGTCTGGCCCAGCTAGCCCGAATGGCAGCCTCTTACGAGGGCGGACTCCCATAGGAGTGCGCGATCCTCGGTAGCCTCGGGACCGCGTTCTTGAGAGCTCGCGCTGAACGGACTCGACCCCGAGGCTCCGTGCGCTAGGGCGGCGCGCAGCGGAGGACTGCCTGCCTGAGAGGGAGGAGGGGGAAGAGACTAGTAGAAGGGGAGAGCCGGAGCGGGGGAAGAAGGAGGGAGGAGGAAAAGATGGAGTCGAGAAAGGCAAATGAAAAAGATATACAGAGGGAATTCCCTGTGCCTGGCCCCTTTACTGAGGTCAGTTTGGCAAGTCCATCACAGAACAGTGGCGAGAGTTCGCCAACTACCTGCCTGCCTCTTGCCCCAGGGCTGGCTTTCACACCAAGAGCACATAGAGGTCGGAGCCTAAGCAGAGGCCACGCCTGGCCTGGTGGAGAAGGAAGGGACTCAGCGCTTCCACACCAGTGGGAACATTACAGTGGGGTGGGCTAGGTCAGCCTCTATAGATCAGCGAGAGCTCCCACACTCCAGCTGCGGGCCCCTCCCCAGGCCAGTGTCTGGACCCAAAACCCCAAGTTCTCCCAACTTAGTTAGCTAAGGTGGTGAGCTCCCCTGGTTAGTGTCCACATTTCTGAGCAGGAAAACCTGTGTGCTGTTGGTTTAGGGATTGGGTGGGCCAGAGCTGGAAGGTTCCACAGATTTCCATGGGTTCTGTTTCCATCAGGGCTCTGAGACCTGATCAGCCTCTGTTTATCTTTTCAAGTTTGAGAGATGGCCAGGACTCACCAAACTCTACCTGCCTGACTCAATTGCCTTCCCCCCAGAAAAACCAAAGGTGTATCAAGGTGTCCGGGTGAAGATCACGGTGAAGGAGTTGCTGCAGCAGAGAAGGGCACACCAGGCAGCCTCAAGGGGAACCGTAAGCATAAACCCTTCACTTACTTCCCAGCCCATTAGGCCTCACTCAGCCCTGTGTCTGGGAAGGTGTATAGGCCAACCTAGACCCCACAGACCATTCCCAAACCTTGCCTTTCTCCACTGTTCTTATAACGTCTGTGCCCAGCTTCATCCCAGTTCACCACAGGAAGCCACAGAGAGCAGTTGCCCCCATGGTGTAGGGCTCAAAATTTTAGGGAGCCCATCCCTCATCAGAGTTGAATAGAAAGGGCATGTTTGTCCTCTGCAGGGAGAGGAGCAGCCAGAAGGTAAGCAGGTGGTTATTCTATAAGGAAAACAGTACATGTGCCCTCACATACCCATGGAAAAGCTCTCCCAGAAATCTCACTTCATTTTATGCAGTCTCTCAAGGATAACCTTTTTTGAGCATCTTCCCCTCCCTCATTCTTCTGGAACTTAGCTTCTGAGGTCATTTATCTATCAATCACCAATTACTGAAAGTTCTGAACAGAAAGGAACCACATCTCTGCTAGGAAGTCAACTTGGAATATAGAACAACTTCCTGACGATGTAATGAGGCCTTAAATAGTTCTAGGTTATCATAAGATTGATCTGAGAAGTCATAAGGGTACTCTGACACTTTATAGATCTTCTTAAAGCAGATAAGTATTGCCAAGGGCATGACAACAGAAGAACCGCATAAACTAGGTGGGGCTGCACCCCCACCCCCACCCCGAGAGTAGTTCTTTGCCAAAAGCCCTTGGTGAAACAATTCCTTGTGTGTTGGTGTGGGTGTCCAAAAGCTGGAGTCCGTATTGCCTGTGTGAGAATTGGGCCTGTCTGAAGCATATTGGCATCTGTCCCACAATGGGTCCTGTGCCAACACACAACTCTGTGCAGTGCACAACTTCCATTTCTTCATGAAATGAGTACCTGTGGGGGGAGGCAAATGATGTAGTGGCTGTGGACACAAGTTCTAGAACTAGATAGACTGGGTTCAGATCTCAGCTCCTCCATGGTGTGTGTCCTTGAGCAAATTACTCAATCTTCCTTATCTTGGTTTCTCATCTCAAAATTAGAAATAATAAGGGTTATTGTATGTTAAAGGAGTTCTGTTGCAATAGTGGTAAAGCATTCAGCTGCTGACCAAAACATTGGTAGTTCAAACCCACCAGCCTCTTTGCAGGAGAAAGATGAGACAGTCTGCTCCCATAAATATTTCCAGCTTTGGAAACCCTATAGGGCAGTTCTACTTTGTCCTGTAGGGTCGCTATGAGTTGGAATCGACTCTATGGCAATGGGTTTGGTTTTGGTTGTACTGCATGTTAAATAAGCACTTAGAAGAGTGCTTTCCACATAGTGAGTGCTCAATAATTATTATTTGTGAAAAGTAACTAAAATCAAATCCCAAACCAGCCATTCCTTGGAAGGAAGATTGGGCAATCTACTTCTGTAGGGATACCACCTCAGAACCGAAGGAGGGGTTGCTATGACTTGGAAATGACTCCATGGCAGTGAGTGAGTTTTGAGTTGAGGGATTAAAAGCCAGCTATCAGGCAATGTTCCTCAACACCCTTTGCTAGCAGTTTAGAGTTCAGGTGTGAGCTCTCTGGGATGTGGCACACACAGCACTTTTTTTTTTTTTTTTGCCTTTACTGGAGAAGTTAGCACCACCTTGTGCAGAAGGAGCTCTGGTGGTATAGTGCCTAAGGCATTTGAGAACTAACCAGCGGATTGGCGGTTCAAAACCACCAGCTACTCTACAGAAGGAAGACTGGGTAATCTCCTTCTGTAAAGATTTACCAACTCAGTGACAGTGTGTTTGGTTTTGTGCGAAATTTCAGCTAACACAGTAAAACTTCCTTACATTTGTAGAAGGCTTTATAGTGGTTCCTCCTTTAAAGCACTTTTGCACATACACTATTTCATTGAATTCTTATACAACCTGGTGAGGTAAGTAGACCAGAGATCCGTATACCCCTATTATAGCCGAAGTTTAAAGTCCTGAAGTTACTAATGGCAGAGCTGAAAGTAGGACTAAAATCTTCTTATTCTTAGTGCAA
Organism: Orycteropus afer afer; assembly: GCF_000298275.1. NCBI lineage: Eukaryota > Metazoa > Chordata > Mammalia > Tubulidentata > Orycteropodidae > Orycteropus > Orycteropus afer. The sequence continues at coordinate 13,259,765 of NW_006921623.1, read as the reverse complement.
AAAAAACCTTTTCACCTATTGGCTTCCTAAACAATTCGTCTTTCTGCAGGTTCAGGTGTGCTGAGCAGGAGTCTGGTAGCCACATTCCCTTCAGTTCAGAGATAATTATAAAATTAATAAAACCAGGTACAAGAGAACTGGGAAGTGCTTCTGGAGAGAAAAAAAAAAAAAAAGTTCATGATGTTCATAACAAAATGCAATCTCTTATTAAGGAGTTTGGATATACATTGTAGATTACAAGTTCAGACATACTTGAAGTGGTCCCATTTGGCCATGACAGTTTTATTGCTATGATGTCTTTAGCCATCATCCTCCCCATTAGCCAGTTTCAGGAGCTATAGCAAAGTAGAACACTTCTCCTGTGTATCTGACTTGTATTTGACAAGTTTCTGATCCCTCAAGCAGATTGACTTATTTTTTTCTGAATTTCTCCTTGAGAAATAATAAAGCAATATGCCTGAAGCACTGCCTTGCAGGAACATGCAGAGAGGAGCTGGCTGCACTTTGCTTTCCAGAAGATTGTGTCGGCCTGTGCCCTCCCAGGCATACAGAGGGAACACAGATGATTTAAATACAAGAGTCAAATGTAAAATCCTTCACTAAGAGCCATCAGAAGGAACTGAGATTCTAGGAAAGCTGTGAGGATATATTAAACAGGCAAGGACAGCAGATGTTGTTGTTGTTATTTGCCATACGACTCATGGGGAGCCCATGTGTGCAGCATAGAACGTTCCATTGCGTCTTCAAGGCTGCAGCCTTTCAGAAGCAGATCACCAGGCCTGTCTTCCTAGGCACCTCTGGGTGGGTTCAAACTGCCAACTTTTGGGCTAGTGGTTGAGCGCTTAACCATTTGTGCCACCCAGGGACTCTTAGGATAGGAGCTATTAGAAGATAAATCATGCGTGCTCCTTGGTGCAGAACTTCCTGGCTCAACAGAGATTATCTCCAATTCGTTCCTTGTTGAAGGATGCCTATAGGAAACTTAAGCCAAGAAGGGAGTTAATTTTATCAAATATTACTCAGCAGGAAGAAGTTTATCTTAATTTGTTATAAAGTAGAGTAGTGTCCACAATTTGAAATTTTAAAAAGGCAGTCATGAATGGGAGTTGTAGACCGAGACAAATACCAGGCATTCAACAGTGCCAGGAGAAACATGTACATGCCAGACTTGTAAATTTGATTACAGAACCCTATTTCAGCCAGATCAATTTGCAGACACACATGCCAGAAAAGACACACGGGTATGTGCATGCGCACACACATACACACACACAAACATACTTCTTTTGCCTTTACAGTGAAGGGAAACTTGAGTTAAGTACTTATCAAAAGATGGAATTTACCTTTATGTTTTTGTTTTCGTACCTTGATTTTTTTCAACAGCTTTGATGTGTTTTTATAAATTGTAGATGGTGGATTTTTGTGCTGTTTGAAATCTTAAAGAGGTGCCTTCCTTTGTATTCTTGGAGCAAAGTAGAAAGTGAACCCATGACTAGAAAGATAATATCAAGTAGGATATTGTAAACATACCTCAGGGAGATAACATGGGGAGGCCAGACAAACGCGCCAATCCGGGGGAGGAATGGGGTTAATGAGAGCTCTGCAGTGAAGCAGATATTTTAAAACCCACTCCTTCAAAGTCCTTTAGCTCTAGCTAAAGCAGCCAAATATTTGCATAAAGAGCCAGTAACTGATTCCAGCTTCCTGGTTCATGACATTACAGCATGGATTGTTTTCAAAATTACCACCACCTCCTGTTTCAGCAGCAGCTGATCATGCAGCTCTCCAAGTGGCTCGGTGCAAGGGAGTGAGTGTACCCTGTAACCCAAGAGAGAGGTGTGGTGGTGAGCTTGGCTTCCTGGTACAGAATCACAGAGCAATGCGGGTCTCTTTAAACTTTAAAGCCACCACCTGAAAGAAACGTACTAAAAAAAAACCCTAAATTACTTTGTTAATACAATTATCAATTCAACTGTAAAATGCAGCCTGCATTACTTTACATAGACAAAAGGAGCAGTTGTATATACTTCAAGTATTTAGAGACAGTAGTAAAAGAGCAACTTTTTTATCAAAAATGGTGAAAAACATACCAGATGTTGAAATATTCCCCAGACACTTAGTAGGATATAGATATGTTCCTGCTCATGGATTACAACTTAAAGAAAATATTTTCTATTTTAATATTTTATACATAATAACAGCATTAGACTCTATTTAGCTATTCAGAAAGAACAAAGTTAGGAATTGCTCCCTTTGGGAAAAACAAATTCCTGATGTTAAGCGGCCAGAAGGTATATGAAGATTTTGGAAGAAAATGATTGGCTAAGTCATGGACAGTTGGTATTCAATAATTGAAAGTCTTCATTAATTTTAAATAAAATAATTTAATAGAAAAGCTTTTTGTTCAGCTTGCTCAAACTGTTAGAGTTCAGTAACATTAAAAATTGTTTACATTCCTTTCTATCAAAATTAATAACCTTTAAAATTTAAGTTGGAGAGTCTGAATAGGGGAACAGAAAGCCCCAACATTAAATGAGTTTAAATAAAATATGTCATTGATTGTATGTTGAGAGGCAACTCTTTTAGAAGAAAGAGTATGGCTTTACCTTATAGCAGAAGGAAGCATAGTTCACGTCAAGAAGTCTTAACTTTGCCGTGACAGAATTTTTATTTCACTCTGCATGATAATCCTGTGCTTCCTTTGGCAGCTGTCTGGAAGCAGCAGTGTCCACCTTGCAGACCCAGTCGCACCAGCTTCTGCAGGTCAGTTCAGCCAGCATCGCAGTTCCCTCAAAAGCTATTTCAAAGTCCACCTCGAGAGCCTTTCGGTGCTTGATTCAGGGGTTAAGATAGGCACCACCATTTAATAGGAATCCAACCAATCAGAAGGTGAAAAAGGCACAGTGACTCCAGATGCAAGCCCAGTGAGGAAACATGCACATTTTTGTCCTCCTTTCAGAACTATTCTGTCCAAAGAGTTTGTTCTTCACATCCATTCCAGTTCCTTATCACCAAATAACTAGGCTAAAGAATTGTTCTCAGAAACGTGTTATCTTTTTCAGTGTATTAGATGGAACAAAGAACATCCTGAAGCAGGAGAATAATGCCTTTGCTGTTGTTCATTTAGTTTCTAGCCGACAGGGGCTTCCCTCCCCTTCTTCTCTCTTTTCCCAGAAAGCACTTTAAACAAGTATAAGTTTTCTTAGCCTGATACAAATAACTATTACATAAGCACTTCTACCTGTGCCACTCAACAGGCTGATAGTTGAAGAAGATCATGTATTTAGGTAAGAAACCTGTGCTTATGGTAGCACCCTATGAGTATGTCACTTCAACTTTACCTTAAAGGAGCCTTCAGACTCAGAAAACTCTAGTGTTTTGTGGTCCCTGTGATGCACATACTCTAAACTTAACCTTTCTTGAACATTTAAGGGTAATAATCACAAGTTGGACCTATTTATAATAAAATTGAGAAGGTGTAATGTTTGCAGAATTATTCTTTTTTTGGTGCTCAACAAATTATTTTAATTGTATTATCATGTTCAGGAAGAAAATATTATATTGTTTTATGTAATGTAAGGCAGCTAGTACTAATTTGTACTCCATGTTCTTGATTTCCATTGCTTAAATTTGCACTGCCATTCTTATCACTTTTTGAAACCTGCTCCTCAAAATTTAAGTTACTGAGTAAGCGTGAAAATTTTAGGAGCACAGTAATCATAAATCAAGAGAATTATTTCCTGCAGTATCAGATGTTTTCTATAAGTTACTTCAGAGAGGTGTACTTGAACTGCACATAGGGGCTAGATGTTGATGCTAAGAAAGTTGACTCTTGAGCCATTATTTGACACGTGGACACGGGTTGGATCATCATTCTTTTATTTTTCTCCCAGCCACATTTACAGCCAATTTCCTCACTTCTAAGTAAGTTTATTTCTCTAGGACTCAAATTAACAAAAACAACTAAAAACTCCAAATTACCTGCCAGCTACCTTTCTGGAACTGTTAAGCCACCTTTTCCCTGGATGTAGTAAATATGAAGAATTTAAAATAAAATTCCATGAGAATCTGTAAGTACAATTTTTAAACTAAAGTCTCTCTTTCTCATTTCTCCTCTAGGACTGTATTTTGAGCCTGAACCAATTCCTTCCACACCCGGTTATTTCCAACCCCAAGAATTTTCCAGTTGTGTTTCTTGTGAGGAGAACCCAAGCCGTGTTGACCAGATGTTCGATTCCTACCTGCAGACAGAGACACACACAGACCCTTCGTTCAGTTCCATGCAAAACATGTCACACTGTTTCCCAGACAGCTTCCAGGCTGCTCCTTTCTGCTTTAATCAGAGCCTGGTAATTTATCTCAGGTTTTTACTAAACTCAATTGTTGGTTACTGTGGGTTCATAATGCTTTGTGAGAGGGTTAGCATCAATGCTGGAGGAAATCAACAGAGGAAACGTGTAGAGAAGCATTGAAAAATCAATGGAAGTAGAAATGGCCACACCTGACAGGACTCAAACCTTTACATACACATGTAATTAGGATTTCCCAAGGAAGTTGATGTGTGGCAATAAAAAAGAGTTTTCCTAGCAATATCCATTTAATGTTTTTTGAACTGTGAAGTTAAAACACTTACTAACTGGAAATCACTGATTCACACATTGACACCTAGGAAACACAACATAGATTGATTAATGGATTTTTGAAATCTTGAAAATGGTATTAAGGTTGTGTCTACACAGTACCAAACTGTCATTCTGGTAGAAGAGTTTGGTTTGGTGTTGTCACTGAATTGGCTCTACTGTTTGGTTCTTTTGATCTGCCTTACACAAAAGGACTCTTTTGGTCTGGAGGTGGTTAGTAAAAATGATGCTCAGTTGCTTGAAAGAGTTTGGATTCACGTTCATGCTTGATGCACCTCAAATGTTTGAAAATGTGTTGTCCTTCAAAATAGAGTAAAGTTTCCAATAATAGATACTGCTTGTTTTGAATACTTTTTAGAAACTCACCAAATAACTCTTAACCCTTAAAAAAAAATAAGTTTTTTTTTAGAAATGGAAGTACTTTTTCATTTTGATTTGTCAGAAATCTGTGTAGATATCAGAACAAATTTTAGAAGAGATCAAAAATTAACTCCACAGAGAATGCATACCACCCATCGTGTGGAAGATAAGAGGGCCCCAACCCCACATTCCCTTCCAGCCTCCAGTTTGGCTTTCTCAGTAACAATTGCAGACCTGCTTAAGAGACAGCAGAAGACACCTTTTTCCTCAGAGCACTTCAGTGGTGATTAGAACAGTTTTACGTCTTGGAGTATCTCCGACACAGGGTCATTAAGGATCCCACTTCTACCTTCCCGTGGTCTCCTTGTACTCCACAGTCAGGGTGTGGAGAAACATCTATTGTGCCACCTGCAGCTTATATTATGCCCCACAGCAGGATTTGATGTGCAGGTGACTTGAAGCACAATGGGAATTTGTGGCTTAAGAACAAAGCATCCTCTAAAGTATGGTTATAACAAAGGAAGCCAGTGAAGCAAGGCAATTTATTGTTGAGAAAGAAATAGGTAAATATAGATATGCTGTCTTGAAATCATGTAGTCAGTGACTAAAATTACTTCTGCTGACTTGTGTTGGGTTTTATTTTTTTCCTTTCTTTTTGTCTGATTGTCTTTCTCTTGAGTTAATAAATCCTCACACAGTTCTTTTGATCCTGTCTAACTTAACAAGTTCTTTGTCCCTTGGTTTTTATTTCTCTAGACCCCAGGATCGCCTTCAGATTCCTCCACTCTGTCTGGCTCCTTAGACTGCAGTTACTCACCAGCCCAGCTACCTTCCTATGTGCCAGAGAATTACAATTCTCCCCCTTCTTTGGAGGCCAGAAACTGTGGGTATCCCTCAGAAGACTACTCCTGCCATCACTTGCCCTCGCACACCCAGTACAACTGCTTCTCCTCAGCCCCTGCCCCGGTCTGTTACTGCACGTCCTGTGAGGCAGAGCACTTGGACATCATCCGGGCATCAGAGTATTTTTCCTATCCCAGCACAGACTATATGGACTTTCCTTCCTCCACTGCAGCAGCCAATGATTTCTATAAAAGGGAAACAAACTGTGACATCTGCTATGGTTAATAGAGATGACAGTCATTTGGAACATGGCAGACATTTTTGCATTATTTTTCTACCACATCTAGATGACCCCTCGAAATATGCAACCCATTATCAAAATATCACAAGCACAGCTGACATGCCACCATTTTCAATGTTCTGATGATAACTTAGGCATTAATATGAAGTCCTCAAACCAAGTCAGAGTGCCACTCCTACTTTGTTCACTTACAGTTAAAATTTTTATAGGGAACTTTCAGTTGTTGTACTTTGCTCTATAATGAACAAATTATCAATTTTTTTTACTAATAAATAATTTTGTATTATTAAATGTTGTTTATTTTTTAGTTTCTAGTGTTAGTTCTCAAGTGGTTTGAATAGCATCAATTAATTCTGGAAATCATGAATTACTATTTGTTGGCTTAATTTTACTTAATCATGAGCTTGAAATTATTTTCATGTGATGAGATACCTTGGCTCCCATTGAACAGAGGGTAGACACAGCCATGATGGCAGAAAAGTGGAGATCCACCTAAGCCCAAATGAGGGTGTATATCTTGTGTGTACACCCTTCCTGTGTGCTAAGGGTTTCCTCATACATTACCTCATTTAATCATCACAATAACGTTAGTAACAAAATTAGGAGTCTAAGGCTCAGAGAATTTAAGTACCCTCCCCATACCACCCAGCCAAGAAGCACCAGAGCTCTGCTCATTACTAACTCTCCAGTGGCGAAATGTTTGGGCTGCCGTTTGTGAAAGATTGTTTGATGAACCACTAGACCACAAGGTCTTCATGCACACAAATGTGTGTCACCATCCTAACTAAGATCTCCCCAGGAAGGCAGACTGCCTGCAACAAACTAAGATGCCAAGTGCAAGGGCTTCTAGAGCCCCACACTTTGGAAACCTAAGGGAAGAAGTTAACCGCCACTTCAGTGTACCTCTTCCTGCCAGGAGACGGATATGCTTTCAAAATGACACCATCTGATTTTCCTCTCCCGAGGGCCTCAACTTGGGCAAACAGGACAAGTCACAGCCTGCCTCCTCAACAGTCACGCCAGGGAATCAGAACAATTGCTGCCTTTCTGAAATGCCAATAAAACTAAACATTTTTAACAGCTTCAAACTAAATTGAAACTGGCCTCTTGTCAACAAATGTCTATTCACAAGGACCAAAATCCATACATAACCTCCACTCCACCCCAGCAGCTGTCCCCAAAAGACAAAGAGCAGAGAACCCAAAGATGTCTAGAGGTTGGCACCAAAATATCCTTTTCCTAGATGCCAATCTTTTATCTTTTACCTCTACCCTTGGCCTTTAGTAGTCTTGTCTTTGTTATTACGAGATATGCATCAGTTATCTGGCAGATCTAACAGACACTGTTTTCCTATCTCCTTGTTTCCAGTCCTTTCTTCATTTCCCTTTTATTTCTTGCCTGAATCTGATATGAAAAACAATTCATAAAGGATTGGTGAGATGAGGGTAAATGTACTACTATGTACTATGTACCACATTGTATAACTGCACTTTAAAGTCATCACAGAAATGTGGGCTAACAGATCACCTGGCACATTGTTAAGTGAGTAGATCCTCCCCACCCAGTCTCTTAGCAGCTCCAGCTCACATAGAGAGCCCAACAGCAGCAGGTAGAACATCAGCAAGCAGCACTGGGACAAAGTAGAGTGTCTTTCAGTATATACCTGAGAAACTAGCGTGAGAAAGCATGATTCAGTAAGTCGGCGGTAGGTTCCAGGCATTTGCAAGTTTTAAATGCACCCACGTTGATTTGGATATAGAAGGCATTTCATCTACACTTGAAAAATGCCAACATATTCAAGTCTAAATCATTCCCTTAAAAGATATAACCAGTTAATCACTCGTGGCAACCTCCTGTGTATAAGAGTAGACCTGTGCTCCATAGTGTTTTCAATGGCTGATTTTTTGGAATTAGATTGCCAGGGCTTTCTTGCAAGGCACCTCTGGGTGGACTCAGATTGGCACCTTTCAGTTTGCAGCCCAATCTGTTAAATATTTATACTGAGCAAGGACTCTTTGAAGCATCAAGCAACACAATACTAATAGATTACATGGACTAAGTTCTTTCTATGGACCAGTGCTATGGGCACTGTCTCATTTACTTCTCACAACAACTGCATAAGATAAATATTGTCCTCATTTTTATAGATGATGAAACTGAGGCTTCAGATTGTCTGACACTATGATCTGCCCTTCCATCACCCCAATATACTTTCCAAGCATTATTCCTAGAGGAACAACCTATTTGGAATTTGTTCCTTTTCCTAAAGTATCACATATATATTTCTAACCAGTTCTTTATACCACAGGGGCATTTAATAAAATTATAAATGGAAGTTTGAGTGAGTGAATAATTTTTTATGCAGAACCAATAAAGGGATAAGTGAAACTAAGTATAAATGAGATGCTTACCCTGTGCAAGGATGACAATATGCCTTCAAAATGCAAAGTCAAAAGTTAAAGGGGAGAGTAAGATAGAGGACTAGGCAGACAAGTGACACAGACCCTCTTCAACAAAGAAAAGAAAAACCAATTAACAGAGATACAGAACATAATCCTGGAGCCCTGAGCTTTGAAAGGAAGTAAACAGAAGTGGATTAGGCACCAGCTAGTGGAAAAACCTGAATGAAAACAGTGAATACAGAGACAGTCGGAGCTGTGGACTCTCAGCTACCCTGATGAGACCAACAGCCTAAATACATTTCCAAGTGGTGTTGGGACCTGAGAATTGACCTAAAGATCAGCCCCGGTCACCAAGGGCTGCAGGGACGTCTGCACTGGTGGCCTATGCCTAGGAAAAGAAAGAGCAAGGAGGGAGACAATCAGCTGTCCAGAGGGTGCGGCCATTTTGATTGTTTACACCTGGCAGCCATTTTGGATATTTAAAGTGACCAAGGGTGCAGCCATTTTGAATCCTTACAAGTGGCAACCATTTTGGATTTTAAAGTGATAGCATTCTCATTCAGATTCCGGGGACCTAGGAATAGGCTCTGTTTCCCAAGGTCAGCAGGGACATACAAGAGGCTAACAACAGGAAAGGAGACAGGTGGTGAGTGTATAAGTGCTGTCAACTAGTGAATAGAAGAGCACAGCACAGTACCCTGTTTGCATAGATAACATACAAACAAAACAAAGAAAATGAAAATCGTGGGCAAGTCATTCTAAGATACTATCACCAATTAAATATAAACACAAAAATGTCACAATTCCTCAGAAACAACAGAACATCACAGTCCACACAAAGAAGCAAGATAAAGCAGGAGAAACAAGGGACCAGGATACAGACCCAAAACACATCCCTGAGGAAGACGCACCATTGGAACTCCCTGATAAGGAATTCAAAAGAATTATATGTAGGTGTCTTCAAAGGATTGAGAGATAGACCAAGAAAAACACAGACAAAACCCTAGAAGAATTTTGGAAGAAAATACAAGAATAAAATGACAAAATAAATGAAAAATTAGAAATGATACAAAATCTACACACAGAAATCCAGAAAATTAATACTAAATTTTCAGAAATAGATTAGACATTGAATGAGCAAAGGAGCAGAATTGAATTGATGGAAGACAGAATTAGTGAGATTGAAGGCAAATACCTCAATACATCTTTGGAAAGCGATCAATCAGAAAAAAGATCAAAACAAAATGAAGAACACCTAAGGTTCATGTGGGATACCATCAAAAGGAATAACCTATGTGTAATCAGAATTCTAGAACAGGAGAGACAAATAAAACCACAGAGAAAATTGTTGAAGATTTGTTGGAAGAGAATTTTCCTGGTATGATGAAAGAGGAGAATATATCCATTCAGGAAGTCCAATGAACCCCAAACAGGATAGACCCCAAAAGAAAATCACCCAGACATATCATTATCAAACACACCAAAACCAAAGACAAAGGGAGAATCATGAGAGCAGCATGGGAAAAAACAAAAAGTTACCTACAAGGGGCAACCAAATAAGACTAAGCTCAGATTTCTTGATAGAAACCATGCAGGCAAGAAGACAATGGGATGGTATATATAAAACCCTGAAAGAGAAAAATTTTCAACCAAGAATTATGTATCCAGCAAAATTGTCCCTCAAATGGGATGGTGAAATTAGGGCATTTCCAGATAAGCAGAAATTAAGGGAATTTTTTAAAACCAGACCAACCTTACAAGAGATGCTAAAGGGAGCCCTTTGGACAGAGAAGCAACAACAGCCAGCAACAACTGACCATTATCACACATGATGATATAACCCAGAAACCAACCCAGCTATGGAAGTATCTGAAGTAAATAAGCCTACAAGATTGTAAGCAGGGAACCAGAGTCATCAATTGACAAATGAGGACAACTACAAACCAAAAGGAGGGAAAAAACTGTGTCGTTAGGTAGGGAAGTAAAGACAACTACAAGATAGAATGGACTATTCTAAACTTGGAAAGAAAACTATAAATCACAGAATAATCTCAGAGAAAAATGATAAACCTTCACATGAAAATAAAAAAGAGGACCAGCAGAAATATTTAGCACATACTGGAGCTCTGGTAGCATAGTGGCTAAGGCACTTGACTGCTAACCAGACGGCTGGCGGTTCAAACCCACCAGACACTCCTCAGAAGGAAGGTTGGGCAATCCTACTTCCGTAGTGATACTGCCTCGGAAACCCAAGGAGGGGTCGCTATGAGTCAGGTCTGACTCGACGGCACATAACAACAACAACAACAACAAAACATTATCACTTGCCTGCTAACCAGACGGCTGGCGGTTCAAACCCACCAGACACTCCTCAGAAGGAAGGTTGGGCAATCCTACTTCCGTAGGGATACTGCCTCAGAAACCCAAGGAGGGGTCGCTATGAGTCGGGTTTGACTCGAAGGCACATAACAACAACAACAACAACAAAACAATAACAATGAAGGAAGTGATAACACAATTCATAAACAAAACAAGCTCAGCACAGACTATTATATAGAACAAAGAAGTTGATACCATGAGAAAGCACATAACAAAAATGACAGCAACAAATTCATATTTGCCAATAATTACATATCTGGCAAGGGGCTTAACTCTAAGATTTATAGAAAACTCCAATGCCTCAACACCAAAGGAATTAACAATCCAATTGAAAAATGGGCAGAAGACATGAATAGACATTTCACCAAGGAGGATATTCAGGTGGCCAGCAAACACATGAAGAGACACCCACAATCATTGGCCATCAGAGATATGGAAATCAAAACAACAATGAGATACCATCTCACCCCAGCACTGATGGCAAGGTTCAACAAAACAGAAAATAACAAATGCTGGTGGGGATGTGAAGAGATTGGGACATTCATACACTGCTGGTGGGACTGTGAAGTGATACAAACACTGTGGAAAGCAATATGGCGATTCCTTAGAAAGCTGAAATTGGAGATACCATTTGACCCAGCAATCCCATTGCTAGGTATATATCCTAGAGAGGTGAAAGCCAGGATAGGAACAGATATATGTACACCCATGTTCATCGCAACGTTATTTACAATAGCAAAAAGATGGAAACAACCTACGTGCCCATCGGTGGAGGAGTGGATGACCAAACTATGGTACATACACATACTAGGATGCTATGCAGCACTAAAGAATAACGTAGAGTCTGCCAAACACTGCATAATATGGATGAACTTGGAAGACATTATGCTTAGTGAAAAAGTCACTCACAGAAGGACAAATGTAGTATTAATTTGTTGTTTTGGAGGGTCAAGGAAAGGTTTATATATGGAAGGAAACTTTCTTTGTTGGTTGCCAGGGGTGGAAGGGAGGGGAGGGAACACTGCAAAAAAAAAAAAAAAAAAAATGCATTGACCCATGTCACTTTAGTTTTGTGTATTTCACTGTACATAAATTATGTTTCAATAAAATGCATTTTAAAAATTTAGAAAATAATAAAATAAAAAATAAATTCAACCCCTGCAGCTGAAAGAAGCAAGATGAGACAAAGCTGAAAGTAGGAAACATTTGGAAATTATTACCTGAAGCAATGGCCCAGAGCAGTAATGTTTTGGCAGCCGGCCTAAGCCTGCTGGGCATCCAGTGGGCAAGGCATAGATAAGGGTAATGGAAATGATGCAGCAGGTACATGGTGCCTTTTGATAGAAAATATTTAAAAAACCATTATTCAGCCTAGGAAAACGAAGATTGGAAAGAGTTATGATCAAAACCAGTGAAGTTGTGAATAATATAGATTAAAATGAACATGGACTTAACTGACATTTCCAAATCCTCAAAGCTATATAACCCTCAGATCAACCAATTGGCAGGGCGGCTCAGGAAAGTAATGGACCTTCATAGTGCTGCCATCCCATGCCCAAGCCCCAAACCATTGAGTCACAACCTCTGGAGTGGGGTTTAAGCACTAGTATTTTTTTTTTTTGTTTAATATTTATTTCAAAATTATAGGAGATATCCTGCCTAAAATGTGATTGACCTATGAAATATCTCAAAGCCTTGGGGGCTAGATTTTAGTGTGGCCAAAGAGTCACCATTCAGGGGCCAGTGGATCCCTGCTTTGAAAGGAAGGATGGTTGGTGCCATTTCTTATGTTCTAAGTGGGCTCTGGACAAAATATAGAAGCTAGAGGATGAGTAAATTTGACCGTGGCACACCCTTGCATAATAATAAAACACCAAACCATTGGCAAGCATCTGTGTCTATTATGTTTACTTCAGAATGTTTCTCTTGCTTTAATATGGATAGAGAAAGCATGATTGTCTTTGGGAAATGTGGAAGTATGTGTGTGTGAGAGAAAGAGAGAGAGAGAGATATCTCTAGTAATTACCAGCTAGATAATCAGGAAGGAAAGAGAAGACACCTGTCCCTTAACCTTAACCTCCTGGTATTGGACTTGCAGTGAGACTGTCTTACTGAAGCCACCACGTCCCCTCCCCTCCCCTATTGTGTAATTCTTGATTAGTTAACTCCGATTTCAAGAAGAGCTCTGCTGTGTGTTACTGAAGTCCTCCTAAACCCAGCAAACACACTGCCATAGAGTAAATTCTGACTCACAGTGACTATTTAGGACAGAGTAGAATTGCCCCGTAGGGTTTTCCAAGGCTGTAAATGTTTAAGGAATCAAACTGCCTCATCTTTCTCCTGCAGAACCAGTAATGGGTTCAAATCTCAGACCTTTTGGTTAGCAGCCCCATATTTTAAACGTTGTGCCACCAGAGTTCCTTGGGGGAGTCCTCCAGAGGGAGCAATTTGTGTGTGGGTCATCACTTTCCCTTTCAGTTCCAGTTGCCATCACGTTGACTCTGACCATGGTGAACCCCATGTGTGTCAGAGGAGAATTCTACAGGATTTCCAAAGACAGATTTTTCAAGTAATTTCCAGGTCTTTCTTCCAAAGTACCTCTGTTGTTGTTGTTTGCTGTCGAGTCAGCCCCGACTCATAGTGACCCCTCCTTGGGTTTCCAAGGTGGTATCACTAGGGAAGTAGATTGTCCAACCTTCCTTTGAGGAATGACTGGTGGGTTTGAACCTCCAACTTCTGTTAGCAGTCAAGTGCCTTAGGCACTATTCTACCAGAGCTCCCAAAGTACCTCTGTTGTTATTTGCCATTGAGTCGGCCCCAACTCATAGAGACCCCCTCCTTGGGTTTCCGAGGCAGTATCAGTACGGAAGTAGGATTGCCCAACCTTCCTTCCGATGAGTGCCTGGTACCTCTAGGTGGACTCAAATCTCCAACCTTTCAGTTAATAGACAAAAGCATTAACCGTTTGCCCCACCTGTGGTCATGCAAAGACAGAGAGTTCTCCTCTGAAATGGAGATTAATCAGAGGACAAGGGGACTAAACTAGCAACTGAGGTATATCCCCAAGTGGGCTCACTAGGAGAGTTTTATTTTGGGGATGTTTTCAACTGGATGGTGAATATAGTTGTATCCAGCATTCTGTTTGGATTTTTTTTCCCTCCTATATTATAATCCTAATATTTAATCTTCCTTCCGAGGAGTGGCTGGTGGATTTGAACCGCCAGCCGTCTGGTTAGCAGGCAAGTGTCTTAGCCACTATGCTACCAGAGCTCCCAGCCACTCCTCGGAAGGAAGGTTGGGCAATCCTACTTCTGTAGTTATACTGCCTCGGAAACCCAAGAAGGGGTCGCTATGAGTCGGGGCCGACTCGACGGCACATAACAACAATATTTAATCTAACTGAAGGAGCCCAGTGGCCCTATGGGAGAAAGACCTGGTGATCTGTTTCCATAAAGATTACAGCCAAGAAAACCCTGTAGGGCAATTCTGTTCTGTCACCTGAGGTCACTATGAGTCAAAATCAAATCAACAACACCCAACTACAACAACCAGTCCTAAAGATTCAGTGAAGTCTGGCACATCACAGAGCTCTGGGTGCAAGTACAGAGATTAAAGTGAAGGACTTTAACAAGAAGCTGGCCTAGCCCATTTACCCTTCTCTCTTGAGACCCATATGGAGCTGGTAATATCTTCCTGCAGGTGCCTGTGGTCTGGAGCTTATAGGAGCTTATCTGCAGTCAGTGAGTGGTAGTCCCTGTGGGAGGTGAGACTCATGGGAAGACTCATGGTTGAGAGTAAAAGAGGCTGGAGCTTGGGTCCCTCAAATAAGAGGAAACTTTGTTGTTGTTGTTGTTATGTGCCGTTGAGTTGGACCCGACTCATAGCGACCCCTCCTTGGGTTTCCGAGGCAGTATCACTACGGAAGTAGATTGCCCCATCTTCCTTCCAAGGAGTGGCTGATGGGTTTGAACTGCCAGCCCTCTGGTTAGAAGTCAAGTGCCTTAGGCACTATGCTACCAGAGCTCCTAAGAGGAAACTTTAGGGCATACAAAAGAAAGTATTTATACACGAGTGGTAAACTTAAAAAACATATTAGCCCTACAGGTTGAACATTTAAATAGTTTCAAGAAGGACTGAGATCTATTTGACTGATTATATTTTAAGGCTGGAAAGGGGCCTAGAGATCGTCTCTAGTTCAGTGGTTCTGAACTGGCTGCACATTGCAATCACCTGGGGGAAGCTTTAAAAAACACTGACGTCCAATCCTCAGACCACTCTGGGGTGGGGTTTGAGCATTAATAATTTTTAACACTTTATTTTGAAATTAAAGAAAGTTGCAAAAATACTGCCTAGAGTCCCACATACCCTTCACCCACCTGCACCCAATGCTGATATCCTAGATAACTATAGTACAGTATCAAAACCATGAGAGTGATATTGAAATAATAACTAGATCTTATTCTGTGTGCACCATTTTTTACATGTTGTTGTTGTGTTATTAGGTGCCATCAAGTCGGCTCTGAGTCATAGTGACCCTATGTACAACCTAATGAAACACTGCCTGGTCCTGTGACATCCTCACAATCCTTGCTATACCTGAACTCATCTTTGTAGACACTGTGTCAATCCATCTCATTAAGGAAGGGTCTTCCCCTTTTTCGCTGACCCTCCACTTTACCAAGGATGATATCCTTCTCCAGAGAATGGTCCCTTTGACCACATGACCAAAATAGGTGAAATGAAGTCTGGCCATTTTTGCTTCCAAGGAGTATTCTGGCTGAACTTCTTCCAGGACAGATTTGTTAGTTCTTCTGGCAGTCGGAGTATTTTCAGTGTTCTTCACCAACACTGCAACTCAAAAGCATCAACTCTTCTCGATCTTCTTTCGTCATTGTCCAGCTTTCACATGCATATGAGGTGACTGAAAATACCATGGCTTGGGTTAGGCACACCCTAGTCTTCAAACAGACATCTTTGCTCTTCAACACTTTAAAGAGGTCTTTGCAGTAGATTTGCCCGCTGCAATACAATGTCTGATTTCTTGACTGCTGCTGCCATGGGTGTTGATTGTGGATCCATGTATTTACTTATGTGTGCAGCTGTGTGTGTGTGTGTGTGCATGTGCAATAGGCATTCATGTTTTTGCTACCATGAAGATACTAATGCATAGTCGGAGTTGAAAACCAGTGGTCCAGTCCAACCAACCCTCATTTCACAGGTGAGGAAATTGAGTTCAGAGTGACAAAATGACTTATCCAAGGACACGATCACTTTTAGGCAGAGAAGGCAGTAGACTTTCTTAGCCCTGTACTTTTTTATGTACACAGAGTTGCCTCTGCTTCTCTATGATTACAGTTCAAAAATGCACTATCAAAGAGCTGATTGTTTGGGGGCAGGAGTAGGAGGTGGAAGGGGTGTATATCTTATTTTTGAGGGTATATACACAAGGCACAGTCTTTGGTAGCCCTTCCAACCTCATAAGGTTATTGAAAGAAATTTTTTAAAAGATGTGTAAAAAGTGTAATTCATTACCAATAGTAACTACCTCTCCACATTTGCTATTATTATCAAAAAAGACTTCTGACCCGGAGGGGTCATGGGTTTGGTATCATGAGGAAATTCTCATATTCTTCACATTTCTCTCCATGTGACCTCTTTAGCTTGCTTCATGTTGCAAAGGAACTTCTAGTGGCTGGGAACACTTGGTTAAGAATTTGACCTGTCATGCTTTCCCTGGGGAATGTAGCTCCCATTTCCATGTGATCCTTTGAGTAAGACAGGTGGGAGAGCTTACTTGGGACTTGATGTCTTCATTTTAAATACTCTTCTGACCAAATAAGCAATACAATTTATTTTTTCCTTCTACATAGCCTACTTCTC
Source organism: Orycteropus afer afer (assembly GCF_000298275.1). Classification (NCBI taxonomy): domain Eukaryota; kingdom Metazoa; phylum Chordata; class Mammalia; order Tubulidentata; family Orycteropodidae; genus Orycteropus; species Orycteropus afer. The sequence goes on along the minus strand of NW_006921623.1, from coordinate 13,242,960 downwards.
ACGTAGTGAGCCTTGACACAGTCCCTCTGTTGAACATGGCACATCTGGACAAGCACATGGAAGACAGTCCTGGGTAGGGGGCAGTCCAAGCTGTTTTCAGCCTGAGCACCTCATCTATTTTTGTAAATTTTTTTTGCACACACCTTTTGCTTAAATAGGAAAATATAGCAAAAACATCATCTAAACTTTAACTGGAGTCTGAGCTCAAGGAAGCACAGTACATTGAGGGTCTCCAGAGATGGATGTGTCAGATTAGAACTCTGAAGCTCTTAGCCTCGGGGTCTCCTACTCTGACCCAACTCCTAGGACCTGCTCTTGGCTCACAAACTGACTTTCCACTGTCAGCCCATCAGTTACAGCCATTTGAGTTGGGTTTTAGGAGTGAGATATTGTCCTTTCTGCCTCTGATGTATTAAACAGAACTAGACATGTGAGTCGGGGCCGACTCGACGGCACATAACAACAACAACAACAACAGACATTGCAGGAGCTCTGGTAGCATAGTGCCTAAGGCACTTGACTGCTAACCAGAAGGCTGGCGGTTCAAACCCACCAGCCACTCCTCGGAAGGAAGGTTGGGCAATCCTACTTCTGTAGGGATACTGCCTCGGAAACCCAAGGAGGGGTCGCTATGAGTTGGGGCCGACTTGATGGCAAACAACAACAACAACAACAGACATTGCAGGTAGTACACATCATTAACACACTTGGCTGCTAACCAGAAGGTTGGAGGTTCGAGTCTACCCAGAGGTGTCTTGGAAGAAAAACACGGCAATCCACTTCTGAAAAACCAGCCATTGAACACGCTATGGAGCACAGTTCTCCTGTGACACATGGAGTCCCCATGAGTCAGAATCAATTCACCAGCAACTGGGTTTCAAAATCTCCCCACAGTTGCTTCAAATTTCTCTTTCGAGAGTTTTGAGCACTTTTTCTCAGCCAAGCTTTGTGAATATTAAAATGAAAAGGCTGAAGTCTTCTCTCTTACCCTAGAATTTCTCAGGGGGTATAAGGAAGGATCGAAGCTACAGTGGACTTGACTGCCCCTTTCTAAGGTGTCATCTCCCCCCCTGCCCCAAGGTTCAGTCTCTGGATCACTAAGGACACATGCTGGGTGAGCAGTCATATGCCACTCCCAGTCCTGGCACTTTGCCTCTCCCTGGCAAGGGCTTCAGAGTTTGATGATTAACAGGAGGAGGCCACCTGTGGAGGGCATACCTGAGCCCCCTGGTCTGGTTAGCCATGCAGAGCCTGAGTCTTGGTGTTCCCTCCCACTCCCACTCCCGCTGTGGGTTCATTTCTGCAGCTCTCCTCCTGCAACAGGAAGAAAGAGTGGGCTTTTCAGACACTGACATTCCCACACCAAGCAGGGCAGCCCAGGGTTAAGAGCTGCAGAGCCAGACAGACAAGGTTTGATTCCTGGTCCAACCACTTAATTGTTCTGTGACACTGGGCAAGTGCCTTAGCCTCTCTGGGCTACTATTTGCTCATTGTGTTGTTGTTGTTGTTATGTGCCGTCGAGTCGGACCGACTCATAGCGACCCCTCCATGGGTTTCCGAGGCAGTATCACTATGGAAGTAGATTGCCCCATCTTTCTTCCAAGGAGTGGCTGGTGGATTTGAACCACCAGTCTTCTGGTTAGCAGTCAAGTGCCTTAGGCACTATGCTACCAGAGCTCCCATATTTGCTCATTAGCACACATAAATCAATGGAGTAAAACCTACCCATTCAAAAAAACTTCTTCAAAAGTGGTTTTGTACTGGAAACAACTTTATGGAATATGATTTTTCTTGCATTAATTACAAGGAAGTCACACCTGTCATTCTAGGAAGTCTGGTCATATCACACAGCCCAGACCATCCAAGACTTTTCCAAGTTTTCCAAAACATTGAGACAAGAGGGCATTTTGTCTCAATGGGAATGAGAATTGTGAGCATCATAGCACAAAAGTCTGAGAAGAGCCAAATTCACTCCTTTGGAAAAGATTTCCTGGTTATTAAGGCGTTTTAATGGCATATTGTTGTTGTTGTTATGTGCCGTCGAGTCAAACCCGACTCATAGCGACCCCTCCTTGGGTTTCCGAGGCAGTATCACTACGGAAGTAAGATTGCCCAACCTTCCTTCCGAAGAGTGGCTGGTGGGTTTGAACCGCCAGCCGTCTGGTTAGCAGGCAAGTGTCTTAGCCACTATGCTACCAGAGCTCCCTTTAATGGCATAGTGGGTATGATATTTGGCTGCTAACCCACCAGCTGCTCTGCAGGCGGAAGATGAGACAATCTACTTCTGTAAACATTTACAGGCTTGGAAACCCAATGAGGGTCGCTTTGAGTCAGAATCAACTTGACGGCAGTGGGTTTTTTTTGTTTTAAATCTGGTTATTTTGCTCTCCTTGCACTTTGGGAGTAAATCATGTTTTTGCTGACTTCAGCTGCTCAACCCTGAAATGCTGAGGCCCCCATTATTTTGTTCCACTGTGTACCAGTTCCTCCACTAGACACTTACATACCTACATGCACTCACTATCTTATTTTGTCCCCTTGACCACCCAGTGGGGTAGCTATTATTATCCAATTTTACAGATGAGGAAATTGAGGTTCAGAGAGATTGAATCAAATGCCCAAGTCAGTAAGTGAGAGGACCATAATTCAAACCTGTCTAATTCCATAGCCTATGTTTTTCCCTAAGAAACTTCCTAGATACTTCTGGAATAAAATTCATATGGAGTGGGTGGTTCAGACAACTGGCTCAGTCTTCCCTCCAGCTCAACATTGTCCATCAGCAGAATGAGGGCATCATTGACCCTGACAACAAAATGTTGAATTGGAAAGCTCTGCAGTAAAATATGGTGTAGAAGCAAAAAAGGGATATAGGAGATTTTGATCAAGTGTTATCATGGACTGTAACCAGGGAACTGCTCCAGTGTAGCTCTGTTGCAAATAATGTCAGTGAGCTATTATTTTAAATAACCTAAAGAAAAATGGGGAGTTCTGGTGGCATAGTGCCTAACGTATTTGACTGCTAACCAGAAGGCTGGCAGTTCAAACCCACCAGCCACTCCTCAAAGGGAAGACGGGGCAATCTATTTCCATAGAGACATTACCTCAGAAATCCAAGGAGGGATTGCTACCAGTCAGAAATGACTTGATGGCAGTGAGTTTGGGTTTTTTGAAAAGAAAAATGGAAAGAACATTATTGAATTTTGTCCCCTCAAAATATGGGTTGAAATCCTAACCCCCATATCTGTGGATGTAATCCTATTTGGAAATAAGGTTTTTTTTTTTTGTTGTTGTTGTTATGTTAACGGGATAATACTTGAGTCGGAAAAAAACAAACTCACTTCCACTGAGTCAGTTCCTACTCCTAGTGGCCTCCATTGGGTTTTCACTGCTGTAAATCTTTTTTGGAAGTAGATTGCCCATTTTTTTCCACAGAGTAGCTGGTGGGTTTCAGCCACTGACCTTCTGGTTGGCAGCCAAATGCCTTATCCACTATGCCACCAGAGCTCCTCTGCCTGAGTAGAAAAAAAAAAAAAAACCAACTCACTGCCGTGGAGTCAATTTTGACTCATAGTGACCCTTCCTTGGGTTTCCAAGGTGGTATCTCTATGGAAGTAGATTGCCCAGTCTTCCTACCGAGGAGTGGCTGATGGATTTGAACTGCCAGCCGTCTGGTTAGCAGTCAAATACCTTAGACACTACACCACCAGAGGGTGGGCTCTAAATCTAAACACTTCTGAGTTATAAAAAGAGCAGATTAGGCATAGTGACTCACACTCACTAGGGTAGACAGAGGCCATGTGAGGATCATCTTACAAGCCAAAGAACTAAGGAATGCCCAGGGCTACCACAAGGAAAGAATACACACGCTCCAGACCCTGATTTGGATTTCAGAATTGTGAGAAAATAAATTTCTGGCTTTTTAAGCCACGCACTTGTTGCATTGTGTTACAGGAGCATTAGGTTTTAAAGACAGGTCCCTTTAAGAAGCGTTCTTGAAAAAAACTTTGAGGTGCTAGTTTTGCACATTCAGTAGACAACTACCACACAGCTAGTTGTTGTTAGGTGCTGTGGACCTGGCTCTGACTCACAGTGACACTATGTACAACAGAACAAAACACTGCCTAGTCCTGCACCGTCCTCATAATCCTTGCTATGCTTAAGTTTGTCGTTGCAGCTACTGTGTCAATCCATTTCATTGAGGGTCTTCCCCTGTATCACTGGTCCTCTATTGTACCCAGCATGGCATCCTTCTCCAGGGACTGGTCCCTTCTGACAACACCACCAAAGTAGGTGAGATGAAGTCTGGACATTCTAGCTTCCAAGAAGCATCCTGGCTGCCCTTATGCCTGAGAAGCATCCTGGCTGCACTTCCCGGACAGATTTGTTCGTTTTTCTGGCTGTCCATGGCTCCTGTACACAATACATTGCACCGGGCCACTCTGCAGGTGGAAAGGTGATTAAGATGTGGCCCCTGCTGACAAAGTCTCACAATCGTATATGAAATTCTCTTCTATACAGTATTTCAGAAGAGACTCAAAAATAGAAGTACCAAAAAGTAGTAAATAAATAGAAATACAAAAAGGCCTGCTGACTCTAAGTAGAAGCACTTAATACAGGGTGGCTATTCTTATTTTCCTCTCTAATAAGTGCACGCAGGTGGCTAAATGCTTTTGTTGAGCTACTTCCAAGGACCTCACTCTGTGAGTCGATTTGGAAAGTCTGTAAGTGTTAGACTAAAAACAAGTACTGTTCAGTGGATGGGGTACTTGAAGTGGGCCTAGAGATCTGATATTGGTAAATGTCACTGTATTTTAAATGGTCGGTTTCTGTGAGTTAATCATTATTGAGTTACATCATGTGTAGTTAAATTTAAAAGTTACATTTCTGTAAGAAAAAAGAGGACTGAAATGTGAGTCCCTGCTCTCTGTTCTAATACTGAGAAAAAGAAGCCCAACTGGTTGGGCCATGCAACCTCATCCTAAGGTATGAATGTTTCTCACTCCTTCCTGTGTACATGAATCACCTGGGGATATTGTTAAAGTACAGATTCTGATTGAGGAGGCCTGGTGTGGACCTGAGCCCTGCATCTCTATCAAGCTCCCAGATGATGCCAATGTTGTCGGTCCTGGACCACACTTTGAGTAATAAGGTCCTAAGATGTCTGCGTACATGCTGATATCTATACAAATTTTATTAATGGTGTGTCAAATTAAATAATATACCATTTCTTTAAACTTTTTATTGTGATTTGGGTGAAAGTTTACAGGGCAAGTTGGTTTTCCATTCAATAATTCATATACATTTTATTTCAAGACATTATTGATTGCCATCCTCACAATGTAACAGCTTCCTCCCACTTTCTCCTGTGTTTCCTGTTTCCATTTGCCTTCTTTCCTATCCCTTCCTGCTTTCTGAGCTTTACTTCTGGTCAAATGCTCTTCTTTTGATCTCATATGGCAATTCATAGTGACCCCTTCTTGGGTTTCTAAGGCGGTATCACTACAGAAGTAGATTGCCCAATCTTCCTTCCAAGGAGTAGCTGGTGGGTTTGAACGGCCAGCCTTTGATTAGCAGTCAGATGTCTTAGGCACTATGCCACCAGAGTTCTCAAGGAGTGTGTACCTCCCTGTAAATAATATATTTTTATAGGGCTAGTCTAGCAAAACCAAGCATACAAAATAAAGGCAAACATCATAATCTTTTTGTGATTATTTTTAATCTGAGAGTTCATTCTAGTTTGCATCATCTGAGTCTAGGACCCTGATTCCCGAAAGTTTTCTAAAATTTTAAAATTAAAGTTACCTTTTGAGAAATAGTATAATAAACACAGAATCCCTGGGCAGTGCAAATGGTTAATGCATTTGGCTGCTAACTGAAAGGTCAGAAGTTCAAGTCTACCCAGAGGCATCTTGGAAGAAGATTTTAGTAATCTACATCCAAAAATCAGCCACTCCAAACCTTATGGAACACAATTTTATTCTAACACACATGGGGTCACCATGAGTCAGAGTCCACTTGAGGGCAACTGGTTTTATAATAAATATAGGGACCTAGGGCATGAGCAGGCAAGTAAACTTGGGTAAGCTACTTACCTCTTCCTAAGCCTCAATTTCCTCCTTCATAAAATGACATACAAATATTACTTGCCTCCTACAGTTGTTTGAGGACTCAATGTGAATGCATATAAAGCAGTTAGCCCAGCATCTGGAATGTTCTAATGGCATTATCGGCATTATCTACATAACTTTAAGGTTTCAATTAAACCCTTCCATGGAGACTTCCTATCTCCACCTCTCATGTGCCCCTGTATTGTGGTCCCAACTCATAGTAATTAAAAGCCAGGATCTAACCCTCAGTGTCTGGATAATATTGTGCCTGCAATAATATCCTATGAGTAGCAGTCTGGGAAATAGTTTTTGGTTTTGCTTGTCTTGAGTTTTTTGTTGTTGTTGTTTTCAGGCAGGGTGAGTCAGAAACTTAAGGCTCTGAGATATTTTTATATCTTTTTTTCCAGCCTTAAGACCAACAGGGAAATAAAGAAATTCAGAGAAGGAATAGCCTTGGTCTTTCCCACTTGCTTTCCAAGACCTCTTCTTCCTGGAAAGAAAGTCTGTGCAGCCAATACAAGCAGCTGTGGACAACACTGGGCTGAAGAGAGGCACAAGCCATCCAGAGACAGACAAAAAGCAAGCAATTATCAGCTACCAGTGGTTGCCAGAGCCATTAAGTGAGGAAAATAGCACACCAGGATGGCTTTGTGAGGAAGGGGTACCACTCTGGCCTTGGTCTCTGCAGTAGTCACAGGCCTGGAAAGGCACAAACTCCTGAGGACTGGGTTGACAGATATTTACAGAAAGTTTCTGCATGGTCCAGGTAGAGTCCAAGTGTAAGGCAGGTACAAGTTCAGGACATGGTCCCTTTCCTCAGTGAATACATGGTTGTTAGAGAGGCAAGATTTCAGGGGGTAGGGATGAATTGTCAATGTACAAAAAGAAAGTAGAAAAGTTAGGCAGAAGAGAGGAAAGAGAAAGAAGAAACTCAAGAAGGCAAAAAGAGGTTAATGGAAGGAAGGGAGACAGTAAATGAAGAGGAAGGTAACTAGAGGGATAAAAGAAAAAAATGTAGGATTCTGTTCCAAGAATATAGGATGAATGCTGATCAAAAAGAAACAAAGAAGAAAAGCAGTGAGGACGCTAAAACATCCACTGTGGGATGCATCCTGCCCCAGCCCAGGAAAAGAAAATAACTCACAGCATAAGCCAGGAAGAGAAATTTGGTGGAATTTGGCTACTTATACTGGGAAGAGCAGAACTGGGTTACTTTTTTTAAAAAGGGTGTCCCTAGGTGCAAATGGCTAAAGCATTCAGCTGCTAACTGAAAGTGATCTGAAAAATTGGCCACTGAAAACACAGTTCTATTGTGATGCACGTGGAGGGTGTGATGGCAACTTTAAAAAAAAAAAAAAAAAACTGGTATCTTAAAGGAAAAATTTGAGATGTACTCTTTGCCTTCAAAGTTTGGGGGATAGAACAAACCTGGGAAGTCATGCCATATGAGGTCAGCCAGCTCCTAAGCCCTTTCAGGTATTTCCAAAACTCTCCCTCAAACCCCTGTGTCTGGGTCTGACTCGTGAAATCATTACTTGCCTCTGTTTCTCCAAACCTCTGTTGCCAAGTAGAGCAGGGATTGGGCCTGGCCATGCAAGGTCAGAGTTCTTTTGCAGAATTCTTCTCTTCCTAGACCTGTGCAGCTCACCTTGCAGCCCTCCTCCTACCTGGAACCTCACAGCAATGAGCTTCCACATGCTATCAAGTGTAAGGCGGAGTGAAGAAAAGAGAGTCAAGGACACATCCACAGAAGTCATAGCTTCTCTTCCAGCCACTGCGAATTTTTCCCTCATTTTTTGGAGGAACAAAACCGTTCTTGTTCAATCCACAGATCTGATACTTCTAAGGGAATAATTTGTGGAAATCCAGAGGAGAGGACTAAACTAGCCAAATCTATCCTCCAACTCTGCATTTTGTTCAGCAATGGCTTCAGAGCTGTAGGCTAGTCAACCAAGCTTTTAAGAATAAAATTAGGAGAGGAAACACTGAAAAAAAAAAAAAAAAAGAAAGAAAAGAAAAGCGTTGAGTTCTGTGTATTTCACTGTTACATAAATTATATTTCAATAAAATGTATTTTTTAAAAAAAGGATAAAATTGAATTCAGGCTGAATTGATCAAAATCAAAACCCAGGCTGATGTAGACTGTCCTCCAGTGACTCTCCATAAAGTTACATCCACCCTCCCCCTAAAAAAATGTCTTCTCAGCAAGGCCATTTTAGAGTTTTTTTTGGCAATAACTGTCCAGGGAATTTTTACAACCCTTGCAATAGTCAACCTACCCCATCTACTCCATGGCAACAGACAAATGGTGCCTCATATAATGAGCCAACTTCTCATAAAACTCTAGGGTTATGGCCCTAGATTGTTCTTAGAGATATACTATGCAAATATCCAGTTGGTATTACCAGCGAACAGGAATTTAGTTTGGGAAAGCAGCATGATTATGAAGGCAGAGGAGGACTCAATGTCTCTTGGTGGACTACTGGCCTAGACCTGCTTAGAGAGGGTCCCAGGGGACCTGACTGAGATTCTCAATGCATGGGGCTTGAACCTAGTGTGACTCCTCATTCTCAGCCTGGCTCTCTTAGATGTGTGATCTTGAGCAAGTCACTTAATCCATCAGAGCTTCTGTTTGCTCATCACCATAACAATCATAATAAATCACAGTCTCACAGGGCTACTGTCAATGCCAAGGGAAATAAAGGGGCAAAGGAACGTAACTCCTGACATAAGAAAAGGGGTAGAGAGAAGTGAAGAAACTTGCCCAAGGTGATACAGTTGGTAAGCTAAGGGCTTCAACAGGGTATGTCTGATGCATGCTGCATTCTCTTTCTAGTGAGCTCTGCATAAAATGAATGAGAAACAAACATATACATTTGAACGTTATTGCTGCTATAGTCTCCCATCTGGGACTGCAGTTCCCAATTGGGTAATGCATTTGAGCTAAACGTCCCTGGTGCCCATTTTCAGCCCAGCAAAAATTTTTGAGGGGGCAAGGTTTCATCACCATCATGCCATCTTTCCTCAGCAAACTGGTGAATCACAACATTTCCACAAGTGCAAACTCAGCTAACATATCATCTCATGGCTCAGGATCTGAAGTGGGTTTTCCTCCGAACCTAAACAAGCAAGCAATCATGGCAGCCCTTACTCCACTCTCTTGTACTCATCCCTGCCCACTGTCCCATGATGACCTATGCTCTATTCTAGAGCACAGAACTGTCAGGGTTCCAGAAGTAGCTGGAATGGGTCTAAATCTCATAAAAAATAATGATTACTTTTATGGAGCACCTGGGTGGTACAAACAGCATGCTTGGCTGGTAACTCAGAGGTACCATGAAGAAGAACCTGGTGATCTATTTCTGAAAACTGAGCCATTGGAAGTCCTTCAGAGCACAGTTCTACTCTGACACACGTGGGCCACCATGAGTCAGATATGACTTGACAGCTACTAGAACTGGAAAAGTAAGGCAAGGTCCACCAGGGGCTTTTTTTTTTTCTTCCCCAGGCTTAATATTCAAAATAAAACTGAAGGTAGATATTTTCTAACGTTCCCATTTTATGGCAAAGGAAACTAAGGCCTAGAGAGATGAGGCAACTTGCCCAAGTTCACACAACTAAGAAAAGTAGGTAATATTCAAATCTAAGACCTCTTACACGTGCTATAACTTGAAAGCCAGAGCTAGTGCTGGTTCCAGGATGCCCTAAGTCCCACTATTGCTGGAAAGCAGTGGCAGGGGGAGCACATCCATCTTGCCAGCCTCCTGTAGGCAGGCCAAACTCTCCAAAATGCAAAACTTGAAGGACAGGCAGTAATGCAAACGTCCACGTAGCCTGAAGTGGATCTACCCTCACAGAGGCAACCCACGTGTCCACTTAGCCACGGAATGTGCCCAGCTCGATAAGAAGGCAAATGCCTGGCGGCACCTTGTGGGGCCAGGGTGCATGTCTGGTTTCATTGCTGGTCTGTGGCAAGCCCCAAACCAAATGTGGTCTCCCCCTGCCAGGACTGGCTGGCACCAATGCCCAAAGTCTTCCAGGCATGACAAACTCTGCAGTCTGCCCCCAGGGGACCTCCTCTTGCACTAGGCAGCACTCCTAATGTTGTCCACAGCTCCACAGCCTCCATAAAGCAGCAAACCAAGGAACAAGCTCCCCTTTTACCTCTGTTTTCAAGGCCAGCCGAAGCCCAACCTCCATCCTGTAATTTCAAATATCAACTCTAGCCAATTCTAGCTGAATGACCTTGAGTAAGTTATTTCATGTCACTGAGCCTCAGTACCCTTGTGGGAAAGTGATGGTAATAATGTTCATCTCCCAGGGTAATGGTAGGATGGAGGGCCCAGTCCTGTGAAGCCTGGCACATAATAAGTGCTCAGTAAATACCAGACACCTCTCTGTTCCTCCTAGTGACCTATCTTCCCTTTATTTCGATTCCTCTTCTCACCTGCTTCATTCAATTTAGCACTTTACTTATTACTTGATTCTGGACTTGATTCTGACTTATGGTGTCCCCATGTGTGCAGAGCAGAACTGCTCCATGGGGCTTTCCAGGCTGTGACTTTACAGAAGCAGATCATCAAGCCTCTCTTCTGGGTGGGTTTGAACTGCCAATATTTGTGCTAATAGCCAAGAACTTAACTGTTATTGAGCATTTTATTAAACGCTAGCTTTGATCTGTTTAGTTCATTATTTTCTCTTTGTGTGTGTCTTTTTCCTAGAGCTCCCTAGAGATAAAAACCAAGGCTGATCTCTCCCCTTGCAGTACATCTAGCAGAGTTTGGGACCACAATATGACCCGTCAGTCACTGGTTAAGTTCCAAACCATACCAAACTCACTGCCATCAAGTCAATTCCCAGTCATAGTGATCTCTATTGGGTTTCTAAGGCTGTAATCTTTATGGAAGCAGACTGCCTCATCTTTCATCCACAAAGCATGCTAGTAAATTGGAGCTCCTAAATTTATTGATAATACTGCTAAAGTATTCTTCAAGAGGTTTTTGTCATACTATACTAAGGAGCTCTGGTGGTGCAGTGGTTAGGTGTTTGTCTGCTAACCAAAAGTCAGTAGTTTGAACCCACCAGCTGCACCATGGGAGAAAGATGAGGCAGTCTGCTTCCATAAAAACTTAAAGCCTTGGAAACCTTGTGGAACAGTTCTGCTCTGTTCTAGAGGGTCGTTGTAAGTCAAAATCAACTTGATGGCAATGGATTTTTGGAGTATACTGTACTTTGTGATAAGGAGCTCTGGTGGTATTGTTGGTAAGGCATTTGGCTGCTAACCAGAAGGATGGCAGTTCAAACCCACAAGCTGCTCCGTGGGAGGAAGATAAGGCTATCTATTTCCATAAAGATTTACAGCCTTGGAAACCCAGTGGTTTCACTGTGAGTCAGAATTGACTCAATGAGAATGGGTTTGGTTTTTGTACTGTGTGATTTACATAATTATGTATTTCACCCTGGTAACATAAAGCACAGGAGCTCTGGTAGTATAGTGGCTTAGGCACAAATCCACCTGCCACTCCATGGAAGGAACACTGGGCAATCTTCTTCTGTAAAAATGTTATGCCTTAGAAAGCCAAAGGGGGTCGCTATGAGTCAGAATCCACTTGATGGCAATGAGCTTGGTTTGTTTTTTGTTTTTAATATGAAGGAGGAACAGTTTTTATTTCCATTTTACAGGTAGTTAAGTGAAGTGTCCATGGTCACAAGTCCAGGAAGTGAGAAAACTCAGGATTTGAATCCATATCTGTCTGATACTAAAGCTCATGCTTTCAAGCATCGCCTTAATCCCAAGTACTTAATCAGGGTCCAGTCTCTTGTTAGACCGAAGTGTCTCAGAAAGAGACCCAGCTGTTGGCCCAAGCAATAGCCACCAGGTCCTGTTAAACACACACACAAAGAGAAAATATGTCACATTTGAAAGCAGGAAAAAACGAACTTATAATTTCCTCCTTAAATGTTTTCCTCTTCAATACTACAACCTAAAAATCCACAAGATGGAAGAGACCCCAAAGGATGTCTGCGGGAAAAAATGATCTTGCTTTTTAGTATCAGCTTTATAGCAGGAATAATCAGGAGAGTGCTGGCCTTAGATTGTTAATTCCACCTGTCACGCCTCAAATTATACCATTTGCATATTTGCTTGAGGCCTTTGAAATTCATAAATCCATGTGCTATAACTTGAAAGCCAAAAAAAACAATCAAAGCAAGCCAGGACTAGTTCTCAGGAAACATAACTGAAATTTATAAAAATCCACCCGTGTTTCCAGTGGTTTGGATACCTTCCCTGCAGGGAGACTGTTGCTTCTGTCCAGATCTCAGCCACATCTGGCCTGCCCCTCAAGGCTGCTGGAAGAAAAGCCTGGCCTGATTTTGCCAGTCGCTCTAAGCCATGGCTCCAAGGATTAGGGCTAGTCCCAGGGTTCTTTTGACCCTCCTTGATGCTTTAAGGAAGACAGAGCAGGGGTTAGAGAAGGTGACCTCAGGAGCAACGAATGTCTTAAGCAGACAAGGAATGATTCCAAGGATAGAAGAAAGGAACTTCTGTACTATGCCAAGCTCTTTGACATATGATAGCACCTTTAGGTGAACCACATGCTCCGAAATTAGTAGTCTTATCCCCATTTTATAGATAAAGAAACTGAGGCTCAGAGACATAAAGTGACTTGACTGGTGTCATAAAGTTTGTAAATAGAATCAGGATTTTACCCCAGGCTTGTGGCCTGAGAGCTCACCTCACTGCACTTGGCTGCTTTCTGCCAGAAATCCATGTAAGGCAGCATTACCCAGGACGTGAGTGGCAGCACCACCCGCATCCACCCCAGCCTTGAACACAGTCACTGTAAGGTCAGATGGACTGATAACTGGAGCAGGGGGTCAGGTAAGATGGCCTCAGGTATCATTATCTGGCTGATTCCATGTCTTCCCAACAGTGCTTAGCATCTGACATGGTGGGGCATGTGGGGCAAAAGGTATGCTTGTAAAGGCTCCTGGCGCCACTAGCACCTTGACTCCCTGCTGGCTGCAGGGTCCTGGACTTTACAGCCAGCCCCAGGCCCTCTTATCTCTCTGCGTGCTCTGGGCTTGTTTAGGCTTTGGCTCCAGTCTGGCCTGGAGACACATAGAGGAATGCAGGTGGCCAGTGGGCCCCTTCACTATCACCATCCAACCCCATTACAAACACATGTGAAGCGCACACCCCAAACTTCTGCCAAAAACTCACCCTTCAAGGATGCTGAGGGATCTAACAGAACTGTCTAACACATTAACCTGGAATCTCTGGTCCCACGTGTCTCATTTTTCATAGCAGAAGAAAGGGCATTAACGAGTATTGAGTGCCTACCTTTTGCCAGTGACTATACACTGGTGGCACAATGCCTAAGGCATTTGACTGCTAACCAGAAGTTTAGTGGTTCAAACCCACCAGCTGCTCTGTGGAAAGAAGATGGGGCAATCTACTTCCGTGAAGATTTACTACCTTGGAAACCCAATGGGAGTTGCTATGAGTTGGAATCAACTATATGGCAGTGAGTTTGTTTGGGTTTTGTTTTATTTTGTTTTTCCCAATCAGTGCACATAATGAGGGAACTCTGGTGGTGCAGTGGTTAAGGCATTCAACTGTTAACCAAAAGTTCACTGACTCAAATCCACCAGTCACTCAATGGGGAAAGATGAAGCAGTCTACTTCCATAAAGATTTGTTGTTGTCGTTGTTATGTGCTGTCAAGTCGGACCCGAGATTTACAGCTTTGGAAACCTTATAGGGCAGTTCTACTCTGTCCTATAGGATCACTGTGAGTCGGAATCAACTCCATGGCAGTGGGTTTCCATTTTTGGGTTTGGTAAACCTATCTCTTTTCATCCTCCCAAGAACTCAAAAAGGTACAGGTATAGTAACAGCAGCCTTATTTTACAAAGCCCATTTACTGTATTAGTTAGGGTCATAGGCTCTGAAAAAAAGATTGCCTGGGTTCAAATTTTGGCTTCTCTTTTCACTGCTATGTACCCCTCTGTGCCTCAGTTTCCACACTCATAACATGGGAGAATGATGATACCTACTTCATGGAGTTGTTTGTGAGACATAATGAGTTGATATATGTAAAGTTCTTAGAACGTTGCCTAACACCTGGTAAGAACTCAGTAAGTGTGTCATTTTATAATGCAAAGATGAGAATAATTGATCGAACAACCTCCCCAGGGGTTGAAATCCAGGACAGTCTGACTCCCAGTGGAAGAGAGGATGGGATTGCTGCAATACTGAGGAGAGAATGACACAAAGCCTAGTGTTGGACCCCTATGAGTCATATCTAAGGGCACCTCAGCTTGTATTCAGCTTGAGACCAAAGGGTAGCGGATGTGAGGCCCCAGGCCTTGGAGCAGAGAGTTTGGGGACCAGTTAGGAGGATCCACTTCTCTTGGTTTGTGCAAGATGTTCCTGGTGTTAGCACAGAAAGTCCTGCCTCCTAGGAACCCTCTAAGTCCTGGATAAACTGGGACAGTTGGTCACCCTAAGAACAGTATTCTCAGCATTTCCATTGGACAATCTGAGAGACAACCAATCTGATGAGCTCCAAGGATGCTCAGATGCTAACATGTTGCCCCTCCTAGGTAACTTCTACCTTGGGTTTCATCAGGGTTAAGAAGCTGGGAGAGGGAATTAGGCCCTGGCAGTCCTTTGACAAAATGGAGGTGAGGTAGGGATGGCGGAGAGGGGAATATTGTGATTGTAAGAAGATCGTAAAGTTCAAAAGCCCTGGGTTTCACTCCCAGTCTGCCACACAAATATGAGATTCTTTGGAGAAGGGTTACTGTGGAGGTTTCCAAGAAGCAAACCTGGAAGGTATGACCACTCTTGTTTGTTCTCAAGCCAAGGATTGTTTCATTTACCAAGGCCAAGAGAAGGCCACTCCTTCTGGGCCCACCCCTGGTGCTTGGGGTAAGTTATTCCTCTCACAGTTCTAGGTTGTCAGGAGGGGCTTTGCCACTGGCTTCCAGGCCAACCTCAGTCCCACAACCAAAGCACTACCTTATGTAAGGCATCCTGCACAGATCAGTCCAATACTTGTTCCCTCCTTCGTCCATCCCACTCAGAGAGGGACCTTTGCATGCTGAGAGCACACAGGTTATTTCTCAAGTCTTATATATCAGTCTATTAGGCTTCCCCACAAAACTTCCTGAGCCATGGAGTCCTAAACTACTTATTCAACACCACTCTGCTAGTGGACTTGAACTCAGACTTGCCTCTAGGGACCATCTATTTCCACTTATGAAGATTAAATGAGATGATAGCCCACCTAAAGTGTTTGTTAGCACACTGTCTCATATATTGTAAGTGTTCCATGAAACCAGCGGCCCTAGAATCAATGCTGGTGCATGGTGACCCCATGTGTGTCAGAGTAGAACTGTGCTCCATAAGATTCTCGATGATTTTTCAGAAATAAATCACCAGGCCTTTCTTTCAAGGAGCCTCTGGGTGGCCTCAAACCTCCAGCTTTTTTTTTTTTTTTTT
>NW_006921623.1:13214301-13223605 GCF_000298275.1 Orycteropus afer afer | reverse complement strand
GTTGTCCCTGGGGCTGACTCTCCTCTGTCCAGGTCCTGGCTTTTATCCCCTTTCTCCTGCTCTTCCGGCCTGCTACTCTGGGCAGGCCTGAGTTTCCTCTCCTCACCTAATCCCTTCAGCTGATTGCTCTTCTCTCTGGCTTTCTGGCTTTTAATCCCCTTTCTCCTGCTCTTCCCACCTGCTACTTTGGACGTCCCTGAGTTGTCTCTCGTCACCTGTAACCCTGGGGCTGACTCGTGATGAACATGGGTGTGCATATATCTGTTCCTGTCCTGGCGGTTACCTCTCCAGTATATAAACCTAGTAACGGGATTGCTGGGTCAAATGGTATCTCCAATTACAGCTTTCTAAGGAATCACCATACTGCTTTCCACAGTGGTTGTATCACTTCAAGTCCTACCAGTAGTATATGAGAGTCCCAATTTCTACACATCCCCACCAGCATTTGTTGTTTTCTGTCTCATTGAACCTTGCCATCAGTGCTGGGGTGAGATGGTGTCTCGTTGTTGTTTTGATTTGCATCTCTCTGATGGCCAATGATCATGAGCATCTCTTCATGTGTTTGCTGGCCACCTGAATATCCTCCTTGGTGAAGTGTCTATTCATGTCTTCTGCCCATTTTTCAATTGGATTGTTAATCCCTTTGCTGTTGAGGCATTGGAGGTTCCTATAAATATTAGAGATAAGTCCCTAATTACATATTAGAGATATGTGATTATCAACAAGTATGAATTTGTTGCTGTTTTTTTGTTATTATTTTTTTTTTTGGTAGTGTTAATTTCTTTGTTCCATATACTTTTCTGTGCTGAGCTCGTTTTGTTTATGAATCATGTTATCACTTCCTTCATTGCTATTGTTTTAGTGTTTGCTAAATATTTGCACTGGTCCTCTTTTTGATTTTGATATAAAAGTTTATCATTTTTCTTTGAGGTTACCCTGTGATTCATAGTTTTCTTCCCAAGTTTAGAACAGTCTGTTCTATCTTGTAGTTGTCTTGACTTCTCTACTATCTACAAGTTTTGTAACTACAAAATTTTTTCCCTCTTTTTGGTTTACAGTTGTCCTCATTTGTTAGTTTATGTCTCTGGTAAAAAATCTTGTAGGCTTATTTACTTTGGATACTTCCATAGCTGGGTTTGTTTCTGGGTTATATCATCATGTGTGTTAATGGTCAATTGTTGTTGACTGTTGTTGCTTCTCTGTCCAGAAGACTCCCTTTAGCATCTCTTGTAAGGTTGGTCTAGTTTTAACAAATTCCCTTAATTTCTGCTTATCTGGAAATGCCCTAATTTCACCATCATATTTGAGGGACAATTTTGCTCGGTACATAATTCTTGGTTGGAAATTTTTCTCTTTCAAGGTTTTATATACACCATCCCATTGCCTTCTCACCTGCATGGTTTCTGCTGAGAAATACGAGCTTATCTTATTGATTGCCCCTTGTAGGTAACTTTTCATTTTTCCCATGCTTTCAGGATTCTTACCCTGCCTTTGTGGTTTTAAGAAGATCATAAAGTTCAAAAGCATTTGGTTTTGGTTTTGGTTTTGGTGAGTCTTTGGTTTTGGTGAGTTTGATGATGATATGTCTTGGTGATTTTCTTTTGGGGTCTATCTCGTTTGGGGTTCATTGGACTTCCTGAATGCATATATTCTCATCTTTCATCATACCAGGAAAATTCTCTTCCAAGAAATCTTCAACAATTTTCTCTGTGGTTTTATTTGTCTCTTCCTGTTCTGGAATTCTGATTATACATAGGTTGTTCCTTTTGATGGTATCCCACATGATCTTTAGGCTTTCTTCATTTCATTTTAATCTTTTTTCTAATTGTTCCCTTTCCAAAAAAGTATTGAGGTATTTGCCTTCAATGTCACTAATTCTGTCTTTCATTAATTCAGTTCTACTCCTTTGCCTATTCAATGTGTTACCTATTTCTGAAAATTTAGAATTAGTCTTCTAGATTTCTGTGTGTAGATTTTGTGTCATTTCTAATTTTTCTAACTGTTTCGGGGTTTTCTCTGTGTTTTCCTCAATTTTGTCAGTGTTTTCCTTGATCAGTCTCTTGATTCATTGACGGTACCTAAATATAATTCTTTTGAATTCCTTATCAAGGAGTTCCAATGCTGCTTCTTCCTCAAGGGTGTGTTCTGGGTCTGTATCCTGGTCCCTTGTTTCTCCAGCTCTATCTTGCGTCTTTGTGTGGATTGTGATGCTCTGTTATCTGTTGTGATGTTTTTGTGTTTATATTTAATTGGTGATTGTAAGTTGAAGTGACTTGCCCATGATTTTCATTTTCTTTGTTTTGTTTGTATGTTATCTATGTAAGCAGGGTCCTGTGCTGTTACTCCTCTGTTCGCTAGTTGGCAGCACTTATACACTCCCCATCTGTCTCCTCTTCCACTGTCAGCTTCCCGTATGTCCATGCCATCCTTGGCAAACAGAGACTATTCTTAAGTCCCTGGAATCTGAATGAGAACGTTGTTACTTTAAAATAAAAAATGGCCACCACTTGTAAACATTCAAATTGGCTGCACCCTCGGTGACTTTAAATATCCAAAATGGCTGCCACTTGTAAACAATCAAAATGACCACACCTTCTGGATAGCTGAAAGTTCGCAGCTCAGGTTGTCTCCCTTTTTGCTGTTTCCCTTCCTAGTCATAGGCCAGCAGTGCAGTCATCCCTGCAGCCCCTGGTGACCAGGGCTGATCTTTAGGTCTAGTCTCAGGTCCCAGCACCACTTGGAAATATTCAAGCTATTGATCCCATCAGAGTAGCTGACAGTCCACTGCTGTGACCGTCTTTGTACTCACTGTTTTCATTCAAGTTTTTCCACTAGTTGGTGCCTAATTGACTTTTGTATCCTTCTTTTCAGGATTACCATCTAGATCTCTCTCAATTGGTTTCTCTTTTCTTTGTTGAAGAGGGTCTGTGGAGCTTGTCTGTCTATTCCACCACCTTGCCAGAAGTCCCTCAAACCTCCAGCTTTTCAGTTAGCAGCTGAGCCTTTAACAACTTACGCATCCCAGAGACTCCAGGGACTCCATGTGCACTGGCTTTTCTTATAGATATTATCATCCTATTTGTGTAGACAAAAGATTGAGACTTAAAGACATTCGAGATGTTATTCATACCAGTTAAGTATCAGAGCTAAGATTACTATGCCATGCTGATAGCAAGAAACTAAAACCCACCAAATGAAAGCATTACTACTTTACCTCAATGGCATTGCCTTAAAGGTCCCAAAGTCCTGCAAATTTGCCACACACAATGTTAAAGAAGATAAGGTGAAAAAGTAACAATACCTCAAAGGCAAAAACATCAAGATCATTTCTGTTGGATTTGTACTTTTCATTGAGAAGTAATAAATCCCCATGTTGTGTGATCTTCTACCTCTGTTTGTGTGAACTGTCAAGCTCAAGGTCATGACCTGAGGCTTATAGCTCTGTTCTGAAACTGGCTAGACATCCATGCCCTGTCATCCAGCACTCTACCTCCAAGAGGATGGCATCTGGGTCCTACCCAGGTGTGGGTCTGCAGTCCCAAAAGATTGTCCAAGAAAGATAGTCCCAAGCCTCCCTTGTGTTCATCTTCAACAATAGCTGTTTATCAAGTGCTTCATATGTACACAGCTATATGCTGTGAGCTTTTCAAGTATTATCTCAATTAATCCTCATACCTCTGAGTTTGTTAGATTGTTGTCTCTGTCCTACAGATGTGAACACTGAGGCTCAGAGAAATTGTCACCTGCCCAACTAGAAGCTGAACCTCCCTTTGCCT
This sequence comes from Orycteropus afer afer, assembly GCF_000298275.1. Classification (NCBI taxonomy): domain Eukaryota; kingdom Metazoa; phylum Chordata; class Mammalia; order Tubulidentata; family Orycteropodidae; genus Orycteropus; species Orycteropus afer. The sequence continues at coordinate 13,219,829 of NW_006921623.1, read as the reverse complement.
ACTGCCTGCACATGTGTCCTTCTACAGTTTAAGCCTTCTCTTGTGCTGTCCTCCCTGTAGAGGGTGGGCTTCTCTCCAAAGTGTGTGTGTAATAATCATCAGAGTATTCATTTGTGCAGCCACTTTGGAAGGTCATTAGTCGATATCTATTAAAATGCAAAATTTGCATGTTCTATCATAGAGCAATTGCACTTCTTCTGCCCTGCAGGGTAGGTGGGTGAACCTCACAAAAGTGCACAAGAAACTATGTCCAAGGGTCTTCACTGAAACACTGAGATAGTCAAAAGTTGATAACAACATAAATAAATGGGGAATGGTAAAAACAACAGCAACCTGGTATCTACCCATAATATGGAATTCTAGACAGTGGTACAAAGCACTGAGTGAATCCGCCTATACTCACATGGAAAGTGGGTGTATATAACATATTGCACTGTGAAAGAAACATGTTTCAGAATGATGAATACAAGTATAATTCTATTTATGTGTTAAAGAGTAGCAAATGGGACTGTTTGTTACACATACATACACATGTATATAAAAAGAAAAGAAAAGGTCTGAGATGATATAAACTAAACTGGTAACAATAATGACCCACTGAGCAAGGAAAATGACAGAAAATAGGGGCTGCAGGAGAAAGAGGATTCCACCTGTCACTGTAGTAGTTTTAATTTCTTCAAAAGAATAATTGTTTCACATTATTTGTGTGATTATAAAAAATTTAAATAAATATTTTAAATTATTTCCATTAGAGGAATGTTAGCATGTTGTGGTCAAGGATGCAGTGTGGACTCAGATCTTGGCTTCTTAAATAGCTATGTGACCTTAAATAAGTTATCTCATTTGTAAAATGAAGTTGGGAGCTGTAGTGGCTCAATGCCTAAGGCATTTGACTAGCAACCAGAAGGTTGGAAGTTCAAACCCACCAGCTGCTCTGTGGAAGGAAAACAGGGCAATCTATTTCCATAAAGATTCACTGCCTCGGAAACCCAATGGGAGCTGCTATGAGTCAGAATCAACTCCATGGCTGTGAGGTTTTTTGGTTTTGTTTTTGTTTTTAAATAAAGTATAGTGATAAATTCTGTAGAATAATGGATAAAATGCTTAGCCCTGTACCTGGAAATAATAAGTGATCAATAATGACTGGCAGCTTTTATTGCTCCTGAAATCCTGAGAACTGTGATTTGTACCATGGAGCTAGCCAAGATCTGTAGGAGAGAACTCATATCACAAGCCCCAGGATTTCTATCATGGAAATATGGAGAGCTCATGTTCCCCACACACATTCATGCCAGCAGAGCAGGTAGGAGAAGAAATGAAAGAACAAGCTATATCCAAGAGGGAATTGAAAAAACAAACCAGTTGCCCCTGAGTCAACGCCAACTCAGAATGACTCCATGCATGTCAGAGTACACCACTGGGCCTTTCTTCTGAGGCTCCTCTAAATGGATTCAAACCTCTAACCTTTCAGTTAACAACAAAGTGGGCAGAAAAGCAAGGGTCATAGTACTTCTCTGTTGAGATCAGAAAATGTACATGGAGCAGGGTCCAGGAAGCCAGGATGCTGTCAAGCTGCTACCCCCAACATAGGCAGATCCTGGGAATCCCCTTACCTCTGAGATTAAGAGAGCACCCCAGGGAGACCAAATTCCTGGCAAGAGTCCAGGAAATTTTTTTGGAAACAAACAAACAACAAAGACAAACTCACTGCCATTGAGTCAATTCCAACTCATAGTGACCCCCACTGGGTTTCCGAGGGGGTAAATCTTTAAGGAAGTAGATTGCCCCATCTTCCTTCCATGGAGTGGCTGGTGGGTTTGAACTGCCAACCTCCTGGGTAACAGTCGAATGCCTTAGGCACAGCACCACCAGAGCACCTTCATTTGGAAACAGAAAAGTACAAATAGAGGAACTCAAAGAGAGCATTTCTTCCCTCCTTTAATAAGGCCACAGCTTGGTTGACCGTGTTGAGTGGTGGTGGAGCAGGGAAGGTGGACAAAGCAGCTGGGAATAGAAAGAAGATGTCTGGGAAGGGCCTCTTAATTCCTGGAGGAGATATCAGTGGTCATCAAGTAAATTCCGACTCATGGTAACCCCATGTGTGTCAGAGTAGAACTGTTCCGTAGGATTTCTGATGACTGACTTTTCTAAAGCAGATCACTAGGCCCTTCTTACAGGGTGTCTCCGGGTGGATTCAAACCTCCACCCTTTCAGTTAGTTGCCCAGTGCTTAACCATTTGCATGACCCAGGGATTCCTTCAGTTGGGAGAAAAGGGACTATGTGGAGAGTAAGGACTAGCAGCCCCAGGCTAGCCCCATGCTCTGTCCCTCCCAGCCCAGCACAGAATTCCGGCATAGCTATTAAAGATGTCAGAGTCCAGGAAGAGGGCTGATAGCACAGCATATTCATTTGAACTCCTGTGACTGACTTTGGGGAAAAATAACTATGTAATCTTGCCTTTAAAGAGTGGGCCAGGGGACTAATTCTTTCCTTGGCACTTAGCCAGAGTCTGCAAACACAGGTCCTGAAGTGTTACCTTTACAGAGCTGAATCCCTGTAGCCTGATTAAATATTGACAATAGCTCTGCCTTCCTTATCTTGATTCAGTGAAACCCAGTCCCTGAGGGATTTGCAGGCCCAATTTACCTCACGCACCACATGCCATAGACTCTTTCCAGAGCCATCTCAGCAAAGAAATCACTCTAAAATACATCAAATCCAAATCCATACTCCTCAGCAAGATGAGTTTTGTGAACTGTTGGACTCTGAAATCAAATTTTCTTCAGTCATTGTGTTTTGGGGGCAAATAGCAGGAATGTCACGTGTCACTTAATAAATCACTCATTAACTTTCTTTCTACCAGGAGGTTAACTTGTAGGTGTATGTGAGAGGCATGGGGAGGTGAGGGCAGGGTAGGGATAAGAGGCTCACTGGTGCCTGAGGCTGCTGACCAAATCCAGACGCTTCCAACCCAGGGGCAGTGGATCCTGAATGGGCATAAAGGAATCTAAAGGTCTAACAGAGAAGACCAGCCTGACCTGAAGTTAGGAAGCAGCAAAAGTTATCTTTGGCTCCCAGCTTGTCCTATTTTCCACTTCACAGTAGGACATTCAGTCTCTTCCATGAATGGCATGCATGACCCTGGCCTCTTCAATGTGCAGATTCCCCTGGGAACATCCTAGGTCCCAGCTCATGATCCCTGTCCTTCTCTCTCTGTGAAAGAGATGGAATTGGACATTAGGTCCCTGGAGAAAAGGAGAGGATGAGCATGTCCCTTCCTACATCCTTGGTCCTCTTCTAATAGAAGACCAAGGAAGTCTTCCTCACTAGGAGGACTTCTAATGGCAGAGATCACTGCAGCCTATGGAGTGAGGGTGGGGGGCAAAGTTTAGAAGAGTGGGAAGCTTTCACCCTTTTAATGGCCTCAGGTGGGGGGTTCTGCTCTGCAGGTATGAGGGAGAGGGTTCTGCTCCCCCAGAAAGAGGAGCAAATTTGGTTAGAAGCGTAAGTGCATAGGATTGAGTTTTCTGTTTAGAAAGTCCTAAGTCTCCTCTGGTAGGATCTGTGATGCAATGTCAATCCTTTTTCTTTTCTATTCCTCAACAGGCCCACACAGGTGGTACAGGTGATACAGACCTAGAGTTCAATGAGTGGAGGCCACTATCCCCTATAGAACAAATGACCTGCTCCGTGATGCAGCAGGTATACTTCTGTTCAGGTGAGAAAGCTTTGTTTTGCCACAGAACTTCAAAGAGGAATCTCCAGCAGGGCAGTTTCCTTCCCCCTCATCATCATAGTCACCAATTATTCAAGACGTCAAATCCTAGCCTAGTGCTTTGCATATATTATCTCATCTAATCTTTATGACAATCTTTGAGGACCCATTTTATAGATGGAGAAACTGGGACTCAGGGGCGCCAAGAAACTTGCCCTTGGTCACATGGCTGACTCCCAGGCTACATGCTTAGCCAGTTACAGACTCCAGAGCCAGACCATTGAGGTTAGTGTGAGGATGAAATGAGTTATATTTGTAAAGGACTTAGAACAGTACCTAGCACACAGTAAGCACCATACAGTGTTGATTAACTATAAAGAGCCTTGAAAGACAACAGGAAAAGGTGACTTTAAACATCTATATGACTGGGATTTAGGCCTGCAGATGAAGGATGGGATAGGGTTAAACTGAAGGGTCTTTTCATCCATTTTTGACCATTTTACGTTCCTGACCTTACTCCTAACTCCATCTGGAGAGAAGGAGTTGAAAGTCACCTCCAGCATAATTCCCACCCCAGACTTTGGAGGCTGAGGTTCTGTCTATAGTTTTGCTATCCCTGAGGAGTAGAAGATATTGGTCACCTTTAAATGCTCCCAGTAATGGCCCCAACCCAGGCACCTATACATGAGGGTTAATACAGTTAGATTTTGTTTGCATTGAGATTTTGGGCATTGCCTCATCCAGGAGATAAGTCTACATTACTTCTGCCAGAATCCTCCTGAAATTACCAAGCCACAGGGGAATTGCCTACCTTCTTAACCCTTTCCATTCACCTATAAAGCAAAAATAGACAATGTTCTTCAGTGCAAATAGGTTTACCAGGACATGACAATTTAATGAGCAGAGGCTGATGAGCTCAAGGCTGGTGTAGCAGGCACAAAATTCATCCAATATGTTTGTCCTCACTTCTGGAAGATTGAAGTCCCATCCCTGACTCTTCATACTTCATGGAGGGAAGTAACTTTCCTATAGGGGATCTCAAGGGCCCATTAGAGGTGGGAGGAGTTTTGCAATGGACTTGGGAGCTCAGTAATTCACTCTGAATGATAGATGGTGGAGGCTTCCAGAGAAGGTTGTACTTGAACTGGACATTGAAGGCGAGTCAACAGGAAGAAGGTCATGTCAAAGACATAGATGTAGGAAGGTCCACAGCTTATTTTAGAAATGGCAAGTGGTTTAAAAAAAAAAAAAAAAGTTGCCATTAATTTGCCCCCAACTTATGGCAACAACCCCAGGCATGTCGGAATAGAATTGTGCTCCAAAAGGTTTTCAATAGCTGCTTTTCAGAAGATAATCACCAGGCTTTTCTTCCTAAGTGCCTCTGGGTAGATCTGAATTTCCAACATTCTTATTAGTAGCCAAGCACATTAACCATTTTCATCAACCAGGGACTCAGGCAAGTGGATGAAAGGCAGATTATAGGGCTGAACTTGTGGAAATGGGGGCAAACTATATTGTTTTATTAGAAAAATCACTATAACAAAGCTAGTATTAAATCACAAGTTCATGTCTACAAGTCATAAAACTCATCACTGGAACACAAAATAACTAATAAACAAACACACACAAAATTCCCTGGACAGAGGCAGGGTAAGATGGCGGACTAGGCAGAAGGATTGCACAGACCCTCTTCAACAAAGAAAAGGGAAACCAATTAATACAGACACAGAAGATAATCCTGGACCCCTGAGCCTTGAAGGAAAGGATGCAGATTTGGACTAAACCCCAACTAGCAGAAGAATTTGTGTGAAA
>NW_006921623.1:13192752-13198650 GCF_000298275.1 Orycteropus afer afer | reverse complement strand
CCTCTTGCCACAGATGTAGTCAATTCCTGTGTGTTCCATCTGGTGGAGTCCACGTGTACAGCTGCTGTTTGTGTTGTTGAAAAAAGGTGTTTGCAATGAATAAGTTGTTGGTCTTGCAAAATTCTATCATGCGAGTTCCAGCATTATTTCTGTCACCAAGGCCAAATTTTCTAACTACCGATGATTCTTCTTTGTTTCCAACTTTTGCATTCCAGTCACCAGTGGTAAGTAACATATCCCGATTGCATGTTCAGTCAATTTCAGACTGCAGAAGTTGATGAAAACCTTCAATTTCCTCATCTTTGGCATTGGTGGTTGGTGCATAAATTTGAATAATAGTCATATTAATAGGTCTTCCTTGTAGGTGTATGGCTATTATCCTATCATTGACAGCACTGTACTTCAGTAAAGATCTTGAAACATCCTTTGTGATGATGAATGCCATGTCATTCCTCTTTAAACTGTCATTCCCGGCATAGTAGATCATATGGTTGTCTGATTCAAAACCAGTCCATTTCAGCTCACTAATGCCTAGGATACCAATCTTTATGCGTTCCATTTCATTTTTGACAACTTCCAATTTTCCTAGATTCATACTTAGTATATTCCATGTTCTGATTATTAATGGATGTTTGCAGCTGTCTCTCCTCAATTTGAGTGGTGCCACATCAGCAAATGTAGGTCTCAAAAGCTTTTCCTTATCCATATGAGTAAGGCTGGTTTTACTTTGATAATGCAGCTCTTGCCCAGTCCTACTTTGAGAGCTTTCTAAGCTAAGTGACTCATCTTCCTCCTCTGTATTGGACAATGTTTCTGGACTATTCATAAAGTTGCACAGTAATGTATCAGACAGTGTTTCTCTGCTATTCATAAGGTTATTCCCTGGCCAATTCTTTGAGACGTGGATTGCCTCCACAAGAGATAATACTGGCATAAATACAAACTCATAATTGGTATTTACATAGTTGAGCTCCAAGGTCCAGCTGGGGTACCAAAACCTCAAGAATGCCAACAGCTTGGCTACCTAGAGCTTAGACTGCCAAGTGAGTGGCAAGGAAAGGCTCCTACAGGGAGTCAATTTCCCCATCTGAGGGGTAACTCGAGACATTAACTTCTCTTGTGTCTCCCATAAGAAGGAGTTACAGTATCTTAAGAAAGATGGCCAAAAAGAGATCATTTTACCCATTCCTCTGTCCCCAGGCAGAATTTACCACACACAACATAATGAAGACAAACAGCTGATTATCCTTAATGTGTGTTATGACAATGATGTTCACAGTCCAGTCCCTCCTCTGATACTCAGAAATTTCCACAATTCCATCCACCCCAGAATCCAATGTCTCACCACCCAAAAATTTCTTTAGAGTCAGCCTTGAATCCTGGAGCAGAACTGTGAGCCTTCCTGGCTTCAAATGACAGAAAATGAACCACTTTCTCCATACAAGCTTCTTACATTTGCCCTCACCTATCATTTTTCATGTCCCTAAGTGGTGCAAACAGTTAATGAGCTTGGCAGTTAACAGGAAGATTAGAAGCATGAGTCCACCAGAGGTGCCTTAGAAGAAAGGCCTGGTCACCTCTGTCTGAAAATCAATTATTAAAAACCCTATGGAGTATAGTTTTACTCTGACACACATGGGGTTGTCAACTCAATGGCAACTGTTTTTAATCATTTGGCATGTCACAATGGACTCCTCCTATTCTCCTTCCTCCTTATCTATGAAGAAAGCATAGCAAGAGCTCAGGCATTGGAATGAGAGAGAAAATAGACGCTGGCACTCACTAACCACTGTGATCTTGGGAAAGTCATTTAGTTCCATTGGGCTCAGTATGAGCTCTATAAAATGGAGAAAAGAACATCATTTCCCTACAAGATTGCTGAGATCAAAGGAGAGCTAATTCTCTTCATAAATAACATGCTATATAAATATAGATTATTATAGTATGATTTCTTCTTACAAAGTAACACAAAAGTCACTGAGCAAACAGCAGGTATAAGGAGATTAAAGTGATATTAATATCAGATAAAATAGACATCAAAATAAAGAGTATGGCCAGAGATAAGGAGGGACATTTCATAATGATGAAGCGTCAGTTAATAAGGGATACATAACAATCATAAATATGTATGGACCTAACAACAAAATTTAAATTCCAGAAGCAAAATCTGCAAAAATTAAATGGAGAAATAAACAAACCCACAGTCATAGCTGGATATTTTAACATCCTTCTCTCAGTGTTTAATAAAATAACTAGGTAGAAAATACATAGAAGACCCAACACTATCAACACTATCAACCACCTTAACCACATTGGGATTTATAGAACTCTACACCCAACAACTTGGGCAATCTACTTCTATAGAGATATTGCCTCAGAAACCCAAGGAGGGGTCACTATGAGTCAGAATCGACTGGATAGTAGTGAGTTTAGTTGTTTTGTTTTGTTTTTTTAACACCTAACAATTACAAAGTTTACTCTTTTTTTTTCAAGAGAACATGGTACATTCACCAGGAAAGACCAAATATTAGGCCTTAAATAAGTCTTGAAACATTTTAAAAAGTGAAATTGTATGGTTATATTTCCTCACAATGAAATTAAATAGCAAATCAGTAACATTAAGATATCTAGAAAAACAACAAAATATTTGGAAATTAAACAATACACATTTAAATAACACATGGTCAAAGAAGAAATTCCAAGGGAATTTAGAATGTACTAGTAATTAAATGATAACAAAAATTCAACATATCAAAATTTGTGAAATTCAGATAAGATAATGTTTAAAGGAAATATATAGGTTTAAATATACATACTAGAAAAGTAAAAATATGCTAAAGGAATGACCTAAGGATTTTGTTGTTGTTGTTAGTTGCCACTGAGTTGATTCCATAGAGACCTCACGTGTGCATGACCATAGCATTTTCAAGGCTATGACTTTTTGGAAGCAGATGACCAGGCCTGTCACCCAAAACACCTCTGTGTGATTTCGAGCCATTAACCCCTCAGCTAGTAGTCAAGTACTTAACTGTGCCACCTAGGGTCTCCTGATCCAGTGATAGATCTTTAAAAGATAGAACAATGATTCTTACCTAGGAGCAATTTTGCTCCCCAGGGGATGTTTGACAACATCTGGAGACATTTTGTTGTTACAATTAGGTGGAGAAGAGCTACTGGAATCAGGTAGGTAGATGCTGCTTGACATCCTACAATGCATAGGACAAATTCCTACAACAAAGAATTATGCAGTCCAAAATGCTAATAGTGCCAAAGCTGAGAAATCCTGGTTTAGACTAAGAAGAAAAATGTAAAAATAAATTTAATAGAAGGAAAGAAAGAGGGGAGAAAAAAAAGCTGAAACTAATGAAGTGAAATAGAAAATTGAAAAACAATATGCTAAATTTATGAAGACAGTATTTACAAAGCCCAAGTTGGTTTTTTGAAAAGATCAAGAAAGATCAAGTACATTAATAAACTCTAGGAGCTCTGGTAGCATAGTGCCTAAGGCAGTTGACGGCTAATCAGAAGGCTAGTGGTTCAAACCCACCATCCACTCTCAGAAAGAAGATTGAGCACTCTACTTCAGTAGTGATATTGCCTTGGAATCCCAAGGAGGGATCACTATGAACAGTCTGACTCAACAGCACATAACAACAACAACAACTGTTATAGGAGCTGAGGAAGGAAAAGAGAATGCAATTACCAGTAACAAGAGTGGAGGAGAAGACATCATTACTGGATTTAGTCATTAAAAAAAAAAAAGAATAAAGTCATATTATAACAACTTTATGCCAATAAATTTGATAAATGAAAAATACAAAGTCCTTGAAAAACACCATTTACCAAATCTCATACAAGATGAAATAAAAATTTTTAGTAGCCTTATATCTATTAAATACATTGAATTTGTCATCAAAAGCATTCCCACAGAGAAAATTTTAACACCAGATAATCCCACTACTGAGTTATAGCAAAAATTTGAGGAAATAAATAACTCCAATGTGACACAAATTATTTTAGAAAAAAGAGAAGAGAAAAAAATAGCCCAACTTGCTTTATGAGGTCAGCATAACTGTGGTAGTTATGTTTGTGTGTCAACTTGGGTGGGCCTGGTTGAGTGGCTGGGCAGCTGGTGGTAGTTATTCCCCATGAAGAGACTGGCAATCAACTCCATGGTGGGATCTACCACAAGCAGCTGAGTAGTTGCCTTTGGGACGTGGTCTGCTTCCTGTATATAAGGAGAAGCCTTGGGAATGGTTTCTAGCTTATGGCACGCTTGGACCCTGCATGTAGTCTTATCTTTGTTGAGCAGCCTACCATGCTCTTCCGACATTGGGACTTACAATGGACTTGAATTAATGGCCTGCCATGTGATTTGGTAATATCGGGACTATGCCTTTTTACTTGTCAACCTTGGGCTTGGCAGCCTCAGCAGCCAGCAGCTGTCTGAGTGAAGAAAACCCGCTGGCTTCAGTCTGCCAGGAGCTGGAGGCAGAGCTAAAGCCCAAGGCTGAGGGGCTTTCACCCAGCCCCTGGACCTTGGCACTTTGAACTTGAACTTAAAGCCTCCAAATTGTTAGAGAATAAACTCATTTGTTAAGGGCATCCCATTTGTGGTGCATTCTTGTCAGAGCGGTACTTGGTAACCAAAACAGTAACCCTGATGCCATTATCTGATAAAGAATTATGAGAAAAGAAAATTACAGATCAATAGCCTTCATGAACACAGATGAAAAATCTTTAACAAAAAATAACATATCATACCCATATGGGATTTAAGGAGCTCTGGTAGCATAGTGCATAAGGCACTTGACTGCTAACCAGAAGGCTGGTTGTTCAAACCCACCAGCCACTCCTCGGAAGGAAGGTTGGGCAATCCTACTTCCATAGTGATACCGCCTCGGAAACCCAAGGAGGGGTCGCTATGAGTCGGGGCTGACTCAATGACACATAACAACAACAACAACAACAATATGGGATTTATTCTAAGAATGTAAAGCTGATTTTGCTTTCAAAATTCTATCAGTGTAATTCATCATACTAAAAGATAAAGGAGAAAACTCACATGCTGATCCCAATGGAACAAAGTAAACCTTTTGAAAAAAATTAACCCCAATTATGATTGAAAGGGAAAAAAAAAAAAAAAAACTCAATAACTTGGAAGAGACATCTATCTATGAGTAGAGATTGACTAAAGGGCAGTGGGTTTGGTTTTTTGGTTTTTAACATCATACACAATGGTGAAATGTTGAATGCTTTCTCTTTAGGATGGGGAACAAGGCAAGGGTGTTTCCTCTCACCACTTCTTTTTGTAACTATTCTAGAATTCCTAACCAGTACAAAAGTGAATGAATGACATCAAGATAGGAAAGAAAGAAGTAAAAATCTTTTCTTTTACAGATATCATGATTGCTTACATATAAAATCCTAAGAAATTTAAAAAGAAAAACTACTAGAACTAAAGAATTGATAGGTGAAGTTAGCAAGATAGCAAGATATGAAATCAATACACAAAAATTAAAACAACCTTTTTTTATAATAATATCAAAAACAAAATATTTAAGAATAAATTAAACATGTAGAATCTGTACACTGACAACTAAAAACAACAAAAAAAAGCATGCTGAGAAAAAGTTTAAAATATCTAAATAAGTAGAAAGATATGCCATGTTTATGAAGTAGAAAGTGGAAAGTTTTCAAATGCCAATTCTCTCCAAATTAATCTATGGATTTATTGAATACCAATCATAATTTCACCAAGTTTTTCTTGAAGGAACTGATTAACTGATTCTAAAATTTACACAGCAGGGGGCAAGAGGCAGACTAGGCAGAAGGATTGCACAGACCCTCTTCAACAAAGAAAAGGGAAACCAATTAACACAGACACAGAAGATAATC
>NW_006921623.1:13146027-13184562 GCF_000298275.1 Orycteropus afer afer | reverse complement strand
GTTGTTGTTGTTGTTATGTGCCGTCGAGTCGGCCCCGACTCATAGCGACCCCTCCTTGGGTTTCCGAGGCAGTATCACTACGGAAGTAAGATTGCCCAACCTTCCTTCCGAGGAGTGGCAGGTGGGTTTGAACCGCCAGCCGTCTGGTTAGCAGGCAATATATATATATATATATATAATGACAAATTACCATATTCAAAAATGGGCAAAAGATTTGAACAGGTATTTCACAAAATAAGATAAATGACAGCAAATAAATACATGAAAAAAAATTGTCCAACACCATTAGTCATCAAAGAAATGCAAATTAAAACCAAAATGAGATACACCGAAGTTGATGAGGATTTGATATAACCAGAACTTTCATATACTGCTAGTGACAGTGTAAAACAATACTGCCATGTGGAAAAAGATCCAGAAGTTTTCTTATAAAATTAAACATATACCTACTATGTGATTCAATAATTCTATTCTGAAGTACTTAACCAAGAAAAATAAAAATATAAGTCTACACACACTCAAGGGAAAAAGAAGTGGGGGAAGACCCTCAAAGAGATGGATTGACACAATGGCTGCAAAGATGGGCTCTAGTATAGCAAGGAAGATGAGGCTGGTGCACAGCCAGGCAGTATATTGTTCCGTTGTACATAGGGTTACTATGAGTTGGAGCCAACTCAACAGCACCTAACAACAATAACAACACACACAAAGTATATGAGAATATTTATAGCAGCTTTATTCTTAATAGCCAAAAAGTGGAAAGAGCCCAAGTGCCCATCAAGAGGAGAATGGATAAACTAACTGTGGTAACAGTGGTATATTCGTGCAATGGAATACCACTCAACAATAAAAAAGAACAAACTACTCACACCTGCAATAATATGGATGAATATAAAAACGTTATGCTGAGTGAAAGAAGCATTGTACAGATGAGTGCATGTTGTTGTTGTTGTTATATGCCATTGAGTCGGCCCCGACTCATAGCCACCCCTCCTTGGGTTTCCGAGGCGGTATCACTATGGAAGTAGGATTGCCCAACCTTCCTTCCTAAGCGTGGCAGGTGGGTTTGAACCGCCAGACGTCTGGTTAGCAGTCAAGTGCCTTAGGCACTATGCTGCCAGAGCTCCAGACGAGTGCATAGATACTGTATAATTCCATTCAAGTTAAGTTCTAGAACAGGCAAAATAAATCCATGGAGAGAAAAAAAAAGGAACAGTTGCCTGTAAAAAACAAGGTGGAGGTAAGGATTGACTAGGAAGGCCTTGAAGAAAACATTTGGGTTAATAGTAATATTTCATATCTTGATAGCGATTTTAGTTACAAAGGTACATGCAATTTTTTAAAATTCACTGAATGGTACACTTAAAATGTGTATGTTTTGAAAGCAGGCAAAAGCTCAGGAAAAAGTAAGTCTACAGGAACTATAACCTTATCTACCCTGAGACCAGAAGAGCTAGTTGGTGCCTGATTACCATCATTGACCATTCTGACTGAGGTCACAATAGATGGTCTCAGATAGAATGGAGAAAAATGTAGAGCAGAACTCAAATTCTTTAAAAAAAAAAACACACACAGCTAAGCAAGCAGGAGGCCCAGGGGATGGCCTCTGGCCTAAGGCAGTTGCCTGCCCAATGCAAGGCTGGCGGTTCAAACCCACCAGCCACTCCCGGCCAGGTAGACCAGGCTGTCTCTTTCTGGACTCAGCCCTCCTCAGAAACCCAAGGAGAGCTCACTAGGAGTGTGATCCACTTGACACCAGTCAATTGGGAGGTGTTTTTTTGGGAACTCTGATAGCGTAGTGCCTAAAGCACTTGACTGCTAACCAGAAGGATGGCAGTTCAAACCCACCAGCCACTCCTCAGAAGGAAGATGGGGCAATCAGAAGTGATACAGCCTCAGAAACCCAAGAAGGGGTCGCTACAAGTCGGATCCAACTCGACGGCCCATAACAGCAACAACAACCAAAACAGGAACAGTAGAGAGCAGAAGCTTTGCTGAGACCAGAAGAGCTCTTCTGGTCGAATTGCCCTTAGATACTCTTCAAAGTTAGAACTGAACATATCCCCTTTTAAAAAGTTTACCTTTTTATGAAATAGCAGGGTGGCACACAAAATGAAGTATATTAGCCACAGATCAGTGCACTGCTTAAAAATCATCTGCATGAGACCAAAAGTTCAACAATTACTTAAAAGCAAAAATGAGAAGATAAAGGGGCAGGGAAACTGGAAATGGAACAAACAGAACACAATTGACAAGAGAAAGTTGACATATCATGATAAGTGCAACTAATATCACTGAACAATTTGCATGGAAATTGTTAAATGGGAACCTAACTTGTGTAAACTTTTGCCAAAAACTCAATAAAATACTATTTTTAAAAAGATTTATATGTTTCACTGTAAATAAATGTTTACTTCATAATTTAAAAATAAAGAATATTAAAGGAGTTCTGGTGGTACAGCAGTGAAAGCATTCAGCTACTAACCAAAAGATCAGTGATTCAAACTCACCAGTTGCTCCAAGGGAAAAAGATGAGGTAGTCTGCTTCCATAATGATTTTCAGCCCTGGAAACCCTATGGGGCAGTTCTACTCTGTCCTATAGAGTTGCTAAAAGTCAGGATCAACTTGATGGCAGTGGGTTTGGTTTTTAGTTTTAGTAATACTGTTGTTGTTATGTGCTGTTGATTCAGACCCTACTCACAGAGACCCCTCCTTGGGTTTCCAAGGCAGTATCACTGCGGAAGTAGATTGCCCAAACTTCCTTCTGAGGAGTGGCTGGAGGGTTTGAATCACTAGCCTTCTGGTTAGCAGTCAAGTGCATTAGGCACTACGCTACCAGAGCTTCCAACTAGTTTAATAATATACATGCTAAAGTATTTAGGGATAAGAGTACTGATGTCTGCAGTTTACTCTAAATGCATCAAAATACAGGATGGATTAGTGGAATGTTGGGTAAGTAGGTAATAAAGCAACTAGAGATAAATGTTAATTGTAAAATTGAGATGGGGAGTATATGAGTATTCATGGTACATTGTTAAAACTTTTCTGTATGACTGCAATTTTTCATAATAAAATGTTGGGTAGAGAAAAAGTAAGACTGATGTGAAATGCCAAAACAATCTCCATTGTCCTTTCAGCTGGCCCTACCTACTCTATATTTGAATATGTCAATCCATTACTGAGATTTAAAAGTACACAGGTGAAAAATAAACAAATAAATAAAGTACACAAGTGAGAAAAGGGGATATAGTTGTCCTGTTATTTCCTTTATGCTTCATTCTTGCATTTGCTTGTGGGCCAATTCACATTAAAAAGAAATCCTTACGTTGTAAGATATTAGACATTTAAAATGACTTTAGGTGCTATCTTTGAACTGAGTCTACCTATTTTGGAGGCCTCTTATAGTGGCTGAGACAATTGGGCTTTCATTCTCTAATGAAGAGGTACCATAACCCTGACTAGTTTGGGAGGAACATAACTCTAATTAAATAGAGCACAAAAGTGGCATTGAGAATCCAGATCTGACAATCATCGTAAAACCTTGGAGGGAAAAGGGTAGAGAGCACTGGTTTCAATTTTGACAACATACTGGAGTCACCCAAGGAGCTTTAAAAACTCCCAGTGGTAGATCCCAAAGAGCACTGGTGGCCCTGTGGGTAAGGCATTTGGCTGCTAACCACAGCATCAGTGGTTCAAACCCACCAGCTGCTCCGCTGGAGGAAGATGAAGCAATCTACTTCTGTAAAGGATTGGTCTTAGAGGAGAGTGACTAGCTTGTTAAATTTCCTTCTCATTGTGCTGTCTGGCCCTAAGAGATAGCTTTCTTGCAGAACAGCACCCTATATCGTGCTCCATGCCCCCGGGTCTTATGGAAATACCAATGATAGAACTTATCCTGGACATTCAGCACCGTGAGAAATTACTCACGTAACATGAGTAACAGGAAGGGCAATAGGGTCAAAAGATTTCTTTCCTCTTCTAAGATCCTGTGGATCAAGCCCACTGGCCTCACATGTTCTGTCTGGGAGAACTGGACGGCAGGCATAGCAAAAACAAAAGACCAAACCAGTTGCTGTGGAGTCAATGCCGACTCATGGTCAGAACCCCCACGGGTATCAGAGTAGAACTGAGCTACAGAGGGTGTTCAGCAGCTGATCTTTCTGAAGTAGATCACCAGGGCTTTCTTTTGAGGCTCCTGTAGGTAGACTTGAACCTCCACCCTTTTAGTTAGCAGCAGAATGTGGTAACCATTGCACCACCCATAGACTCTGCAGGTATAGCAGGGGCTGGTTTTATCTTCTCCTGCAGCAAATCAAGTGGCAAAATCAACAAGACTAGTGTTGATACTAGTAATGGCACTGCCTGACATGGGACTGAAAGCTAAGGGGGATTACTTTAATAAGAAATAAAACACTTCCACACAGAAAAGTCTCTGCCAGTCTTTATTGAAAATGTTTCTATCTTAGCATAATAGCCCAGGAAGAAATCTAGATGCACAGCTACAGCCAGGACATTTGACCTCAAGATAAAAAGAAGATACCATATAAATCTTAGCAAATATGTAAAGTACTTTATTTCTTTGCTAGTTTCTGCCAACTTACACTTCTTCTGGGGAGTGCTGCTCTATCTTCCCAAATCTTCAAGTAAAACAGCCAGAAAGCCTTGTATACTGTTTTTACAGGAAACATGGCTTCTAATCAAACAGGCTTGGGATAGCCCTTCACCCTTTTCCTTACCTACTCACCATCACTACCAACTGAGGTTTAAATATGTCACCTCATATACTGTCTTAAGATTTTAAATCTAAAAATTGAATCTGAATAAGAAGAATTCAAATCATTTTTACTGGGATTTAAGGCAGATACTGAGAAATCTATGTCAAAATAAACCAAAATAGGAAAAAAAAAAAAAAATTTATCCAGAAGTTTTGTTTTAAAATGGCCAATAACATATGTCATTTCCCAGAAAAGTCTGTGACTTCTACATGGACGCCATCAACCAATGTGTCTGTTTAATGGTGACAACAGTATTATTAGTAGGGAGAAGTACCAGTTTCCAAGGTACACAACCTACAAATTTGATGCTTATCCAGAAAAAAAAAAAAAAAAAATGAAATGAAACCTAATGGTACTTCTGGCTGAGGCTCTAGAGCCCCAGGAAGAGGAATTCCTGCATGGAGGTGGTTTGTGGATGCTTTTCAGGAATTAAAGGAACCCATGTGAGAGAACTAAGCAAGGACCCAGTGACAATTAGGCAGAAGTTCTGAAGGTGGACAGCCAGGCAAACACATCATTCATCCTGGAGACAAGGGCTCAGCCTCCTTGCAAGCATCCCACAAAAAAAAAAAAAAAAAAGCAGCAAAATCACTTATTAAGGCAATATATTTCTCAAATTTATTGTCATTCTCAATAACCAAGTAATCTGGAGTTAAATTATTTTTTAGCCTTCCCTTCCCTGTAAAACCCAAGCTTGCCCTCCCCTAGATATCCTCTACTCCCACAAATACCCACACCCTCTTTTCCACCCATCCTCTGTCCCTTTCTCCTGTCACTCACCTTGCCTCCACCCAACTGAAGTCTCCACTCCTGAGCCCTCCTTTTTCCTCTCCCCACCCACCCCTCACCATGCTGAGTCCCAGATCTTGAACCTTTGATGCCCAAACTGTAAATCTGGCCAAAGCTGAGGATAACAAACAAAGGAGCAACTGTGGGAACTGACAGCTGAGCGACTCTGGCATTGGGTCTGCCCTCACTGGGGAGTGCTGGCAGGGCCCACCTTCCCACAGGGCATACTATACATCTCAAATTGACAGAGGGTGTGACTGCTGCTCAGATGAAGCAGCAGGAGCTCGAGAGAAAAAGTTTACCCAGGACTGAACCACGGCAGAAACAAGAGTACTTGGGTCCCAGATTTGGGAACACTTAACATAAAATGTCATTTCTACAACCCCTACAGTTCTCTCCCAAAAAGGAGCAAAAGTGGAAAAAAACAAGAAAAAAAGAGGGAGGAAGGTAGGGAGAAAGGAAAAAAGAGAGGAAGGAAGAAAGGGGGAAGGAATAGAAGAGGAAGTGAAGGAAAGGAGGGATAGAGGAATGAAGGGAGAAAGGAGGGGAGGGAGGAAGGGAAGAGAGGAGGATGAAGAGAGGGAAGAAGTCTACAATTCCCGTTT
Source organism: Orycteropus afer afer (assembly GCF_000298275.1). Lineage (NCBI taxonomy): Eukaryota > Metazoa > Chordata > Mammalia > Tubulidentata > Orycteropodidae > Orycteropus > Orycteropus afer. The sequence continues at coordinate 13,178,392 of NW_006921623.1, read as the reverse complement.
TTTGCTAGAAAGTGTAGTTATGGAATGGCTGCTTTAGACAGATGTGACTCTGCAGCTCAACCTCAGACTCATTTTTAAATCCCTGTTTCAGGGAGCAGGACTCCAGGTGGGACCCAGACCTAAAAGCCTTCCACAGAGAGAGTGTGGTTGAGTGGATAGGCATCACTATCCTCTTCCTCCAAAAGCAGCTTGTCGATGGTCAATGAATTGATGGCTCTCCTGGGGTCTTCCATGTCCTGGAGGACTGGCTCCTGGATGGAGAAGGGGAGCTGGACAAACTGGGGCCCAGGCAAGGCCGGGGCCGGAGGCTGGTACTGCAGGGTGGAGGTGGGCAGCGTGGAAAGAGGCTGAGGCCATGGGAAATAAGTGAGGGGTGCCTGGTGCTCTGGGCTCTCCAGCTGGGACCCCACTGTGGGTGTAGCGGCACTTCTCGTCTGTGGTGGGAGAAGCACAGGACCAAGGGTTAGCAGCCCTGGGAGCTCCACCTGGCAACCCGTCCTCGTCCCCGTAGGGATCTATCTCCATTTTGCCCTCAACTCTGCACTTTCCTGCTCTTTACTCCAGGGGGCTCCACCTGTGCCTGCTCAAAGTCTCCTCCAAGGGAGAAGCCAAGACAACTTCAACTCTCTCCCTGACTGTCACTTACTAAATATGCATCCCTGCTCATGCCACTCCCCCCTCTGAAGCCTCAGTTTTCTCATTTGTAAAATAGGATACAATTAGTACTGAAGTCATAGGGCTGAGAGAATGTAGGAATAATTTCACTGATATGAGCATAATAGATCTAATTTAATTTGGAAAGTGTGAAAAAATGTACATCTTAAAATCAATGACAATTCAGCATGTTAAACAACTAGGCTGTCATGTAGCATAGCACCAGTGTCACAAAGGTGGCCTTGCCCCACCCAGACACAAGAACAATCTAGATTCACACAGCAGCTTTGGCATCCTAAGCACCACATTCCCATGGGCCAAAACAGTTCCACTCACCTCTGGGGGTGAGCTGTGCAGAGGAGGCCCCACCAGACCTGCACGGAGGCTAGGGAGCACTGTTTTGCAGACAAACCTGGCCTTTCCTACAGCTTCCTGGTGTCTTTTCCATCCTCATACTCCTCTGTTTCTGAGCTGGGTTCCTACTGCCACCCTAGGGGCCTCCAGGAGTCAAGGTTGTCCCATACTGGTATAGGAATGATTCCTCTCACCTGTACAGGAACTACTCCCACAATACCAAGTTAAGCCTGTGAAGAACCAGGGCCTGCTTCACAAGGAAGTAGGTGGGAGACAAAGTTCTCTGCGTGGAATGATATTAAAAAAAACATACCAAACCCACTACCTTTGAGTCAATTATGACTCACAGCGACCCACATTGGGTTTCCAAGGCTTTAAATATTTATGGAAGTAGATTGCCTCATCTTCCTCCCACACAGCAACTGGTAGGTTTGAACTGCTGTCCTTTTGGTTAGCAGCTGAATGTCTTATCTACTATACCACCAGAGCTCCTTGGAATGATATGAGAGAGGCCCAAATTCTCCTGTCAAATCTCACTGTGTCTTGAGAATAAACTATGAGAGTCATTGCCAATTAAAAAACAAACAAGTTGCCAGTTGAGTCAACTGAGACCCTATGTGTTTCAGAGCTGCGCTCCATAGGATTTTCAGTGACTGATTTTTCAGAAGCAGGTCATCAGGAATTTCTTCTGAGGCATCTTCAGGTGAACTTGATCCTCCAACCTTTTGCTTAGCAGCCAACCATTTAACCATTTGCACCACCCATGGACTAGAGTAGTTTAGATAAGAGCTTATTTATGTCCAGGGGATGTTGTTGCAAGGCAGATTCTTGTACCAGATGGGGCCGGAGATGATGCATGGCTAATAAGATCTCAGGTGTTGCCCATATGATTGGTCCAAACCGTAGATGGCAAGGTGTTTATCCGTAGAATGGAAAGGGTCTTAGACACCTCCAGGTTCTTGGCTTCCAGGCCTGTGAGCATTCTGCCCATTATATCCCATTGACTTAACCCCAGTCTCCTTGGAAGGAAGGTTGGGCAATCTAATTCCATAGTGATACCACCTCAGAAACCCAAGGAGGGGTCGCTATGAGTCAGCTTGGACTCGATGGCAGTGAGTTTGGTTTCTTTGGTTTATTGTCCTAAACTCAGAGAGAATCTGGGAAGATCTTACTGTTTCTAGTCTTTTAAAAATCCCAATCCTACATTGTCAAATCAAAAACCCATACAGGTCAATTACACGGAAGGTTTCTTTGCTCAGGGATAGAATTACATCAGCCCAACACCATAACAGGTCTTATCTCCTGCTAATCAGGAGGGCTGATTGATAGCTCTAGCCTTCTTTGATGAATTAATTTACAAAATGTCAAAACAAATAAATTATTTTTTAATGAATACGGCTTGTTTGATACACAAAATCTTTCAAAGCAGGGTGTGGGGGTGATTGAAAGGATAAATAATGAAAAAAAAATCTTTAGTAATTAAATGGTTGGGAACCATTCTGTCTTCCACCCCTTACCCTGCCAGCCCCCTGATATGTAAATGAGTTGCCTGGAAGAGAGATAATGTTAACTCCTTCCTATCTACCATCATCCTAGACACATGGTTTGCTGCATAGTAGAGTGGGCATGGCCTCCTATGGGCCTGGTCTAGTTGATGTTAGGATGCAGGGTACAGCTTCATCAGGATGCCACTGGACCCTCAAGGGAAACAAGGAACCAAAGCAAGTTCCACCACTGAGGGTGGGCTCTGCAGCTACTACTGTGGCCCCAGCTCCACCTCCCACACTTTTCCTTGGATAGAAGCTAGATGCAGCTGTAACCGTAAGCATTTTCTCATCTGAGCACTTGGCAGATTCCCATTCCTTTGGTCAAAATAATCACCATTCACATCAAACTATTTTTCTTCCCTCATTTATTGGGGGACCAGACCTTTATTTCTTATCTGGCACCTGAAAGCAGTCCTTGGTTCATGTTGTTGGCAGACTTTGAAACAACCATAATAGCTAACATTTATTGAGTACTTTCTGTATACTAGGATTTAAGCTAAGCCCTCAAATACATGATCTCCTTTGATCCTGACAACAACCCTTTTGTTAGTATTCTCATTTTACAGTTGAAGACATTGAGGCTCAGAGAGGCTAAGTAACTAGTCCAGGGTCTCATACCTAGTAAGTGAACAGGTGGGGATTTTAACCCAGGCAATCTGACCTTTTGTTGTTGTTGTTGTTATTTGCCATCGAGTCAGCCCCGACTCATAGCAACCCCTCCTTGGGTTTCCGAGGCAGTATCACTACGGAAGTAGGATTGCCCAACCTTCCTTAGAGACAGAAATTTAAAATATATATATGGTACAGATGGGTCTGACTTCATCGAAAGTACAGTTTTCTGAAAAGTTACATGTCTGTTGCTCAGACTAGACATCTTTTTATAAATTCAAATTCCACTGTCAAAGGAACAATACTCCGTAAGTGGTCTGAATACAAGGGGAAAGATGACTCTGCCAAGAGAACCCGAGCAGATCCCCCATCACTAAAAACTTTATACTCGCAACAAGTATCAGCAGGGGAGAATTAGGACAGAAAGGCAGAACTTCCCAATGCCAAGGAGCTTAAGGCATGACGAGGGAGGCCATAAGCCTTCTTCCAGGAATATCTTTTAGGTCAGTGGGAATAAGAGACAGCCTCCCTCAAGGGTGGGGTGGACTTAGATAACCTACAACTACCTTGGAAATTAGGTAGATCAGGGGTCAGGAAGGTAAGCCCTCAGCATGGATAAGTACCGTTCTGTTGTTGTGTGACATACCGTGACGTTGGTGATGAGTGGCTGGGAGGCATAGGTCAGCACCGAGGAGGGTCCCACAACTGTGTAGCTGGGGCACATGGGTTGCACATACATGTCAGCTGAGTAGGGACAGCTGACAGCTTCATGGGACACATACTCAGTATAGGGTGTCCATGGGGTCAAAGGCTGGAGGGTGGCTGGGGCAGGCTGGGAGAGCCAGCCAGCACACAGAGCCCCTTCCTCAGTCACTGTGGAAGCAGAGACTTCCATGTCAAGGCAGGAAGGACCTGTGGGAAGAAGGAAATTCCAGAACTGCAGGTGCTACCCCAGATGAGGGGTCTGGAGGAGATCAGGGCTATGGGGAGTTCTTACCCACTGTGGTGTAAGTTGCCAGGGGCTGATGGGGTAGCACCACCTAGAGAGGACAAAAAGAGACCAGGATTATTGCTTAGCCATCTCCAATTAGCCCTATGCAGGTAATGTCCCAGAGTGCCCAAAAGCAGGAGATCATAGGGAAAGGATCTCCTTTGTTGGATCAAAAACCCCACCCTACACCCCAACTATCACCAACTACACTTTGGAGGGGTTTGTGTTTCCATTTAACAAGAAGGCTGTGCATTTAGGGAGCTGGTATCTACCTCTTCCTGGGGTAGTCCCTAATGAGGGCACCAGGAAGTATGAGTCATTCACTCACTGAGGCCCTGGCAACAGGGTCAATGGACCAAGGCACCAAGCCACATTCCTCATTCCACTTTAAGGACCATCCAATTTTCCTATCCTAGGCCCATCCTCCTGCAGCCATCACCATGGCAACTTGCTGCCTACCATGCCCCTATGGATCAAGAGAGTACACTTGCTGGGCCCCCTATGGCATGCACACACATACACACACTGGCCACAGAGGCCTTCTCACCGCAGTAGGTGTGACTGCTGCCCCGCTGCTGGTATGCCCACGTTTCCTCCTCAGCAGCTCCTTCACAGGCTCCTTCACGCGAACACCTTGATATGGCCGAGGTGGGGCTGGGGATTGATCTGGAACAGGAGCTATGAAAACAATGTCACTGGTGCTCATCTATCTTCTCAGAGAAGCCCCATCCCGAAGTGCCCTCTCCCCTCAAGGATCTATCTACTCATTAAGTTGTGCTTGAACATGGAAGGCTACTTGAGAAGGCAGATCAGATTTCCTAAACTATTTCCCCAAGTCTTGTTTTGCCCCAAAACGTTCTATGGCTTCTCTCCACCCAGAGGATTAAGACCTACCTCTTAGTCTAGAATCAAAACCAAAACCAAATTCACTGCCATCAAGTCTGACAGACCCCCATTGGGTTTCTGAGGTGGTAAGTCTTTTTTTTTTTTTTTTCCCTTCAATTTTTATTGTGATTTGGGTGAAAGTTTACAAAACAAATTCATCTTCCATATAGCAGCTCACATACACTTTGTCTCATGACATTGACTGCAATTTCCCATAATGCAACAGCTCCTTTTCCACTTCCTCCCCATAGTTACCTCTTCCCTGCATCCTTCCCTCCCATGCACTCCTGCCTCCTGAGCCATCTCCCTGTGCATACATAGTCCTTCTATTCTCCCTGATTGATCTCTCCAAGGAGTGTATCTACCTAATGTAAATGTTTGGCTCATATGCTTATCTTTTGTTTGGCTGGCAGCCACAGGAGTGGGTTCAATTCCAGACATGAAGGGCAGCTAGGGGCCACAGTCTTGGGGGTTCCATCAGGCTCTATCAGACCAACAAACATGGTCCCTTTTTTTTTTTTTTTTTTCTTTTTATGATTTTTTAGTTTTGTTCCACATTGTTCTCCCACTTTATCCAGGATCTCCTACACAGATTCATTCCCCTCTGAGTGGTTGATAGTGGTAGCCGGGCACCACATAGTTCCTCTGGTCTAGTTGTATAGGCTGAGGATTTCATGGTATACAAGTCACCTGGACCAATTATTTCGACATGTCCCTGGTTTCTTTCTTTCTTCTTTGGTGTAGATGAGGAGAGACCCACAGTTGCATCTAGATGGCCGCTGGCAATCTTTTAAGACCCCATTCACTCCTCACCAAAGTGGGATGTGGAACAATGTTTTTGTGTAGTATGTTATGCCAACTGAGCTTGATATCCCCTGTGACCATGGTCCCAAGCCCATAGGCCCAACCACTCACTCCCCATGGGTTGCTGGCTGCGGCTAAGAAGTGACCACAAACCCATCCCCCATCAGCTCTACTATATACCTGGGAATTTTTACAGAACATACAAATACACTTGTAGAAACATTGTCTGCCAACCTTGTACATGGTCATAGGCACACTCCCCCTTGCATAACGCACTGCTGTTGAGTCAGGTCCGACTCATAGCGACCCCTCCTTGGGTTTCCGATGCATTATAACTATGGAAGTATATTGCCCACCTTCCTTCCAAGGAGCAGCTGGTGGGTTTGAACAGCCAGTCTTCTGGTTAGCAGTCAGACACCTTAGGCTGTACGCCACCAGAGCTCCCCCACCTCTTACATACACATACTCAATAGTTCAGTCTGTCCACCCATCTATCTACCCATATATCAATGTTTGCCTTCACTGAGAATGCAGTACTGTATGTGCAAAAGTGTTCCTTTTTGTTGTCTGTACCTCCCATGCACCTCTCTATGTCTTTCTCTTCCTCGATGCCACCGTGTTGATCACTCACATTTGGTATATTGCCCTTCTCTTCAAGGTGGTAAATCTTTACAGAAGTAGATTGCCCCATGTTTCTTCCACAGAGGGCTGAAGGGTTTGAATTGCCAACCTTCCAGCTAGCAATCAACTGCCTTAGACACTGGACCAGCGAAGTCCTCCACAATGTGATCTTAATCCATTTTTCTAACTACTTTGCATACTAAAGCAAATCGATCAGTTGCCATTGAGTTGATTCCAAGTCATGATGACCCCATGTGTGTCAAGAGTAGAACTGTGCTCCATAGGGTTTTCAATAGCTGATTTTTCATATGTAGATCACCAGATTTTTCTTCCAATTTCGGTCTGTGTAGACTCAAATCTCCAATATTTTGGTTAGCAGCCAAGTGCTTAACCATTTGTACAACCCAGGGGAAGCCCTTTGCATATTAACCACTACATATACCTGACTCCAGCCAAAAGCTCTACCTATACTTCTCTAAATATTTCTTGTATGCCCTCACCTCCTCATCTTGACTTGGGATTTCCCATGATCAGAATTCTTTCACACATTTCTCAGCCTCCAAATTCTTCCTGACCCAAGACAAGCTTGACCTTCCTAACTGACCACTCAGCCCAAAGTACATATTTCATCCTATGACCTCTCACACACTTATAGACTTACAGATCTTGTCATCAGAGATGACCAAAAGAGGATGGTGGTAAGAGCAGAGGTTCTGAGTCAAATGTCACACTGCTCAAATCCTGCTCCTGCTACAGTCCAGCAGTGTGGTTCTGAGCAAGTTCTCTGTGCCTCTTAATCTGCAATTTCTTTATCAAAGGAATGTTGTGCAGAGTCACTGGCAGAGTAAATGTGAATTATGTATTTAGTAAAAAATTAAGTACAGAGTAAGCATTCAATGAAATTCTAAGGTATTTATCATACTCTGCTATGTAACAACTACCAGTTGTCACCAAGTCGATCCCAAATAATGACAAACCTATGTGTGTCAAAGTAGAACTGTGCTATAGAATTATTAGTGGCTGATTCTTCTGAAGTAGATTGCCAAGGCTTTCTCTCGAGACACCCTTGGGTGGACTCAAACCATGCACATTAACTATTTATGTCATCCAGGGACACCATGTAACAATTAGTTGTCCTTTTTGGTGTAAATTTCCTAGGTTCCTAACAAAATTATAAACTTCTCAATGTGATATATTGCATCTTATTTCCCTGTATCTTCCCAAGTTGTATGTCCATAATAAGCTCAGTTGATTAATTGACTGACTGATTATTAAAATATGCCAACCATTCCTCTTCACTCCATTACTTCTAGACCTTTACACTAGGGTAAAGTGGGTGGCTCCCAGGTTCTTTGTAGTTCCCAGGATATAGGACTAATATCCAATGATGATCCATGTGTCATAGGGCCAAGAGGTATCCAGTCTTGCTATTGAGAGAGAAGGCTCCTTCTGCTTTTTATGCTCAAAGACAGGAAATCAGAACAAAGACCCAAATATGAGTCTATAACATAGGGCCCTTCTTGGCCAGGGAGAGCAAACCAAAAGTATTCATGGCTGGGCAGTGACCATCTGCCTACCCAGATTGCCCACAGACCATGGGTCCTGGGCCCTTGAGGACAGGCCTGCTCTGCCAGAAGTGGCAAGGAGTACTGTCCCTTTGGACTCACATGGAGAGTGCATTATCATCCACTGATAACGAACCCCAGGGACTTGGGCTCAGAATCAAAGGTCCGGAAGCTTGTTAATCCCGGATCTGCAGCATTGTCCTGGCTGAACTTTGCTCAGTAAATATCTAGCTGATAAGGCCTGGTTTCTGCCTGGGCCCCAGACCTCCCTCCATGCTCCAGGCACACACACAGGGCCTAGCCTTGAATCTCAGCAAGCAGGGAGTCTTGGATACAGGTGGCAGGAAGAGGGGGGTATTATCCAAGAGCCTCAGAAACAAACAATGTGGAGTTAGAGAACCCAGCACCACAGGCTAGACTTCACACTCCTCGAGATAGGGCTTCCTAACCTGGCTGTATGGCAGAATCTCTCAGGGAGTGATGCAAAATACAGATTCCCAGGACCTCCTCTTGGAGCATCTGACTCTGGGGGTCTGATGTGGGCCTAGAAGTTTATATAAAAATCTTTCAGACGATTCTAAGGCTATGCAGTGGATTAAAACCACAGATAATCCATCCCTGGTAAAACACAAAGAAGCACTGGTGGAGTAGTGGTCAAAGCACTTGGCTGCTAACCAAAATTTCAGCAGGTCAAACCCACCAGCACTTCATGGGAGAAAGATGAGGCAGTCTGCTTTTGTAAAAAAAAAAAAAGATGTACAGCTCTGGAAACCCTATGAGACAGTTCTCCTCTGTCCTATAAGGTCACCATGACTTGGAATCAGCTTGATAGCAGTGGGTTGCTAGGGTTGGTCGGTCAAATACAAGAATCTCCCTATAACATTCCAATAAGATACTGGTTATCCTCTTTTTAACATCTCCTATTGGTGTTGTAGTGGATAAGGCATTTGGCTGCTAGCCAGGAGGTCAGTGGTTCATAACTCAGCAGCTGCTCTACAGAAGGAAGATGGGGTGATTTACTTCTGTAAAGATTTACAGCCTCAGAAACCCAATGGAGTTAGTTATGAGTCAGAATCAACTTGATGGCAGTGAGTAGTAGTAGAAATATTATAACAAGAGGCCTCTGTTGGTATGCATTCATTCTTTCAAATACTTCTGGACACTAGGAATACAGCATTGAACAAGATAGATATGGCCCTGCTCACATGGATCTTGCAGTTGAAAGGGAAAAGAAATCAATTACAAGTGGGATGACTGTCACTATCTGTGAAAATCAGGCAGAAGCTCTGGTGGTGTAGTGCCTAAGGCACTTGACTGCTAACCAGAAGGCTAGTGGTTAGGTACCAGCCTCTCCCCAGAAGGAAGGTTGGGCAATCTACTTCTATAGTGATGCTGCCTCAGAAACCCAAGGAGGGGTTTCTATGAGTCGGATCCAACTCCATGGCAATGGTTGCATTTTGTGTTGCATTATGGGAATATATATCAGAGGGACTGGCCTAGTGCCTCTGCTCAGGACCACCTGTGCCTTAGGACCTTTGTTCTAAGCAACAGTGTGAATGGATCTGAGAAACAAAGATACCTGTGTTCAACTCTGGGTCCTATCACCCACTGGTGGAAAGAGCTCAGATTATTTATTAAATATCTCTGAGCGTCAACTTCCTTATCTGTAAAAGGAGGATAATAATTCCTGTTTTACACAGCAATTTTGAGACTCAACTAAAATAATACATTTATTATATTAATAAAGCTCAAAGGCCATGTCTGGTATATGACAGATGCTCAACACATGTTGTTTTTCTTCCCCTCCCTCCACTCACCTCTACCTTCCCTTGAAGAACTATGTCAGAAAGTTCTTCCTCCTACTGAACCTACCTCATGGCAACAAACTCCATTTTCCTTGTATAACCTTCTAAGGATGCTCACAATTCATAATCTCTTTGCAGTTTTCTCATCTATAATATGAAGATCATAATGGTACTCACCTCATAGGGTAATTTGAAAATTACATGTAAAGTGCTTAATATACAGCTTGGCACAGAGAAGTTCTTGCTAAGTGTTAGCTATTTTTTTCATTTATATTAGTAATAGTATCCCCTTTTCTAGAATAAAAAGATAGCTATTAAGTCCCTCTATAGAGTCCAAATAAATATTCCATCTCTTCCACTATTTCCCAATGACATATTTTTAGTTCTTCTAACCTTCCATCTGCATGTACCACTCCTGCACACGTTCCATTCTCCCATTCCCCTTCTTTGTGGTGGTGCTGAGTACTGACCATCAGGGCCTGACATGGCAGAGAAAACAGATTACCTGCCCATCCCACACTTTGTTCACTTATTCTTAGCCACTTATTCACAGCCACCTCACGTTTTTATCAGAGCCATAACACTCAATTCATGCTTGTGTTCATTTGGGTTTTCAGCTACCCTTTAGGCATAAAGTGCAACCTGAGGCATGAGAGAAACATGTAAGAGGGAGTTATTTGGGGGTCCAAGCATTATTGGGCTCAGGCTCTTAATTCAGTTGGGGAACAAGAAGCACTCAACACATATTCACACATAGACCAGAGAAAAGGTAGATATATGGCTACCCCCCCCCCTTGCTTGCATATATACACCTCACCTCTGGAGAAGGACCCAGAGGACTCCCCAGTCCCACTCTCTCCTGGAAAATGGACACACCACCCACTTGATTGGAAAGCAGTCAACTGGGCACTTTCAGGATCTTGGCTTCCTGCCCCTTATTGTATTAAAATCAATGAACAAAGAGGGCTTGGGGGAGGTGCCGTGAACAGAAGGTATCACCCCTTGATGTCTGAATTTCCTTGGAACCTACAGTGTCAACAGGTGTGCCCTGGTACACTGTACCATATGGGGAGCAGTTTCTAAGTCTCCACCTCTTCCTACTGCAGGTGCACAACTCCTGCAGCTCCTGAGGGTCTCCTGATTGCCCATCCACATGTCCAAACTTAAGGACTGCAAGTGAGTAGGCAAGACTGAGAGTGTTTTTGGTAGTGTCCTGGCAAAGTACCTGTGGGATATCAGAATCCAATGCCTCAGGATTATTCCCAAAGGAGCCCAACAGCCAAGTGTATTTACCTTGCAGTTAGTGCCTCTCACACCAACTTGTGTGAAACAGAAATAAACATTTCTAATTTCACAGTAAACACTGTGCTCCCCACTGTCACCAACAAGAGAACCAAGTCTACAGATATAAATTTTGAGGAGGAAAAAGAAGCTTGCCTGAAATCATCCTGGCCTCACCTTAGGGCTCTGGATCCCTGAATTGAGCTAATTTAAAAGAACTAAACTAGAATCTTGAAAGAAACTATTAAAATAATTTCTTAATATAAAAATAATAATGAAAGAATAGTAAAAGAAAATAAAACAAGAGATTGAAATAATAGTGCACACACAGAGATGATAGCCCAACTTCCCAAAATAGAGTTGACCAGAATTTTAAGAACCTCCTGACAAAATTGTGGTGTCAGATACCATGTTCTCAAAGCCTGAGGCTTTCTCACCATTTTTCCTGTGGTCTGAGGGCCCTCTAAGTCTCCTGTGGGCATCCAAGTGTCAGCCATGAGAAAAATCCCCTTTTTCAGGCTGAGAAGTTCAGCCATATTATCTTTCCATACCACTGGAAGTCGGTCACCAATGAGATTTGAGTTAGAAAAAAGCAAAACAAAACTTATTTACACAAAAACTCATGAATTTGACCCCAAAGAGGGCTTCCCTTTTCCAAAAACAGCAACAAAAAATCTGAAGGTATAAAAATTCAACAATGGGCATTTCAGTTCCCCCTGCACACACCCGGACATGCTCTACATCACAAAAATAAGAGTCCTGCAGCTTTGTTTTCACTGGAGATGACAGAACATGATAGATACAAGTCACCCATCACCTCAGGCAACGCCCTGGCTGCATCTGGCTTGCTTTGCACAATCTAAGAGAATGTATGGATTCTACTGATTTAAATAAACATGATTCTCCAGTTCCTTGATGAAGCTATAATAAAATATCACTGAAGAACTATGCAAAGTTATCAGCACTTGTTTATTTAATGACCCCATGCAAAACACATTCACACCAAACTGTGGAAGCTGCTCACCTAACAGGGTAAACTCATTGCTGTAGAGTTGATTCCCACTCATCATGACCCTAAAGAACAGATTAGAACTGCCCCCATAGGGTTTCCAAGGCTGTAATCTTTATGGAAGCTGACTGCCACATCTTTCTCCCACAGAGTGACTGATGGGTTAGAATTACCATCCTCTCAGTTAGCAGATGAGCACTTCACTGCTGTGCCACCAGAGTTCCTGTTAAGGAAGTATATCCCTTCTAATGGCTCAGAGTGGAGTAGCCATACAAGAACTGATGATTGTAGTTTCTCCTTCAGGGTGGTTTAAAAGAGCCCTCTTCAGATAGGCATTCCCTAGAGTAAGCTCCAAGGCACTCTTCCAAGAAAACGCTTCTCCCTGCTGTTGTCCTCTTGCAGATTTCCCATGAGCTACCAGGGTCCAGAAGCAAGTTGGACAACAGTTAAGAAAGTTGATCAAAGGGTTAGGTGAGTAAGCATATATTTCCATTATCAAGGAACCAGGAAAGAGGAACTCACCAGAACCATCTTGACAATCAGGCCCAATGACAGCCCATTCCATTTGCAACTGATTATTTGAACCTTCTATGGCCACACAAGGCCATTTTAAAAAAGAAAACTTCCGTAGTTCAGAGAGACATGTGACACATTATCAACTGCACCAAGTAACCACTGCAAATATTAGCCTCTTTTGCTGCTGAATCTTCAGTAACATTTAAAAAGAGAGAGAAACAAAGAAGGAAAAGAGGAAAGAAAGGAGGGAGGGAGAAAGGAAGAAATAAAAAGACCCACTAAGGAGAAATACAAATAATTTTCTCTTCATTTGCAGCAAAACTAAAAACAAATCATTGAACAATAGGAATTCAAGCCTGGGGCTAACAAACTTGCCCTAGCTTCTAATTGAAAACAAAGTCATAAAAATTGCTGACACTTTTCACTTTAATGTAAAGAATCTTGTTTATGTTCATGGCCTAAAATAGGTGAGGAGTCCTGGGAAACTTTAGCTCAGGTCACCTAAAGGATTATTCACAACTTTAATTGAAACATTAATGTGGGTGCTGTTCTTATGGAGGAGGTCTGAGTCAAAGTTTTCAAAATTGTTCTTTCCATTCATGGACCAATGGCTGATTTATTTTCCAAACAGGAAGAAAGAACTTGAGCTTTGGCCAAAGGCTGGACTTGACATGCAACAGAAAATGTTTCCCACCCAATTTACACTAGATTGAAGTTTCCTTTTTTTTTTTTTTTTTTTTTTAAATAATTCAGGCCAACAAAGAGATCTCACATATATGTAAATTGGACTGTCCCATTCACTGATGTTTGAGCTGAAAGGACTTTGCAGCCAGGAAATGCAATCACATTGCTCATATATTCTGGTAACCTGCATAACACTCAGGGCACAGGAGAAAGAAACAGACCTTCTCCCCCACACACAAAAAAAGCAGCTTTAAAGAGAGTATTCAAAAAATGTGACAAAATGGAAGCTTAACTAAATTACAGTGGAATGTTGTTTATAAAACTGATGAAAAAAAAAAAAAAAACACTCTGCGGTTGAGTCAGATCCAACTCATAGCGACCTCTCCTTGGGTTTCTGAGGTAGTATCTCTAGGGAAGTGATTGCCCAATCTTCCTTCCAAGGAGTGGCTGGTGGGTTTGAACCACCAAGCTTCTGGTTAGCAGTCAGATGCCTTAGGCACTACACCACCAGAACTCCCATAAAACTGGTGGGGCAGCCAAAAAGGAATTAAGTCATATTGTCTTGATCTGAAAACTGGGAAGTTGCTATCTTGGAGACCCCAAAGAAAATGCCTAACCCAATGTTCTTTGGTTTGGTCTGTTCTGGAGGGTAAAGGATAGTCCATGGCATTTCTCCTGTTCATCACCATTATGAGACGCATATTCCCTTCAGAGCTCAACAACCATAGACAGATCCTCTGAGGCTAAACAAGGGCCATAGTTGTTGTTGTTGTTGTTATGTGCCGTCGAATCGGCCCCGACTCATAGCAACCCTTCCTTGGGTTTCCGAGGCAGTATCACTACGGAAGTAGGATTGCCCAACCTTCCTTCCGAGGAGTGGCTGGTGGGTTTGAACCGCCAGCCTTCTGGTTAGCAGTCAAGTGCTTTAGCCACTATGCTACCAGAGCTCCCATAGTTACTGAGCGGAATTCCCCAGGCCTCAACAGACCAAAATGACCTGGAGAATACCACCTTGACAAAGAGGAGGCAGGGGAAGCTCTACAGTACATTTAGAGTGACTGCAAAGGATTGCTCACTCAGAACCACTGAGCTCCAGACCAAAAGGGTCTAGAAGTTGAGTGATCCTAGTTTAAAGGAAGTCATAGTGATCTTGGAATTGACACCCAGATGATTATACAGTGACTCTTCTCAAGTTATGTCCCCCATCCTTTACTGATGAAGAAAGTGATGCACAAAGATGAAAGTGTGACTTGCCCAAGGACTAGGCTTGCAAGTAGGACTGTAGTGAACCCAACTCAGGACCTCTGACTTCAAGACAGAGAGAGAAGTCCATGTGAAGCTTACTAACAGTCTGCTCACATGAGGAGTGACGAGAACTGAGAGGCCCAGACAATTCCCCTCACCATTCTATTTTTGGTTTTTTGACTGAAATGACAGCGGACACGTCCACCTGAGAAACCAGCTGCATATGCTTGCCTTTCACAGAAACTTGGGTCACCAGAGCAGAAAGGGCTCCCATCTCAGTTTTACCATGTCCTGGTACAGGACAAAACCAGGAGACCACAAGCAGAGTAGTTATTTGGACAAGTACTTGCTGAGCAAAATAGACAAGATCCAAGCCATCAAGGAGCCTAGGTCTAGTCAATAAGGCATATAAACATTAATCAAATGCTCACACAAGCAAACATAAACTTACAAAGTGAAGCATAGCTGTATCTGCCTCTTAACTGAAGTGGTTCCAGCTTGTTTGGCTGGTTTCCACCTCCACCTGATTCAGTGGGGCTCAAAAGAAAGCAAACTCGGGGCCCCTGGTCTGTAGGCGCTATGTGGAAAGAGGAGCAGCAAGAGGTATGATTGTTCTGCCACCAAGGCAGAGATTAGTCTAAGGTCAGAGGCCCAGCTTTTATCATAAGTATAAGCCTTGCCCAAGACACTCAAAGTGGCCCCAGATATTCAGCCTGGGGACCCTGGGTGAACCAGCTGGTCTTATCCTATCTTAGCTGATTAGCCCACCAGCCCACCAGACTTAGGAACTCAGATTCTAAGATGGAACTCTTCCAAGGTTCTATCAAGTCTAGCTTCCTGAGCTTCAAGTTTGCAAGGGCTTTTGAGCCAGGCTAGACCTACCCACCAGCCACTCCTCGGAAGGAAGGTTGGGCAATCCTACTTCCGTAGTGATACTGCCTCGGAAACCCAAGGAGGGGTCGCTATGAGTTGGGGCTGACTCGACGGCACATAACAACAACAACAGACCTACCCTCAATAAAGTCAGAATCCACCTATGTCTACAGATGGAACTATTTAAATTGGGAGGAGAAGAAGCACTAATATACCCTTAAAATGTCTGCCATTGAGAAGTCCTGTGGTATAGTTTGGGAGCCAGGCAGACATAGGTTTGAAAACCTGCTACATTGCTTATCACTTGTGTGACCCTTGGCAAATCACTTAACCTGTGCATACCTCAGTTTCCCCATCTACAAAATAAGAATAATATCCATTTCATTTGATTATTATGGAGATTGTATGTGATAAGACAGTTAACCACCTGGTATGTAATATGTCCTCAACAAATTGCTATTTCTCCTCTGATTTCAGCCAATTGTTCATGAATCATCTCTCATCAGCAGAGTGGTCCTAGTACCATGACCTTAACATGCTCCCATCCTGCTACATCCTGATACTAAATGTCTTTTTTTCTCAACACACCCAGGGCCTGCTGCAGCCTGAAGTAGAGCTCCAGGCTTTCTCAACCTGTCTTCATCACACATCCCTCCGGCACCTGGGCCTGGCATCTCCAAGCAGTAGGACAGCCTTGATTAGGAGTCAAGGACAGTGACACTGCAGAAAGGCTAGTCAAAGACCTCACTAGCAGACAGAATGATCCTGGACAGAAGACACAGCAAACCTTGACATTGGCCTTTTGTGAAGATACCATGAGCTGAGCAGAAGAAATTATTCCTTCAGAAACTACTAGAAGATGAGATTTGGGGCAGATTTCAGTTTTAAAGGAAAACTCCAGAAAAGAGTACCTTGGGGATTTTTGAGTGGTAGCAATTAGAAGACAGAGTAAGACGGCATGCCTTTGGTTTGATCTCAGATGCAGCCTCTCAAATTCCCTACATGTATCTCCAATAAGGTGGGGACACAGCCACGGCTAAGGCTATAGTAGTTGATATTCCTTTAAGGAGGCTAGAAACCTGGGTGCCCACATCATAGATGGGATGGAAATATGACATTTTTCAAGGGAGGGCTCTGTGGTGTTCAGGGAGAGGAGTTTTATCACCTGTCACAGAATGGTAGACTCTGGACATAGTTTGAAGGGCAAAGTTTCATGTTCACTGAGAGTAGAAGGCATCAGAAAAGGAAAAGACTTAAATTGAAAGCGTGAAACCAACAGTCCCACCTTAAGGAATGAACAGAGAGACTCTGCCCATCCCAAATGCCTACTCAAATTCCCTGGCTAGGCAGGACTGCAGTGAAGGGATGGAGCAGAGAAGACACATAAACTTTATTAGATAGGCTGGTGGTTCAAACCCACCAGCCACTCCTCAGAAGGAAGGTTGGGCAATCTACTTCCGTAGTGATACCCCAAGGAGGGGTTGTTATGAGTCGGGTCCAGCTTGATGGTACAAAACAACAACAACATTAGATGAAGACCCATAGCCAGAATCAACCATTGTCAATCTAATCTAGGACAGGAAAAACCTGTGGTCAGGCAGATGGAGGAAAGGAAATTCAATTGTTCATTCTGTGATTTAAGTAATATCTAGTTCTAGATATCAAAGACCAAATAGAGTCTTATGAAAGAAATAAACTTTTCCTAAGACCCTCAGATAAGGACCATTTTCTTGGACCATTTCCTTTAGACCTCAGGGTCAGTTTGGAAGTCAGACCCAACTGCCAAGCCCGAGGCTGGTAGTGGCCTGAGGTACAGCCTGTGTGATGAAAGTAGCCCTGATAGTGGATTCATAATGAGAGACTGTCTTAGTTCTCTAGTGCTATTATAACAGAAAACCATAAGTGGATAGCTTTAACAAGCAGAAATTTATTCTCTTACAGTTTAGGAAGCTAGATGTTCAAACTCAGAGTGCCAGCTCTAGGGGAAGACTAGGCTAGAAGTCCAAGTTCAGAGTGTTGGCTCTAGGAGCTGGGTGGAGGGCTCTCAATCTTGGACTTCAGCTGTGCCTCTTGTCCCAGGCCTACTGGAGCAAGCTGGAGGCTTCTCCTGACTCACATAGCTGTGCTGCCTGCTGAGAATGATGAATCCAAATTGATAGGTAAAATGGCAGACTGTTGGCTCAGGCTGCACAGGCAACAATCTCAAGATCAGCAGGCAACATGGCAGGCCAGTGGTTCAAATCCAGGAACTGGAGATTATTATGGGGCCAAATACAGGGTCCAAAATGAGCCGAAAACTAGAGACCTTTCCCAAAGCTTCTCTATTTATACTGGAAGCAGGTCACACCTTGAAAGCAACTCCCTTTCAGTGGGGGAGGGCAGAAATCAGATTCCACCATCAAGGTGATCACACTACATCCAATTTCATCATAGGGAATAACTACATCCAGCTGTCAAGCCACTCAAAATCATGGCCCACCAAGTTGACACACAACCCCCACAGAGATATAATGTCCAATCAAGATGAACCCCTACTCCCCTTCATTGATTCTCAAGTTTACTAGTCAATGGCCCTCATGATGTGGAAGAATTTCCTTGCAAAGGATATTGGAGAAGAGGAAGTTGTTATTCATAAGAGACCTATGGAGACTGAAAATCTGACCTTCACAGACTTCAAAGCTTCCTGGAAACCAATGCAACATACTTACAGTGATTTACCCTTCTCTAGAAGTGAGGTCTTAACCCTGGAAGGATTTAAACCAAGGAACTATGACCCACTATCATCAGTCTTGCTGAAAGGAGTAAAAGATTGATCCAAATCAGAATTTTCAAACTGATCTGTGGAAGCCTGGAACATAGTGAAGTTGCCTCAGGATGCCAAAAAATAGAGAAGCCAGGGAATTGGGGTGGGGGTGAGGGGTGGGATCAGCAATCAGAGCTCTGAACATTCCCCAAAGCTTCTCCATTTTGATTTTTTATGTTGAAGTTCTACAGTAGATGTGTTTTAAATAAAGGGGTTCAGGATTAAAATGTTGTAGGCACTAAACTAGATATCCTTGGATGTTGTTTCCAATGCTAATGTTTTATGCCCTAAGAGTCATCTTCATCCCCCAGGGTCTAAGCAAGTCTGAGTATCACTTATTCTCCAAGATCCACATCCATTGTCATATCTCCATGACCCCTTCCCAGATTCTGTCTTCACCTCCTTTCTGCTGAAGGTAATTAATTTCATTTCTTGATTTTCCCAGCTGGAAATCATTCAATTATCAGATAGATGTGTACATGGGATAACTAATGGGTGGTTGATTTTCCCTCTAGATCTTCCTGAATTTGTGTTGCATTCATCCAGCATTAAGACTTGCTCTGATTTTCAACATTTTTGTCTTTCTCCTTCCTTTTCTTTCTCCCCAGTGTTTCTCAGTCCTGGAAAGTCATAGCAATCTGCCCAGTTACTTTCTTTTAATTCAATTTATGGTTCTTTTTAGATGATTAAAGCATAATTCAGGTTTTTTTAAGGGTGGTCAGATCCTTTTTGGTCCCAACACCTGGTCTGAGAACAACTCTGGTTCATAATTCTTTGGCTACTTGTTCTTCCCAGAAAGTGGTACTAATGAAACCATTACTAAAAAAAAAAAAGATGGCACCAC
This sequence comes from Orycteropus afer afer, assembly GCF_000298275.1. Classification (NCBI taxonomy): domain Eukaryota; kingdom Metazoa; phylum Chordata; class Mammalia; order Tubulidentata; family Orycteropodidae; genus Orycteropus; species Orycteropus afer. Next base: position 13,159,302 of record NW_006921623.1, on the reverse strand, counting down.
ATTGCTGTTTCAGTTTTCAGTATCATTGGTGCTATTTCTTGCATATGTCAAGTGTCAATCTCTTTGCAGCTAGATCATAAACATCACAGTCCAATCTCACGTATTAAAAAATATATATATGCCACAGTCGTACAGGCTTTGCTATCATCCCATCCTACAAGGTTGGTGGGGAATCATGGCCTAAGTTCCAAGTTTGGCCACAGAATGGCCAAGGTAACCATAAACATTGGCCCCACCATGAATTACAAGACTAGAAATTTGGGTCCTGCCATATCACAAGAAATACAGGTCTCAGAGACCATGCAGATTACAGTCTGGAATTAGCGTGCATATCTCTGTCCTCAGAGGTAGAGTGAGAGAGAATAGGAAAATAATAATAGTAACTAATATTTATCAAGTGTTTACTTAATGCCAAGAACCATGAACAGTTTACAACAGTTTACTACCGTAAACACCCAAAACAGCCCTATGAAGAACCACATCCCCCTTGCATACATAAGCAAGTAGGAGCAGAGCAAGGCAGAGTGACTTGCCAACATCACACGAAGAAAAAACAGTTGCCATCATGCCACCTCACCTCATGGCAACCCCATGTGAGTCAGATTAGAACTCTCCCCTTTATGGTTTTCAGTGACTGGTTTTTCAGAACTGGATGACCAGGCTTTTCTTTGATGCATCTCTGTTGTTGTTGTTATTTGCCGTTGAGTCGCCCCCGACTCATAGCGACCCCTCCGCATCTCTAGGTGGACTCAAACCTCCAAACTTTTGCTTAGCAGCTGCATGTGTTAACCATTTGCATCACGACAAGGACTCCATCACACATATAGTAAGGCATAAATCTAAATTCAAACTCAGATGTGTCTGCTCTAGAGACTCGGCTTTAGCCAGGGCTTTGAACTGGTTCATTCTGGTTCAACCCCCTGCTGAGAATTTGCATTCCCCCAATCCCCTGATATACAGATGTACTGAATGAGAATCTACGTTTTAACAAGATCTCCTGGTGATTATTATAGATTTAAAATGTGGATTCCGATTTAGCATATCTAGGGTGGAACTGCAGTTTCTCAGTACAGGGTTGAACCAGAAAGAACTGGTTCAAAGCCCTGGCTTTAACTCAATAGAGGCAAAGAAAGAACAGATGTCACTAACTGGAAATAAAACCTTACTCTCTATACCTTGCTTTCCACATCCTAACTATATACACACAGAGACGTAAAGGGACAGCCTTGACTCTTCGAACATCTAGGAAGCACAGAATGAAGGAAGTGCATAGGAGACTGAGCTCTGCTCCCAAAGTGGGTTGCCACAAAGACTCTCCATGAATAATGCCCAGAAAACAGATCCACTGGATCATTCTGGGAAGACTCCAGTCCCTTCTCTCCTTTGAGCCCCCTTTCGAGCCCTCTATTACACCTAAAAAGTCTGTAAAGGGTCCAGTAGAGGTGGTACAGCAGCAAAGCAAACACCTTGTCTTCCTCAGTAAGCAAGGCCGAGACATAATTTACACGCATCAAACTTGAATTTTCCAGGTATGAACAGCCATCTGCCAAATGGTGCACTGCATTTCAATGCTGGTCCTTGATCTGAACATGGCAGACCTGTGCTTTTACCATCCTCCTAAGTCCTGTGAGTAAGATGGTCACCATGGCAGGGACACAGGCAGGGGGATATCTACAGAAAATAGCACCTATGGCAATTAATTTTAAACTGCTGAATGATCTTCCATAGCTGTCAACGGAAATTGTGATGATGAATAGAAACTGCTTACTGGTGCCCTCCCATCCTCAGTGAAGCCCAGGGCACTTGCCAGACTTGCTATACCCTAGATAGACCTCTGGAGATGGGACAGTCTAGCAAGCCAATAGTCAGGATCTGCCTTCAGTGGACTTAGCTGAATAGGTAGTTTACTAACCTATTCTTTAAGCTTTAGTTTCCTTGTCTACGAAATGGGGCTTACCACAGAACCTTCCTCATGGAGTTTTTATGAGGATTTAATGAGATGATACATTCAAAGCATGGCAAAGATTAGCAGTGCCACACTCAACATCAGCCCTTCCCTTCCTTCCTAAGAATTTCTTTTAATCTCTAAACAATTATTCTATTCTCCCTTGCAGATCAGCAGTCATTAGAGGTCACAGAAGTAGTACGTTAGGAGGACGGCTACCTCAACAGGGAGGCATGATCTTTTTACCTTTCCTTCTTCCTTGTCCAAACAATAGATGTGATTCTGGAGCAGCAGTGGCCAATACACAACCTTGAGAGCAAATGCCACATGCCAAGGACAGCAGATCAGAAAGACAGAAGGAGCCAGGGACATTGTTGGCACTCTGGAGACTCCATAGAGTCCTGGATAGCTTGTTGTTAGTTGCTATTGAGTAGATTCTGGCTCATGGTGATGCTATGTGTGCAGAGCAGAACTGCACTCCATGGGTTTTCAAGGCTGTGACTTTTCAGAAGTAGATGGTCAGGCCTTATTTCTGAGACACCTCTGGGTGGGTTTGGACTGCCATTCAGTTAGTAGTCTGAAGCTTAACTATTTGTATCACCCAGATACTCTACATGGCATATTCTTTTGTGTGAGAGAAAATATACCACTGTCTTATTTAACCTTCAGTTACTTCAGGTCTCCTCATTAGTAATGAAACATAATCCAATCTGAGCCACAAAACATTACACACACTGCATGGCACAAAATAAGTACCCAGCACCCCATATCTGTTGTTTATCACTATGAAAAAGACCGAGCATGTCCTTCTCATAATAGTGTAATGGCCAAAACTATATTAGAGCAAGAAGCTCTGGTAGCATAGTGCCTAAGGCACTTGACTGCTAACCGGAAGGCTGGAGGTTCAAACCCACCAGCCACTCCCCAGAAGGAAAGTTGGGCAATCTACTTCCATAGTGATACCACCTCAGAAACCCAAGGAGGGGTCGCTATGAGTCAGATCTGACTCAATGGCATATAACAACAACATTTTTCTGAGAGGCACCTCTGAATGGATTCCAATTGCTAACCCTTCAGTTAGTAGCCAAGTGGTTAGCCATTTGAGACACCCAGGGACTCCCCAAAGATAAATTAAAAAACCAAAACCAAACCCACTGCCATCAACTGGATTCCTACTCATAGCACCCTATAGGATAGGGTTTCCAAGCCTATAAATCTTTATGGAAGCAGACTGACATAACTTTTTTCCTCAGAGTGGGAGGCAGCAGGTTCAAACTGCTGACGTTTTCAGCTAGCAGCCAAGCACATAGCCACTTCACCTCCAGTGCTCCTTAAAGCTGCATTAGTAGCCATCCATTTCAACCTCCAATACAGTATTTCTCAACCTTGATTGTATATTGGAATCACCTGGGAAGCACTTGATACCCCCCCCCCAATCCCCAGGGCAGTTAAATATAAATCTCTGGGTTAGAATCCAGGCATCATTATTTTTTAAAATCCCCAAAGCATTCCAATACATAGGCAAGGTTGAAAAGTACTTCTCTAAGCAGGTACAGGAATCCTTCTGTTAAATTAGGATTCAAGGTAGAAAACATGTATTTATTTTTTAAAGCACTCCTGAGAAGTTAGAGCTGGAAAAGAACCTCAATTAAGTTGTCTCCTTGTCCTTAGCCAAAAAAAGCAAGTTCCATTTATAGCTAGAACATTTGAGATCCATCATGGTTAGGTGACTTGCCTAAGACCCTATAGATAATCAGCTATAGATTATAGGCTTCTGATAGCAAGAACAATGCTTTATCCTTAGCATCACAAAACCAGGACAAGACGGTTTCAGAAAAGGTCTGCCAGTCCCAGTTACTCCTCGAAAGTACAAAAACTACAGGTATTTAATAACAGTGAAATTTATGCAAATGATCATAATCAGTTAGACAACTTTGGTTTGCTTGGCCAAAAGTGAGAAAATGGTTGACATCTTCATTCAGCAGGAAAATAAACTGCCTTAGAAAGAAGTCAGAAGGAAAAAATATAATAAACCTGATACATTTACTTTGTCACGGAGAAGTTCAAAGCAAAAGTTTACAGGATTGTTTAATAAATCAAATGTCCAGATACTTAGCTAACAAGTATAGACAACCCTGATTCTTTCTTGCACTGCACGACAGCATAGATTTAATTGGAAGAAAGCTTTCAAAACCTCTGATTCAGTAACTTATTGAGTGTGGAGGGGGACAAAGTTGTCCTTTTCTTTTAGTAAATACAGGGAGAAGGAACTACAGAACTACCTTCAGAACCATTTGCACTTTTACCAGTTAAATTCCTGTATACACACAGGGGGTCAACATGAGTTGGAATCAACAGCAACTGTTTTTTTGGTTTTGTTTTTTAATGCTTGGTAGATATGTATGAGGAGCTCTGGCAGTGCAATGGTTAAGCACTCAACTGCTAACTGAAAAGGTAGTGGTTTGATCCTACCAGTGGCTCTGCGAGAGAAAAGACCGGGCAATCTACTCCCGTAAAGATCAAAACCCAAGAAACCCCATGGGGCAGTTCTACTCTATCATATAGAGTTGCTATGGGTCAGAATTGACTCAATGGCACCTGACTACAAGCATGTACGGCATTTCAATCCCTTCTGTGCATGTTAATTTGTGTCTATCTTTTGTATCCCTTTTGTCCTTAACAGCAATAACCACAAAATCAATGGCTAAATTTGGTAAGAAGTAAAGATGCTTACTAGATTCATCAGATAAGCAAAGGTTGCAACACAGAATTGAAATATAAAAGTTAGCTCATAGACCCAAATTATTTCTTCTTATAAAGTATGCCTGACTTTAAGCAAAGGATGGGTTTCCAAAATTTATATATTACATGTTTTTATAATATAATAATATTTTGTATATTACATGTTTTCCTTTATATAAATGTAGCTTACTGTTCTAAAAAAAAGTTGGCTATTTAGTGGAGGCCTACAAAACCTAAGAGCAGAGTTCTATGGTTCATGAGAATTTGAGACCCTAATTTATCTGTTTGATGAACCTCTGTTCTGTTCAAGTTGTCTGAAAGCAAAGGTACATCCATGCCATAATAATTTGATAATAACTATTTCCTGTTACTAAGATGCCTTACTGAGCACAACAAGGATGTGCCACAGCCACATCTATGGGACACCAAGCCAACCAGTCAACTCAAAGACCAGTCAAGCCAGCCTTTTGTTATGATGTAGATCTTTCCCTAATACAAACAACAACAATAAAAAACAACTGTTCAATTTACTCCCTTTCTAGTAAGTGGTGTTGAGTTTATTATTCTTAGTTGTATCACTTTTAAGGAAGAAGTCATTCAAATCATATTTTGACATTGTATGAATCATTTAATCAATTAATTTTTATTTTTTAGTTTATTTTATTTGGGAGCTTTGTTGGTGTATTGCCTAAGGCATTTGACTGCCAACCGGAAGGCTGGCAGTTCAAACCCACAAGCCACTCCTTGGAAGGAAGGTTGGCCAATCTACTTCCGTAGAGATACCATCTCAGAAACCCAAGGAGGGGTCGCTTTGAGTCAGGATCAACTCGACAAGATTTATTTATGATTGCAGTTATTATCAACCAACTCCAAGATACTGAGTAACTTAAGGAAATAAATGTCTTAAGTACTACCCAAATCATATTAGGCCAGAGTTTGGCTAACTGAAGGAACTGATAGTAAATATTTTAGGTTTTGCTGATCATTCAATCTCTGTTGTATCTACTCAACTCTGCTGTTGTAGCAAAATATGTAAATGAAAAGAAGTGACTGTGTTCCAACAAAACTTTATTTACAAAAACAGACAGTGGCAGTGGGTCAGATGTGGCCCACAGGCTATAGTTTGCAGATCCTTAGAAAACTGCAAGAGTCTATCACCCAAGAATATTTGAATGTGCCTTTTTAACTAGCATAATGGAAGTGTGGGAAAGGATATACAGGAGGGAACATGGCATAAACCTGATCACTCAAGATGAGTCCACGAGAGACGCCACAGAGGGAAGACGCTCACCACCACTACTAAGTGTTATCAGAAAACTCAATCACACTTTATGTACATTCTCTACTTTAGGTCTGACAAAAACCTTGTGTGGTAGGCATTAAAATCCTTGTTTCCCAGATTTTTAGGAAGATGAAAAAGTTAAATGACTAAACTGTAGGGCCTACTTTCAAACTGAGACCTGTCACACTGCAATGCCCAAGCTGTTTGTACTGCACTGCTACTAGCTGGCCTTCACAAAGGCTTCCTCTTTCGGGGTGAATGATAGTTTTTCACATCTACACAGGACCTGAAGGACTAAGGGTGATGATCTGAAGGTGGAGTGACTTCTTTCTCCAACTGGCCAGTCAAGCAAGTCTCTACTGCATCCGTAGTTGGAGCTTAAAGATTTCTACTTCTGTGTGACAGCAGTTCTGAGCTCTGTCACACTAATCTCTTAACCAAGGCCCCTGTTCACATTTCTTCACAAACAGGGGTCATGGGCCAGGTAGGGAGGAGGCAACAGATTTACAAAGTGAATGTTTACTTAACCCTTTCCAGAACCCCAGAGTACAGTCATTTCAACTCATGCCTCGAGGGTGTTTTCTGAAAAAAGAAAGTGCTTTTTCAGCACTCTTGATGTCTGATTTCAAACTTTGCCCTTCCATCAGGTGATTCTAAGTGAGCTGACGATGCTGCCCCGTTCTTACTGGTTTTCCCACAGGGTTTAGTCACCCAGGTGCCCTCAGTGACACACTTGGGTCTTGGGTAAGGGGATGGGTCCCATATACTGGGGCCTTCCCTAATCTCCTTTCAGACTCCATAGAGAATTTTGATTCATTTTAATTAATTTTGATTCATCTTAAGATGTAGAAATGTTGACCCCAGTTATTCCATTGTGGTCTCTCTGACTGAGGGAGTTTTGCTGCATCTGACTGACCTCCTGCTATGAGCAGGAAGCATGCCCTCCAACATCCCATTTAGGGGACACTGAGCTTCTGTTAGGGGTGATGGTTTAATTTGGGGACAGATAAGGGTGATGATTGAACAACATGATGAATATAGTTAATGTCACTGAACCATATCTATGAAGATTGTTGAAATGTCAAATATTTTGTTACACATATATTTACCACAATTAAAAAAAAAAAAAAATTAAAGAAACTTCCAAACAGAAAAAAACTAATCTACAGTGACAAAAAGTAGTTCCGTGGTTAACTGAGGCCAGGCGTGGGGATTGGGGTTGATTGGGAAGAGGTATAAGAGAACTTTTTGCTGTGACAGAAATGTTTTATATCTTGACTGTGATGGTGGCTATGTGGATGTTTATATTTTTCAAAGCTTATCAAACTACATACTTAAAATAAATGCATTTTATTGTACATAAATGATATCTTCATAAAGTTAATTTAAAAAAAAAAAAAACTTTGTTAATCTCTTAGGAGAGATTAAAGAAAACAAAAAGAGTAGTGGATCACTAATAGAATCTGACAGCTTGTGAATACAAGGAAGCAACCCAGCTCTCCCACACTGAAAGCAGGACCAGAGCACTCAACATCGTTTCTATGGCATGTCAGCCTACTACAGCTAACTCTGCAGAATAGGTATTACTTTTACTCCTATTTTACATATGAGAAACCTGAGGATTAAAAAAGTTTCCTTAGGTGACCACCAGCCAAAAGGTTCGCAGTTTGAACTCACCATGGGAAACAGACTTGGCAATCTGCTCTGAAAGGTCACAGCCCTGCAAACCCTATGGATCCATTCTACTCTGCACACACAGGATCACCGTGAGTCCGAATTTATTTGACAGCAACTAACAGCAACAACAAGTATTTTTAAAAGGGTAAGTGCTTGCTAACACTTGCTCAGCTCCTTAGCCAAAGGAAAACTCCCTCCAAGGGTTCACACAAAACCTAAATGGTTCAGCTCTAAGCATAAGCAAATAGGGATGCTCAACAGCTTCAGAAATTCAAAGACATGAATGCCGCCTGTTCTGCTCCACTAGAGTTGGTTAACGCAGCACTTAACTGCTAACCAAAAGGCGGGAGGTTTGAATTCACTCCAAAGCACCTCAAAAGAAAGGCATGGTGATCCACTTCTGAAAAAAATAGCCATTGAAAATCCTATAGAGCAGAGTTCTACTCTGCCACATCTGTTTTGCCCAGAGATGGAGTTGATTCTATGGCAACTGGTCTGGCGCTCCTGCACATAGCACACCCACTGGGTTGGCTGCCATTGCCCCTGGTTAGGGTTTTGCCCCATCCTTCTTATGTGTGGTAGCAGTTACACAGCACAGAGACAAGACTATCCTGTATTATCTGCAAGGATTTCATAATTAATCAAATCATGATGAGATTTCACAAGCTAAGAAATTTTGAAATCATGTCTCCATATTACACATTAGCAAGCTCAATTCCAGAGAATTTACACAAGAAATAGAAGGAACAACTAATTGATGAAGTTATCTTTACAGAACTTAAAGGATGGAAAATCTTTTTGTAAAAAAATATACAAACACTCCCTGATTTATCTGAATTTCCTTACAGTAAGTTTGCTTGAGGGTGTGCATGAATTAAAAGGAATTTTTAAAGAACTAAGTACATTTAAAAGGAAGATAATGCAAATTTGGGGTGGTATTTCTTTACTTAGGAAACACAGGACTGAGTACCACTAAAATTAACTCTCATGAGGCCACTGAGTTGACTTTTGAATGTTGGAAAAGGAATTTTGTAGATAAAATGTATGATTCCAATTATTAATAACATGGATCTTGCTAGATTTCTGTTTGTTCCCACATAAAGGACAACAAAGTTCACGATGTTGCATCCAACTCTAAGGATAAAAGTCAAGGTTAAAGGGAAACCCACTGTCCCATTGCACTGAGACAAACAATCCTTTACACAGAATGGGAATAAGAATGACAAAGAGGCGAGATGGTGAAGCAAGTGAAAACACGCTTCACAAAACCAAGTTTCCACATTGTCCCCATATGTTCACAGAAACAACTCACACCTTCGGCAGAAAGCTAAATAACTCCACTAGAAACGGGCCCACAGAATTAAACAACAGGCTGCAGAGTAGCTGCTTATAAAAATAAAGCCACTCGTGTAAAGAGCTCCATAACTTTCCCCTCCCAAACCTCAACCCAATATCACAGTTGGCTTTTGTTTTGTGAATCATACACTGCCCTCTCTTCACCACAGTGATTCACACAGAAGCAGAGACACAATGAGCTGTCCCACCTTGGAACACTAGTTCGTTCCCTCCCTCCCCCCACCCCCAGCCTGGAAAATGAGCATCACCTCTGACAGGCTGGTTTCTCCACAGGCTCCATCTCACCCACCTCATCCCTCCCCACCCCCTGGCATGGAACCCACAGCTCTCTTTGCCCCACTAACTACCACCAAGCTGATAGATGAACTCCCTGCCCTCACCCGTGTTCACTTGGCTCTGAGCAGCCACGGCCACACCACTTACGTTTTTGCCAGAGCATGGTCTGTGACAGGATGTTGCCTTTTCTCTTTGAAGAAGACAGCTTGGCTTCTTTAATGTGAGACCTGGGTGTGCTTTCCTCCAGTGTAGCCACTGCTTGCTCAAAGGATGTTTCCTCGGCTTTTTAAAAGCCCAAGTTCCCGCTGTGTGGGGGTACAGCGTCATCACATCCTCCCACCGCAGGCACGAGTGTTCTTGCTCTTCAGCGACTGTGCCCGTCACCCCACTGTGCGCACCCTCAGAGCTCACCGGCTGCAGACCACTTCATGCGGAGCCAGCCAGCTGGGTTTGAACAACAACATGGCATAGAAGGCCATGACCATTTGGATGTGGTCACAGAGTGTGGTGTGATACGCGTACGTATGAAAGTGGGCATGGAAGTGAACTGTGTGAGTATGTATGTCCCATCTTGTACCTTCTCACACCAAGATAAACCCAAAATACCCCTTGGAAAATGCTGGGTTTTCTGTGGTGCCTGTTCAGGCTTCCACATCAGCAGGGTGTTAGTAGGGCTTGGCTCACCATGGGCTCCTGCTTAACGGAAAACATGATTCCCAAGGGTCACTGCTTCTCAACACAGGAGGAAGCACCTGTAGTCTCTTCAAGCCTCACTAAACAACCTCCTCACTCTTTTAATACTGCATTGCTTGTCTGTTTATTTCATTTTGAAACACAATAGCCTCCCCCTTACCACCAGCCACCACCAAAACGGCCAGCCTTGATCATACTTAAATATGGGGACACTGATTCTGATGGTTGATACCTACAGAAAGAGGTCACCTCTCTCAGGGGAGAAAGGAGAAGATGCCATGCTTTTTAACTACAGCTGTTTGCTCAAAGAGGACATGCAGGAACAGTATAATGAGTGTGATATAAGAAGTGTCCACCCACCTATTAACATGAAACTTCTGAAAGGAAACTTAATGTAATGGATCCACCACTTGGTGGTATATGGGGTGTTAGGCCACAGGACTTCTTTCTAGGTTGAAAACCTTTCACCACTGTGTATCCAAAGTCTTCATGTGAAAACCTCAATGACACAATCAGTTTGGGGTCCACACTATCTAGAGCAGGTCCAGGGCCTTGCTGCTCTGACCTCTATTCTACCTCAGAGCAATCTTGTACAACCTGGATCTGATCATGCCATTCCCTACTGAAAAAGCCTTTACTCTCTCTCCTTCAGCCACAGAGCTGGAGGCACGTAAGTTCCTCATGATCTAGCCCTTGCATACCTTCCCAGACTCATCTCTCCCACTCAGCCTTCTACCACCTACTCAATGTCTTCTCAACAACCTTCAACATCCATGCTCTTCTTTGGCTTTGATCTTGCTGTTCTCTTGCTGGGTTCCTCTTCCCTATGTCCTCACCTAGACATTATCTCTTCATGTTTCAAATGCCACCCTTTTAGTGAAAAAATTTCTGACCTCAGAGAAGATTAGTTCATTTTTTCTCAACTCCCAGAGCATTTCTGTTCAATATTTTAGGAAGCTGTTGCATGACTGTGTAGGCTCCTCAGATGGTTTCAGCTTTGCTTCCTCAGTGCCTCACAGAGAACCTGGAGCCTAATTGGCCCTCAATAAAAACTCATTTAATGAACTAATGAATTTTTGTCTCTAATGGGTTGTTGGTTTGAGCACAGGTCTTGAGAAGAAATGTCTGCATAAAGGACTCACTCAAAAGACTGAGAAGGCTGTCTCGGAGCTGAGTTATAAGACATTGAGACATAGAAGGCACAGTGTTGTCAGTGGCTACCAGCACCATGGCCTTGTATGTACTTTGTCACACACAAGGCCTTGGGCTACACTGAGAAGTTTCCATTGGAAACAGTAGCACATCCACCAGGCCTTGCTCAGTCACAGGAGACATGGGCTCCCAGAAAGGCTTTACCACTTACTGACTACAGCCCCTTAACAAGTCACATGATTACTCTGACTCTCAGTTCCCTTGTTTATAAAATGAAGAAGCAGTTCTCTGAATGTCTGACAGAGTTCTGAGGAGGATATGTAACCTCCTTAATCCTCTCTCACATTGCTCTGTATTATGGTTATCTATTGTATTCTCTCTAAGTTCCATGAAATTAATACCTTTTTCTTACTCATCTTTGTCTCTCCCCACTGACCTAACATAATGATTTCCATGAAATAATAATAACTACTTAGTCTGCACCAAGAACCATGTTAAACCTTTCTAGATATTATTTAATTTAGCCACCACAGCACTCTAAGGAAACTTCTGTCTATAACTTCCAGAGAAACGAATGCTTAGGAAGTTCAATTTGCCCCATGTCAAAGGGCTATGAGGGGATAGACCGGGCTTCAGATTCAAATTCTTCTAACTAGAACCTGAGCGCTAAATAATTACACTAATAGACATTCATTAAGTTGAAATCAGTAAAAGCCAAGTGGCAACCATATTTATTAGCAGGACTATAGACTCTGGTGGGAGCTCTGGTAGCATAGTGGTTAAGGCACTTGACTGCTAACCAGAAGGCTGGCAGTTCAAACCCTCCAGCCACTCCTCGGAAGGAAGATGGGGCAATCTACTTCTGTAGTGATATTGCCTCAGAAACCCAAGGAGGGATCGCTATGAGTCGGGTTCGACTAGATGGCATATAACAGCAACAACAATAGACTCTAGCAGCACAGTGCCTAAGGCACTTGACTGATAACCAGAAGGCTTGCGGTTCAAACCCACCAGCCACTCCTTGGAAGAAAGATGGGGCAATCTACTTCTATAGTCATACTACCTCGGAAACACAAGGAAGGGTCACTATGAGTCAGGTCCAACTCAACGGTACATAACAACAACAACATAGAATCATTGTTATTAGAACCTGCAGCAGATCAAGAGAAACTTCCCCATTTCCCTACCTAAATATCATCTTTTCTTTTTTCAAGATCCAGTTCAAATGGCATCTTTGGTGAAAAAATTTCTGACCCACCAAACCTCTCCTAGCCCAGAGAAAATTAATCCCTTTTTTCTCAGTTCCTTTGTTATCCTGGGATAAACCCCTATACTCTGAAATGAGGGAAGGAAGAAGAGAAACCCAGAAGTGCTGTAACAAATCATAAATTTTACAGTGGCAGAGAAAAATAAATTCAGCAGACAAGCCCACCATCATAGCCAGGTATAAAATCTGCCACCTGTGATAGCCTCAACATTCAAAAACCCAGTGTTTCCAGCAAAGACCACAGATATTGTTGACCACTTAGGTATTTAAAAACCATGACTCAATCAAAATGGCAAATATTTGCCAGTTAGACATTTTCTATGACTCAGTATAAAAAGTCAATCTACATGGCAGAGTTCAAAACAGACACGGTGGTCACGTCTATGCAATACCTCAAGAAAAAGAAAAGAAAAAAAAGTCTGTCAACACTGTCCAGATGTCTCTAAATACATGTATGCTCCCATATTTTAATAATCTGATAAACCAAAATAAAAACCCCTAAAATAATTAAAGAGCACTGATTCATATTGCAAAAGGACTCAGCTTTACCAAAATGATTCACCACAGACTTCATTTTTTTCCTTCATTCAACAAATATTTATTGAGTGCTCATTATGTTTCATTGCTGCTGCTATTGTTGTTAGGTGCTGTCGAGTTGTCTCTACTCATAGTGACCCTATGAACAGCAGAACAAAACACAGCCCACTCCTGTGCCAACCTCATGATCCTTGCTATACCTGAGCCCATAATTGCAGCCACTGTGTCTATCCATCTCCTTAAAGACCTTCCCCTTCTTTGTTGACTATCCACTTTACCAAGCATGATATCCTTCTCCTGGGAATGGTTCCTTCTGACAACATGACCAAAGTAAGTGAGACGAAGTCT
>NW_006921623.1:13130791-13137062 GCF_000298275.1 Orycteropus afer afer | reverse complement strand
TCAGTTTTAAGCAGTTTTAAGTAATAAGCTTCTGTTGATCTGCTCCAGATTCTAATAATAATGCTCCTATAGTACTACTAATAATATGGCTCACACTTAATATTATTAAGTTTATTATTAGCCATGTTCTTTGACCCAGTAATTCTACCCCTCTGTATATAACCCTGAGATCCCTCTGGAAAAAATGCATATGAGAATGTTCATTGCTGCTTTGTGTATAGGGGAGAAGTTGGAAACAATATAGCTAACTAAAATGTAGCATTTGCACACCATCAAATACTTTGTAGCCATGGAAGTAACATACTGAATGTATACATAGCAATACGGATGGATCTTAAAACATAATGTTAAATAAATAAATAATTTAAAAAGTACAAGCTGTGTAACATAGTATCTTTTCCATGAACTAAAAATAACAAACATGCAAAATAATACATATTTTATAAAAATCTATACAAATGTCTACAAAAAAAAAAAGGATTAACATCAACCAAATGAAAATAGTTGTTTTGATTGGGATGGTGAATGTGTGATGGGATTGAGGAAAATTTTATGAAAAATAAACATGTAAATGAAAAGGAGAGTGAATGAGTGAGTAAATGAATAATGGAAAAAATAAATAAATGAGGGGTCTTTCATGGACTAATGATGATAAAGTGCCATGGACTAACCAGAGAAAAAACCAAACTCGCTGCCGTCGAGTCATTTCTGACTCATAGCAACCCCTCCTTGGTTTTCTGAGGCTATATCTCTGCGGAAGTAGATTTCCCAATTTTCCTTCAGAGGAATAGGTGGTGGGCTTGAACTGCCAGCCTTCTGGTTAGCAGTCAAATACCTTAGGCACTACACCACCAGAGCTGAAGGGGATGATTAAAGTCCTAATGGAAAGAAAAAGAAAGAAAGAAGGTCTGGCTGTGGCAATGAATGTTTTTTGCTTGGATGTGGTTCTATATTAAGGCCAGGACCCGAGGTAGGTGGTCTCAGGGCTGGGGGCTGCTTTACACTTGAGGGCAGCTGTGTTTTAAGGCTGGGGCCTGAAGTAGGCAGGTCAAGGCCTGAGGGCAGGTTTTTGCTTGTGGGTGGCTCTATTTTAAGGCTGTTGCCCAGTGCAGAGGGGTTAGGAACAACTAAGGGAGATGAACTTGTCTGTCAGTTTGTTGTCCTGTGGTGGCTTACGTGTTTCTGTGAGGCTGGAGGCTATGCCACTGTGTTGCAAAATGCCAGCAGGGTTAGCCATAGAAGTTTCAACAGAGTTCCGGGCTTAGACAGACTCAGGAGAAGGAAGAGGCCATCCACTTCTCAAAGAATTGGCCAGTGGAAACCTTATAAATGGCAGGGAAACATTGTCTGATATAGTACTGGGAAACTTTATGAACAGCTCAGAAATATTGACCTCCATTGGCTGATGTGGCATGACTCAAAATGAGTAGAAACAGATGTAAACATCCATTAATAATTGGAACATGGAATGTACAAAGTATGAATCTAGAAAAATTGGAAGTTGTCAAATATGAAATGGAAAAGACCAAAATGAATGTCAGAAGAGACTCTGAAACTGGCCCTTCAGCAGAGAGTAGCTGAACAGAAGATTTCAAAGAGCAGCTTGAGCAGACAAAGTCAATTACTAAAATGAAATTTGCAAAGACCTGGAGTTAGAAACCAAAAGGGAAGAACACACTTGGCATTTCTCAAGCTGAAAGAACTGAGGAAAAAAATTAAGCCTCGAGTTGCAATACTGAAAGATTCTATGGGCAAAATATTAGATGCAGAAACATCAAAAGAAGATGGAAGGGATACACAGAGTCACTGTCCCAAAAACAATTGGTCAATGTGCATTCATTTCTGGAGGTGGCATATAATCAAGAACCAGTGGTATTGAAGGAAGAAGTTGAAGCTACACTGAAGGAATTGGAAAAAAAAAAAAAAGGCTCCAGGAATTGATGGAATACCCAATAAATGGATGCTGCACTGGAGGCACTCACTTGGTTATGCCAAGAGATTTGGAAGACAGCTACCTAGCCAACTGACTGGAAGAGATGCCTGTTTGTACCCATTCCAAAGAAAGATGACCCCACAGAATGTGGAAATTATTGAACAATATCATTAATATCACATGCAAGTAAAATCTTACTGATGATAATTCAGAAAATGGTTGCAGCAGTGTATTGACTGAGAGCTTCCAGAAATGCAAGCTGGATTCAAAAGAGGACATGGAACAAGGGATATCACTGCTGATGGCAGATGGATCTTAACTGAAAGCAAAGAATACCAGAAAGATGTTTACTTATGCTTTATTAACTATGCAAAAGCATCTGATTGCGTGGATCATAACAAATTGTGGTTAACATTGAGAACAATAGTAATGCCGGAACACTTGATTGTACTCATGAGGAACCTGTACGTAGATCAGGAGGCTGTTGTTTGAACAGAACAAGGGGATACTGCATGCTTTAATATCAAGAAGGGAGTGTGTCAAGGTTGTATCTTTTCACTATACTTATTCAATTTGTATGCTGAACAAATTATCTGAGAAGTTGGATTACATGAAGAAGAACATTGCATTAGGATTGGAGAATGACTCATTAACAACCTGCAATACACAGAGGACACAACTTTGGTTGCTGAAAGTGAGGATGACTTGAAGCAATTACTGATGAAGATTAAAGACTACAGTCTGCAGTATGGATTACATCTCAATATAAAGAAAACAAAAATCCTCACAACTGGTCCAATAAACAGCTTCATGGTGGATGGAGAAAAGATTGAAGTTGTCAGGGGTTTCATGTTACTTGGTTCCAAAATCAACACCAATGGAAGCAGCAGTCAAGACATCAGATGACATATTGCATTGGACAAATCTGCTGCAAACAATCTCTTTCAAGTGCTGAAGAGCAAAGATGTCTCCTTGATGACTAAGGTGTGCCTAACCCAATCCATGGTATTTTCAATTGCCTCATATGCATGTGAGAGTTGGATAGTGAATAAGGAAGACCAAAGAAGAGTTGCTGCTTTTGAGTTGTGGTGTTGGAGTAGAATGGTAAGAGTACCATGGTCTGCTTAAAGGACTAACAAATCTGTGCTGGAAGAAGTACAACTGGAATGCTCCTTGGAAGCAAGAATGGCCAGACTTAGTCTCACCTACTTTGGTCATGTTGTCAGAAGGAACCATTCCCGGGAGAAGGATACCATGCTTGGTAAAGTGGATGGTCAATAAAGAAGGGGAAGGCCCTCAATGAGATGGATAGATGCAGTGGCTGCAACAATAGGCGCAGGTATAGCAAGTTTCATCAGGCTGGCATAGGAGTGGGCAATGTTTCGTTCTGCTGTGCATAGCGTTACTATGAGTCAGAGATGACTCAATGGCACTTAACAAATTTGACATTATCCACCTTTCTAATTTTTGCCATCTTATTGATAGAAAGTGATAGTTTTTTGTGATTTTATGTGATATCATTAATACTAATAAATTTAAACATCTTCATATGCTTATTAACCATCTGGGTTTCCTCTTCTGTAAAAGGTCTGTTCATATATTTTGCTAATTTCTTTTGAAGTTGCTCTCTTGTTCTTGTTGATTAGCAGAAGCTCTTTGTATAATCTAGACATACAAGTCTAGAAATTGTCAGTTTCACTCACTGCAAATAACTTCTCCTAATCTGCCATCTGTTAACTTTATAAATGATGTCTCTTTTAAAATAGAAATACTTAAGTTTGATGCTTGTGTTTTGGGGATTTTGTTTAAAAATTGTTTCTCCATCCTGAGATAATAAAGATGGGTTCTTGCACTTTATTCTATTCATTTCAGAGTTTAATCTTTCACGTTTGGACTTCATCTACAGTTTCTCATTATTTTTTTTTTCTCTGTAGAGCAAGCTAATTATCTCCATACTATACCCTCAAAAAAACCTTCTTTTCCCCACTGGTTCATGGAATTGCCCTAATCTATGCTATATTTACATATATACATGGATCTGTCTTTGAACTCTATTTTATTTCATTGATCTCATTATATGTTGTTATACCAACACCTCCCATCTTTCATTATTACTTAATGTAAATCTTAACATTTTAGAATAAGTTTATCAAGTTCCTAACAAATATCCAAATGGAATTATTACCGGGATTTTATTAGATTTACAGATTGCTTCTGAAAGAATTGATATCTTTGTAACATTACTTTGGCCCAGCTAAGCATGGAATGAGGAGCTCTGGTAGCATAGTCTTAAGGCACTTGACTGCTAACCAGAAGGCTGGTGGTTCAAACCCACCAGCTATTCCTCGGCAGGAAGGTTGGGCAATCTACTTCCATAGTGATACTGCCTCAGAAACCCAAGGACGGGTGGCTATGAGTCAGGTCTGACTTGACGCCACATAACAACAGCAAGCATGGAATGAGTCCCTGGGTGGTACAAACAGTTAACATGACCAGCTGCTAACTGAAAGGTTAGAGGTTCAAAATTACCAAGAAGCACCTAAAAGAGGACTGATGATCTATTTCTGAAAAATTAGCCATTGAAAACTCTATTGAGCACAGTTCTACTCTGACTCACATGGAGTCACCATGAATCAGAATTAATTCGATGGCAACTGGTATAGTACGATAAGCATGAAGTAGCTCTCCAGCTACTCAGGTCAAATTTTGTGTTCTTTATTATTAGAGTTTTAAAATTTTCCCTATGGAAGCCTAGTGTGTTTTTGGGTTAGTTAATTTATAGTTTCCACCACCATTGTGAATATGTCTTGGTTATCTAGTGTCACTCTAACAGAAAGTACCACAACTGGATGACTTTAACAAACAGGGATTTATCCTCTTACAGTTTGTTGTTGTTATGTGCCGTCGAGTCAAACCTGACTCATAGGGACCCCTCCTTGGGTTTCCGAGGCAGTGTCACTATGGAAGTAGGATTGACCAACCTTCCTTTTGAGGAGTGGCTGGTGGGTTTGAACCGCCAGTTATCTGGTTAGCAGGCAAGTGTCTTAGCCACTATGCTACCAGAGCTCCCTCTTACAGTTTAGGAGGCTAGAAATCTGAGTTTGAAGTGCCAGCTCTAGGGCCTGGGTGAAGGCCCCTCAACTTTGAGCTTCAGCTCTGCCTCTTACTCCTAGCCCACTGGAACTGGAGGCTTCTTTTATCTCAAGCAGAGAACAATAGTAATGCCTGCTGAGGCTGACAAACCCAAGGTCGACAAGTAAAATGGAATAGTCCCAAGATTATCAAGCAACACGACAGGCCACTAGTTCAAATCCAGAAACAGTCCCAAGATTGGCAGGCAACATGGCAGGCTGCTGAATGGAGACTTGGCTACAGGCAGGATCCAAGTGTGGCAAAAAAGCACCAGAGACCTTTCTCAAAGCTTTTCCTTAAATACTGGAAGCGGAACATTGGCAGTTATCAGCTTCTCACAGCAGATTCCACCATGGAGTTGATTTCCAGTCTCATCCTGGGGAGCAACTACATCCAGCTGCCCAGCCACTCAAAACCAGGCCCACCCAAGTTGACACATAATCTTAACTACCACAATATCTTACTTTTAATTAAATATTCTAGTTGGTTATTGATGCTATAGAATAATTCTAGTAATATTTGTGAGTTTATACTATTTTGATCAACATTTCTGAACTCTTCTTAGTACTAATAGCATGTTGATTATGATGATCTTTCTAGGCAGATAATCATCTCTCCTGAAGATAAGGGCAGTTTTATCTTTTCCTTTCCAATCCTTACACCTATCTTTTTTTTTTTCCTTTCCTTGAAGTGTTGGCCAGTACAATACTAAACAGCAATGATGATAATGGTCTATTCTTGCCTTCTCCTTGTCTTGAAGATATGATGAAGAATTTCTAGAATTTAGGAAAAAAACAGAAAAAAAAAGATGAAAGATTTCAGATTAAAATAGCACATGGATAATCAAACAAGAAAGAAAATTTAAAAAGCTAATATCTGGATACATTATAGTGATTTTGTGTGTGTGTGTGTGATTTGGGTGAAATATTATAGAGCAAATTCACTTTCCATATGGCAGTTCACATACACTTTTTCTCATGACATTGACCATAATTTACCACAATGCAACATCTCCCCTCCTACTTCTGCCCCATAGTTACCTCTTCCTTGTGTCCATCCCTCCATGGACTCCTGCCCCTTGAGCTGTCTCCCTGTGCATAAGCAGCCCTTCTTCCTCCCATGATTGTTCTCTCCAAGGAGTGTATCTACCTCAGGTAAATGTTCAACTCATATGCCTGTCTTTTGTTTGGCTGAAAGCCACCAGTG
>NW_006921623.1:13127434-13130031 GCF_000298275.1 Orycteropus afer afer | reverse complement strand
AACCTTCCTTCCGAGGAGTGGCTGGTGGGTTTGAACCGCCAGCCTTCTGGTTAGCAGTCAAGTGCTTTAGCCACTATGCTACCAGAGCTCCCTGGATACATTATAGTGAAATTTAAAAACAACTAAGACAAGAAGAAAATTCTAAAAGTGTACTGAAAGAAAGAGTATATTAAGAACTAAAGAAGAATCATTGACATTATGCTTTTCTCAGTGCAATACTGGATGCGAGAAGATAAGAAAGAAATGTTTAGTATTAAAGGGAAAAAAATGTTGAAACTATCATTTTAAATCCAGCCAAACTGTCATTAAAATACTGTAGCATAACAAAAATACCTTCAGACATACAAGCATCAGTTAAAATTGCTCTTAGAGGAAACATTCAAATAAAAAGAGCAACCCAGAAAGATGCTACAAGAACTATGGGAACAAAAAGTGATCAAATATCTGGGTAAACTTTATTATGGAAATATTCTTAAAGCTGGAAGAAAAAAAAAATACATCCATAACAATCCAGAATTAAATATTGAGAAAATATCAACATGATTGCATAAGTCCAAGAACACCATTTCCATTTTATTTTATTTTATTAGTAGAAATGTAGAATGTGTGGCTCCAGAGAAAATCAAAGGGCTATAAAAACCAAAAAAAAAAAAACAATGAAACTCACTGCTATCAAGTCAGATCCAACTCATAGTGACCCTTCCTTGGCCTTCCAAGGCAGTATTACTATGGAAGTAGATTGCCCAACCTTCTTTCTGAGGAGTGGCTGATGAGTTTGAACCACCAGCCTCCTGGTTAACAGTCAAATGCCTTAGGCACTATGCCACCTATGGTGGTTATGTTTGTGTGTCAATTTGCCTGGGCCTGGTTGAGTGGCTGGGCAGCTGGTGGTAGTTATTCCCCATGATGAGACTGGCAATCAACTTCATGGTGGGATCTACCACAAGCAGCTGAGTAGCTGCTCTGGGTATGTGGCCTGCTTCCTGTTTATAAGAAAGAGCTTTGGGAATGGTCTCCAGCTTATGGCACACTTGGAGCCTGCATGTAGCCGTGTCATTGTTCAGCAGCTGCCATGCTCTGCCAACCTTGGCACTTACATTGGACTTGAGTTAATCGCCTGCCGTGTGATTTGGTAACATCAGGACTGTGCCTTTTTACTTGTCAAACTTAGGTTTGTCAGTCTCAGCAGCTAGCAGCTGTCTGAGTGAAGAAAAGCCTCTAGCTCTAGTGGGCCGGGAGCAGGAGGCAGAGCTGAACCCCAAGGTTGAGGGGCTTTCACCCAGCCCCTAGAGCCTGGCACTTTGAACTTGAACTTCTAGCCTCCCTAACTTTAAGAGAATAAACTTCTGTTTGTTAAGGTCATCCTATTTGTGGTATATTCTTATCAGAGCAGCACTAGGTAACCAGAACACCACCAGAGCTCCCAAAGGGATATAAGGATGTACTTTTTTTTTTTTTGTCTTATGGGAGAAAAATACAGCTATTGATAAATTTGAGAAATCAATTGGAGAAAAAAATTAAAATAAGTCCATGAATATGGATCTGAAGTATGGGACAATTATATATTAAGAACAAAAATAGAATGCTTAATTTCAAAACCAACAGAAGAAAATTGGATATTTCCAATGGGAAAGGGAATTTCAAAAAACATAGTGAATGAAAACTAGAAATAAGATGATGAGAGATATTCTGTCAAGACCAAAACCAAACTCATAGTGACTCCTTCTTGGGTTTCCGAGGCAGTATCACTACGGAAGTAGATTGCTCAACCTTCCTTCTGAGGAATGGCTGGTGGGTTTGAACTGCCAACCTTCTGGTTAGCAGTCAAGGGCCTTAAGCATTATGCTCCCAGAGCTCTAGAAATACAGTAACTAAAAATAATAATAATAATAAAACTCACTGCCATTGAGTTGTTTCCGACTCATAGTGACCCCAAGTGGGTTTCCAAGGCTGTAACTCTTTACAGAATTGGATTACCCTGTCTTCCTTCCACAGAGCAGCTGGTGGGTCTGAACTGCTGACCTTCAGGTCAAGTCCCTTATCCACAAGAGCTCTTCCACAGTAACTTAAAGGAATATAAAAAGATTAAGCTCAGTTCTGGCAAGATGGCAAACTAGGCAGAGAGACTGCACAGATCCTCTCCAACAAAGAAAATGGAAACCAATTAACACAGACACAGAAGATAATCCTGGACCCTTGAACCTTGAAGGGAAGGATATAGAAGTGGACTAAATCCCAATTAGCAGAAGAATTTGTGTGAAAATACCAAAAAAGGAGACATATGGAGCTGCGGTCTAGTAGCGATCCTGAGCAATCCTGATGGCACAGACAGATTGGAGATTCCGAGTGGTGGTAGGACTTAAGAATTAACCTAAAAATCAGCCCTGCTAGCCAAGGTCTGCACAGAGGACTGCTCTGGTGGCTGGGGAATAAATGGAGAAGGTGAAGAGAAGGGTGGGCTGAGCTGTAGACTTTTGCTGGTCTGGAGGACACCACCATTTTGAAGGTTTAAAAGTGGCTTGACTATTTTGGATATTTAAAGAGACAGTGCTCTCGCAGATTCCTGGGGCATAAGAACACATTCTGCTTTCCAGCAA
>NW_006921623.1:13087910-13111746 GCF_000298275.1 Orycteropus afer afer | reverse complement strand
AATTGGCAAGTGAGGACAACTACAAACAAAAAGAGGGAAAAGATTGTGCAGTCACAGAATTTCTAAATGGTGAGGAAGTTAAGAGAGTTGAAAGATAGAATGGACTGTTCTAAACCTGGGGAGAAAATTACAAATCATAGGGTAACCTCAAAGAAAAAATGATAAACCTTCACATCACAATAAAAAAGAGGACAAGCACAACTATTCAGCATATACTACAACAACAGCAACAAAGGAAATAACATGATTCATAAACATAATGAGCTCAGCACAGAAAATAATATGGAACGTGAATGAACTTGGGGGACATTATGGTGAGTGAAACAAGTCAATCACAAAAGTACAAATATTGTATTAGTCCTAAAAGTCCTAAAAGTTAAGGAAAGGTTTATCTATAGAAAAGATTAAGTTCATCAATTAGAAGACATAGATTCCTGGATTGAATTTAAATTTTTATAATGTTTTGTCTCTTACATACTTTTTTAAATCACAGGAAGTTTGCAAATAAAAGACTAGTACAATCTTTATTCAAAACTAGATTAGGTCAAAACAAACAAACAAAAAAGTACATGTCTGTTTAGTTTGTAAACATAGGTTCAAAAATTCTAAATAAAATATTATTTCACTTAGTACAATAGTATATTTTTAAAAATAATACATCATAATCAAATAAGAGTTATCTCAGGAATACAGGATGGTTTACCCTTAGGAACCCCATGGATATGTTTTACCAATGAACTCTGGTAGCATAGTGCCTAAGGCATTTGACTGGTAACCAGAAGCCTGGTGGTTCAAAACCACCAGCCACTCCTCGGAAGGAAGGTTGAGCAATCTACTTCCATAGTGATACTGCCTCGGAAACCCAAGGAGGGGTCGCTATGAGTTGGGTTTGACTCAAGGGTAGTGAGTTTGGTTAGTTTGGTTTGGTATGATTTATCACCTTCGTAAACTACTGGAGAAAAATTAAGAGATTATCTCAATCAAGCAGAAACACTTGGTAAAGTCCAACATCTATGCTATCAAAGTTTTAAATATATGAGATATAAATTGCTCAAGTCCAGCTAGAACAATAATGGGCCCCCAAGTGAAATGAGTAATCCACAGGCAAAACATCCAACTCCATTGCTACCTTCAGGCAATCTCCCATGTTTCCTGTACAAACTGAGTCAACTCCACTCATTTCTCATTTCTCCTGCAAACATGTATTTCATTATTCCATGTTATTTGCCTCTGGGAGAGGTAGCAGGGTATAAAACCAAACCAAACACCAAAAATGACTAAGACCTAAGAAGAGCCTTTAAATTGTGGTGTTAGCGAAGAATACTGAATATACTATGGACTGCCAGAAGAATGAACAGATCTGTCCTGGAAGAAGAGCAGCCGGAATGCTTCTTAGAAGCGAAAACAGCTAGACTTTGTCTCACCTACTTTGGTCATGTTGTCAGAGGGACCAGTCCCTGGGGAAGGATATCATGCTTGGTAAAGCAGAAGGTCACCAAAAAAGAGGGAGGCCCTCAATGAGATGGGCTGATACAGTGGCTGCAATGATGGGTTCAAGTATAGAAAGGATTATGAGGATGGCATATGACCAAGCAGTGTTTCATTCTGTGTAGGGTCGTTATGAGTCAGACTGACTCAATGGCACCTAACAACAACATAGTGTCACTACGAGTTGCTCTCAAAGGCAATGGGTTTGGGGATTTGTTTCATTTTCTAGACTTCCCATGCCAAAAAAGTGGAGAGATTCAGACCACATCTAACCGTCCTCGATTCCAGCTTCTGTCTGCAAATAAGGCTGACAGCTGTATGGCAGTTATTTATCTAGAAACAGCCTTAATGTTGAGATTCCAAGTTTTATTATGCCCTAAATAATTAGCTATTATGGCTAGGAGAGATTAAAAGGAAATCATTCTGCTCAAATAGAGATTGCACAGACCCAAACTGTAATGGGCTGGATGGGCTCCAATGTTCAAAAGCCAGAGGCTTATGTATGTAACAGCCTGGGCTCCATGGCAAGTTGGAGGATGCCCAGGGCTCTTTATGACCATTCTGGAACAGTCTGTGGCACTAGACAGATGGCCTCTAGTCACACAGACAGCCTCCTTTAAATACAGGCAGCTGGCAAGTGTCCACAATCCCATTTTACAGATGACAAAACAAAGAATCTAGTGGCTTTAATTATTATGTATGACCATTAATAACCAATGGAGAAGACAGTCAAGAAAACCGACTGGTTTTTACCTTGGATGACCTTGTTACCACAGAGCTTTGGGAAATATCCTTTCAAAGGAAAAAGTCTCTGGGCTGTTCTGCCAACCACGTGGTTGACAGACAGAGGAACTTTTTAATTTTCTTTTTGGTTTGTTTGTTCCATCATACTTATCACCAAATGGTGAATAATAGCCTTTATTTAACAGTTTCCCCTCCATGTCACCAACAGCATCGTATCCTACAGGTGGCCTGCACAGTTGATGGCACTTTAGAGAAATATCTTCCATGATACTTCACATTCATTCATTCTGCAAACACTTACTGAGGACCAATTCTGTGTTGGGAATCATGGTAGGGCATTAGGGGTAGGGAGATGCAGGAAACAGTCCCTGCACACAAACAAGTTACCACTGGTGAGAAAAACTTGATACTCTTTTTTCACAGTGGAAAGTCCCACAAGAATTCCTAGAGAGTTGTTTCTATCCAAGTTACGTGGGAAACTTGTTATATAGAGATATTTCAGGGCCCCACCCTCAGTCTGACTCAGTAACTCTGGTGCGCTCCAGATCTCTGTTTTTTTAACAAACATGTCAGGTAACACTGCTTTGGGATTTAGGAAGCACTGGCCCATACAACCATAAACCAGTCCTTCCTTTTTTTGTCAGTGTTCCTTTTCCCATCTATTCTCTTTCATTGGAATGTCCCTAGAAAACCCTGATTAAGAAGAAAAACAAAAACCTCCAGGTTAAGTGTAGCGTGGTGCCTTAATTATCTAGTACCGCTATGACAGAAATACCGCAAGTGGACGGCTTTAACGGAGAGAAAATTATTTTCCCATAGTCAGAAGGCTGGAAGTCTGAATTCAGAGCACTGGACGGGGAAAAAGGCTGCTTCTCTCTATCAGCTCGGAAAGAAGGTCCTGTCTCTTCAGCTTCTGCTTCCTGGTTCCTTAGAGATTTCCATGTGTTTTGGCACCTATCTTCCCCCATCTCTGCTCTCTGCTCCCTTATTTAATCTCTTTCATATCTCCAGACATGCCAGACATTAATCCTGCCTCATTAACATAACAAAGACAAAGCATTCCCAAATAGGGTTATAACCACAAGCATAGAGGTTAGGATTTACAACACATATTTCTGGGGAACAAAATTCAACCCATAATACATGGCATATCCCTTGTCTAGCTAAACACATAACCTTCATTCTCACACATAAGCTTGACACCAGGAACCTACTGCACCCAGAGATACTCTCTTTTCTGTAGCTGCCCCAAGGAATGATGACCCAGTGATCCTATAACTAACACCCCACTCTGCAGGCCCAATCCAGATCCTTCAGCCTCACTGCTTCTCTTCATTTGGTTTTAAAAGGCTCCCAAGTGATCAGAATCCCCACCAAAAAACAAGACATCAGGCCTGATGATATTGGCTTGATGAGCAATGGCACTGTCCACTCAAGCTAAAGCTTAAAGAAGTAATGTAAAGGGAGTTCACCTAGTGATTGAAGTGATGCCTGTCAATCATTCTTGTGAAAGTGCAACAAAGAGCCTCTTTCTCTTCCTCTTCCTGAAACACCAAGCCCTCCAATGACTCAGGATTTTCACCAGGTAGAAAGTTCATGATTTGTGCCTAAACACTATGGAAATAAGAATGACAATAAGGCCAAAGTTCATTTCTTTGTGAATCAGAAGTTTAATACAAAAAGGAAAAGGCTCCCACATGTCAAGACAAGTCTATTTTCATGTGTGCCAGGCTCCTGAGCAGCTTTCCATCACAGGTAGAGCAGCAGGATAGATAGCCAGGCTGCTGTTTTCAAACTGCCACTTCTCTCTAATTTGGTGGGGGAGTGACTTGAATGAATGAAGAGATGAAGAAGTTGAAAAGGAGATAGAAATAGAAATGTAAGTGGAGGAAGAAGAAAAAGAGAAAATGGGGGAGGAAAGAATGAAAGATTAGTCAAAATTTTGGACATCTTGAAGGTCAAAAAATCTGTCTCCAAGGACAGAACAGTCGATTTAATGAAGCAGTAACTCTATGTGAGGTATGTGTTGGCCATAGTAACACCATGGTGAGAACAGTGATCAAGTGAACTAAGCCTAGCCTCAGTGAACCCAGAAACAAAGGCAGTTGCTGACATTCAATCAATACTTGGAACTTCTTGGTCCAGGCAATTAATTAGCCACCAGATGTACAATGTTCAGCCCATGGTAAAATAAATAAATAAATAAAAATTTATAAGTTGTAGTATTATTATTGTTACTACTATTATATAACAAATCTGTACAAGAGGAAGTACAACCAGAACGTTCCTTAGAAGTGAGGATGGTCAGACTATGCCTCTTGTATTTTGGACATGTTATATAAGAAGGGACTAGTCCCTGGAGAAAACATCATGATTGGTAAAATAGAGGATCGGCAAAAAAGAGGTAGACCCTCAACAAAATGGATTGGCACAGTGGCTGCAACAATGGGCTCAAATATAGCAATGATTGTGAGGATGGTGCAGGACTGGTCAGTGTTTCATTCTGTTGTCCAGAGGGTTGCTGCAAGTCAAAACCAATTCAATGGCACCTAACGACAACAGCAAACTGCACAACATGATATGAATATTGGTTGTTATTTACATTTTACTTCTGTTACTAACAATTTGGATCACAGCAAGTAGCTTGGATGCTTGCTCTTGGCTTATGACACGTAAAACTGGTACACATCAGTGCGGGAGGCCTGCAGCTGAGCAGCTAAGCTTTCAATTAGACCCTCAGAAAATGGGGCTTGACTTATTGTCTGATCTGTGGGGCCTGGGTCAGTGAGGAAAGTGAAAACTGACATGACAATTGGAGGGTGGGGTCCAGAGTCACAACCCATAGCTTGATGGCACTAAATGTTGGGCTGTGGCCTAACTCTGGGGAGGAAGATGAGGTTATAGGTCTTCACCACCATCCCTGCTCTCCCTAAGGTTACTATGAGTTGGAGCCAACTTGATAGCACCTAACAACAAGAAGGTTATTATTAATGAATATGAAAGCTTTAGATCCAACTCCAGTGTCTCAACCACTCTTATGGGAACAAAAGCAAAAAACAAAAAACAAAAAACAAAAAAAAACTTCAAATACAGGGTAAGAAATGTAACAGGTACACAATAAATATACATTGATTGGCATCAGTACTTTATTCTAAAAGAACAAAACCAAAGTGCCAAACCCACTACTATTGAGTCCTTTCCAGCTCATAGCCACTCTATAGGACAGAGTAGAACTGCCCCATAGGGTTTTGAAGGCTATAAATCTTTGTGGAGGCAGACTGCCTCATCTTTCTCCTATGGACTGACTACTGGGTTTGAATCTCTGACATTTTGGCTAGTGGCTGCTTGCTTTAACCACTGTGCCACTAGAGATCCTTTCTAAAAGAACAAGTCACCCTTAATTAACATGTTCCACTAGCAGACACATGCCACTAGCAGTCACAATGAAACAAGGTGGGGTGGGGAGAATAAGGCAAGTCCACATGTACCTTCCACATATATGCTAGAAATGGTTCTAAATATTTTGTTCCTGTAATCCTCCTAACAATGCTTTGAAGTATTAGCCTCATTTTACAGATGAGGAAACTGGCAGAATGAGGTTAAGAAACTTGGCTAAAACACACAGCTCAAAAGGAGAAGAGCCAGGCATCAAACTGGGCGATCTGACTCCACAGCTCTTATTCCTCTCATTTATACTACCTCCCCACAAGAAAATTAAACCTCCCTACAAGAGAATTAAACCTCTCCACAAGAGAATTAAACCTCCCCACAAGAGAATTAAACCTCCCCACAAGAGAATTAAGCCACAGTCAAGTTGTTCACTCCTTCATTCAGTAAATATCCTTTTCCCACTTAACTGTTTTCTAGTCTGTATTTGGCATTAAGAATACAGCACTGAACAAGAAAAGTAAGGTCCCTGACTTCACAGAGCTTATATTCTAGTGAGGGGCAGAGATACAGCCTACGTACATGTCTTCTCACCAGAAAAAGGAAAGCAGTGGTTCAGAAAATGTTTCTCAAATTAAACATCTTGAGTCCTCAAGTCTTACATTTCCTTTTGGCACAGTCAGAAATGCATTTCTAAAAACCCAGCTAAGGAATACAGATAAAAGTCATCAATGGCATTAAACCCAAAGATTCTACATCTGGGAGTCCCTAAGTGGTGCAAATAGTTAATGAGCTGCTAACCCAAAGGTTTCTATATAAAAAGTCTAAGCCCACTCGGAAGGGCCTCAGAAGAAAGGCCTGCCAATCTACTTCTGAAAAATCGTCCACTGAAAACCCTATGGAACACAGTTTCACTCTGACACACGTGGGGTCACCATGAGTTGGAGCTGACTCAATCACAACTGTTTTTTTCTATATTCAACAAATCCAACAAGCATCAATTGAGCACCCACTATGAGCCAGCCACTGCCCTCACAATGACAAATGAGAAACAGCTCAGGGAGGCCCAAGCTTAGTCAGAAAGCAAGCAGGCAGCAGGAAGTGGGAACCAGGGCTTGGGAGGTATTTCCATTCTGATGGTCTTGCCGCACATGCTTAGGAGAGTTTTACCAGGGCAAACTGAGCCCAGAACTTAAGAGTCTAACTTAACATCTTTGCCCTCTCACTTTTTCCCAAAAGCCTCCAATCCCACTTGGGCAGGCTATGGTACAACTCAGACCACTATCCTCCTGAAAACAAAGAAACTGTTTTGTACCAATGAAGTGACCGTCACAAACAGATTCACAGCCTTGGGAGCAAAGTTCTAGGTCTCTATTACTATGTAGTTCCAGACCCCACCACACCTGGAGTTTGAAATTCCCCACATTTTAGATGATGCCAAGCCCTGGATTGCAGAAACCTTTTCAGATTACTTCTGCTCATGCAAGAAGTGTGAATTCCTTAAGGCAATACCTTAGGTTTCTTCTGTTCCCAGAAAATTTGACAGAATGCCAATCAGAGTGTGTCTTCAATAGTCTCATTGCTTTACTGATCATTGATACTTTATTCCTTTTCACAGGGTGAGACAACTGTGTAGACATCAATGACTGCCCCTGAAATTGGGGAGAAAGTTCCTCAGTCTATCCAGGTTAACTGTAGTCTTCAAGCACTGGGGACCCAATTCAGAATACAGATTGATAGGTACCGTGGCTCCAGATACCACTATAGACTCAGTCATGCTGTGTAAAGTCTTGATTTTTTTTTCAACTTTTTATTGTGATTTAGGTGAAAGTTTATGAAGCATCTGGGTTTTCCATTCAACAATTCATACACAATTTATTTCATGACATTGATTTGCAATTCCCACAGTGTGCTTTCCACTTCCATTCCTCCTTTTTTCCTATCCCTTCCTGCCTTCTGAGCTTTATCTCTAGGCAAATGCTGCCTTTTTGATCTCATATGGTTGATTGTTCTAAGAAATGTATACCTCCCTAGTGTTCACTTTATGGTCCTGCCTATTGTTTGCCTGAAAGATGAGCCAAGGGGGTGAGTTCAGTTTTTCAGGCCTGAAGGTGACTAAGGGCCACCATAGTCTCAGACATTCCACCAGTTTCTATCAGACCAGTAAGCCTGGTTCTTTTTTATTATTTTGAGTTTTGCTCCACATTTTTCTCCCATTCTATCCAGGATCTCCTATTGTGTCCTATTGTGATTCCTTTCATACTGGTCAGCAGTGGTAGCTGGGCACTATCTAGTTCTTGTGGTCTCAGGGTCATAGAGGCTGAGGTTTGCATGGTCCATTAGTTCTTCGGACTAATTGTTTCCATGTATCTTGGATTTTCTTCACTCTTCTTTGTTCTGCATGGGGAAAGACCAACAGTTGCAACTTAGATGGCCATTCACAAGCTTTTTAAGACCCCAATCACTACTCACCAAAGTAGGACTTAGGATATTGTCTTTGTGGACCATATTATGCCACTTGACCTTGATGTCCCCTGTGACTATGGTCCTGATCCCTCAGGCCCAGCAACTCATTTCTCCAAGGTATTTGGTTATGGTTAAGAAGTTTTCATAACTTTGTCCCCTGTATGCTCTACTATGTTGTTGTTGTTGTTGTTATGTACCATCGAGTCAGACCCGACTCATAGCAACCCCTCCTTCAGTTTCCGAGGCAGTATCGCTACAGAAGTAGATTGCCCCATCTTCCCTCCAAGGAGTGGCTAGTGGGTTTGAACCGCCAGCCTTCTGGTTAGCAGTCAAGTGCCTTAGCCACTATGCTACCAGAGCTCCTATGCTCTACTATATTCATGGATATATTTGCAGTACATTAAATACATATGTAGAAATATCCTTTGTTGAAACTAAATATGTTCATGGGTGTAGTTCCATTTATCTTTCCACCCCTGTTTAGCTTACATATCAATTATCTACTCACAGATTATTGTTATAACTGTTATTGCAGGATTGTATTTGTAATAGTGTTTACCTTTGTTGCCTTTAGCTCTTGTGTTCCTCTCTGTGTTTCACACTGCCTTGATCATTTTCTGCTGCCCTCCCCCGTGTTTATTGCCTTTTCTTTCCTTCAAGGTAGCATGTGTCTACCCTCTAGTTAGTGACTTACTGTCCCTTTTCCTCCTACATCTGGTAACCTTCAAAGAATGTTTATTTCTGTATGAAAACTTTCTCTTGACTTTTTGTAGTATGGTCCTATACAATATTTGTCCTTTTGTGATTGAGTACTTTCACTCTGCATAATGTCCTGCAGGTCTGTCCACGTTGTGAGGTGTTTTGCAGATTCAGTGTTAACTTTTAACATTGCATAGTATTCCATTGTATGTACCATAGTTTATTTATCCATTATCCATTGATGGGCACTTATTGTTTCCATGTTTTTGTTATAGTGCTGCTGAACACAGGTGTGCATCTATCTATCTATTCATGTCACAGCTCTAATTTCTGTAGGATATATTCATAGTAATGGGATTGCTAGATCAAGTGGTATTTCTACTTGCAACTTTCAAAGAAGCACCGTACCATTTTCCACAGTGGTTGCACCATTTTACAGTCCCAAAAGCAGTGTATGAGGGCTCTAGTCTCTCCACAACCTGGCCAGAATTTGTTGTTTTCTACATTTTTGTTTGTTTGTTTTAACTTTCCTATCAATGATGGGGTGAGATAATATCTCAGTGTTGTTTTATGCATCTTCCTAATGATTAGAGTCTTGATTCTTGAGAGAAGATATCCATTTTCTGCTACTCAAAACATTTTCTAGGTTTTGCAATACAGCCAGGAAATTTACCCAGGTTTGCCGAGGGACATCCCACATGAGTCTCAAAGAAAAGCAGAGCTTTGCTAAATGTTGCATGAGACTCTTAGACTTTTTTTTCTTCTTTCAGCCTTTGGCTTCATATTCTTTAGAACCCAGGTCTTCTGTTGGACAAAACTACTTCTTTCCTATCGACCTACAGGCCTATTTGTCCTGAGGACAGACACATTTCCAAGGATCACAAACACCCTTCATTGAGTTCCATTCTGAAAGCATAGACAATGGGGAGCCATTGAAAGCTCTTTCAATTGAAGGAGCAACAGTGTCAAGAGTCATGTTTAAAAGTAGCTTTGGCAACAATATGGAGATAAACTACAGTTAGGAAAAAAGGAAGTCAAACAATTGTCCCAACAAGAATTAACTAGGGTAAAACTAGAGTGGTGGCCATAGAACACAAGCAGCCTGGCCCTTCTTTGTGGACCACTCCAAAACCATAGCATCTATGTAATCTCCAAATCAGTCACACGGTGCTATTGTCAGCTGTTGTTGCAGTTCAGTAGATTCTAACTCATGGCAACCTCATGTGTTATAGAGTAGAATTGCTTCATAGGGTTTTCAAAGTTGTGATCTTTCAGAAACAGATTGCCAGGCCTGTCTTCCAGGAACCTCTGGGTGGGTTTGAACCACTAACCTTTTCACCAGTAGTCAAGTGCTTAACTCTTTGCACCACCCAGGAAGCTAATACAGTAGGCACTCAATAAACGTTTGTTGCATTAATGAAAACTGAATGAAGGCAGAGTAAGCCCTTCATTTTAAAGATGAAGAAACAAAGAGGAGAAAGATTAAATTACCTGCTCATGGTCACCTAGCTAGGGAAGCACAGAAATAGGCCTAGAACCTATTCCTCATTCCCCATTCCAGCAATTTTCAAACTTTATCATGCATCAAAATCTCCACCTCCAGATTTTCTGACTGGGTAGTTCTGGGATGAAGCCAAAGAATTTTCATTTCTAAGGGAGCTCTGGTGGTGTAGGGCCTAAGGCATTTGACTGCTAACCAGAAAGCTGGAGATTCAAAACCACCACCCACTCTTCAGAAGGAAGATGGGGCAATCTACTTCCATAGAGATACCACCTTAGAAACCCAAGGAGGGGTCGCTGTGAGTCGAATTGACTCAATGGCAGTGAGTGAGTTAGTTCATTCCTGTGTCTTCCAGGTCCTGCCTTTTCCATACTCCCACCTTTACCATCTGCTCATTTCTGCTGTTTATGTCTGCAGGGGCGACTATGACACCAGTCTCAGATACTTAAGCCTAGCTCTGTGCCAGGCCTGAGAGGCAGGTCTCTTCTCCAAGTGAGTGACCCCAGGAACAGCGTCATCCAGTGATAAAACTATTCCACCCACCAAGAAGTGTTTATATCTTTATTGGCCCAGAAGTCTTTAACCCAGCAGAAAAGTCCCAGCATACTCTTAAGATTATTCATTACTCACCTACAGATGGAGAGTCTATGAGATGTCCTGACACCATCAGGGCCTTCCCCTGCAGAAGCCCTTTCATTAGAACTTTGTCCCCAGACTCAGGGAGTGAGTCTGTGAGGTGATTCAGGGAGACACCTGAGCAGCTTAAACGTAGTGGAGAATTCTTCCTGGAACAAGAGGGCATCCTCACCAACAACCAGGAAGAGCTTGGCAGAGAGGCCAGGTTCTGGGCTCGCCCTTGGGCTTCCAAGCAACAGCTCTTGCCATGCTCAAGGTGCCTAAGGGCTCTGCTGCAGGTGCTGTCAGGAGAGGTGCCAGGAGGGGCTGGCTTGGGGTCTCCTGTGGCTTCCTGCCTGGACAAATACGCCTCCGCAGCCCCAGTGGACTGTCACCTCCACCGAGACCCTCAGGCAGCATTCACACTAGCCCATTGTTCTTCCAATTGGCAGCTCTCTGGCTCTTGCTCCCCATTCCTGCCCCCAGAGACCCCAGCAGAGCCTTTCCTGTTCTGTACATTCTGAGCAGGCCCTGGGGCTCAGTGCCTCTACCCCTGTGTGTGCTATAGAGCTGGAGTCTTGAGAAGTACCTTTCCTGTTTTAGGGGCATAACCTTCCAGCCTGGTGAGAGTAAGCAAAATGGCAGGCTGTGAAAAAGCCACTGCATTAGCAAAGATTTTCAACTTCCAATCAGAATACTTAAAAAAAAAAAAAAGTAAATGAATTATTAAGGAGACCCTCAAAACATAAAACAGATAGAAGAGGACCAGTTCTATGAATAAAGGGCAGGGTCTGTACACAGTCTTTGGGTCTCCCCACTTCTTTGGTTTCCCCAGCCCTCAGTCAAAGTAGCCCCACAAACATCTCCATTAACACCTACCTACAAGTGGAAATTCTCTGCCTTATGACCTCCCTCTGTAAACGCATCTTGTGACTAGTGTCTCCCAGCCAGATTTTGAAGCATGTCCCCTGCATCATCACACAGCCCCAGAGCCCTTCGTCCTGGACCATAGGCTGGTAGAGTTATCTCCTAGAAGCCACCTCAGAGACAAGTCGGTCTTCCCTCTGATCTGGCCAGACATCATCCTGTCTTTGCATGGTCTGGTTTCAGTCCCTCTGCCCTTCAACCTCTTCCCCATTGAGTGCCCATCAAGTGGCAACTTGTACCTGAGGCTAGAGAGCAATTCAGAGCCAAATCCATCCTTCAGAACAGTTGAACTCCTGTCCAAGAGCAGATAGATTATTCCAGTGCCAAGGGGCAAAGAGTTGGTCATTCTGGAGGTGGGACATTAAAAATAGCCTCTTCTATTACATGGGGAACCTGTTTCCATGGAGCTCATTCTGACTCTTAGCAACCCGATAGGCATGACCCCTGGTGGCACAATGGTTAAGCACTCATCTGCCAACCAAAAGGTTAGCGGTTTGAACCCACCAGCTGCTCTGCAGAAGAAAGATGTGGCAATCTGCTTCTGTGAAGATTACAGCCTTGAAAAGGTTATGGGGGCAGTTCTACTCTGTCCAGAAGAATCTGATTCATAGCAACTCTTCTGGACAGAGTAGAACTTCCCCCATAACCTTTGCAAGACTGTAATCTCAACAGCAGTGGGTTTGATTTTTGGTTATTACCTGGGGAGTCCCTGAGTGATGCAGATAGGTAGTGTGCAGTTCAAGTTCACCCAGAGCTGCCTCAGAAGAAAGGCCTGTCAACCTACTTCCAAACAATCAGCCATTGAAAACCCTGTGGAGCACAGGTCTACTCTAACACATGAGGGTCATCATGAGTCACAGTTGACTCAACAACAACTGATTTTTATATATAACTTTGAAACTGCCTTGGTATTGGGTAATATCCCCAAACCAGAGCACTCTGGTTTCTGAGATGAATAGCCAGAGCTCTGGAAAGCTCACTGCACTCCCTGCAGAAGTGCCTCAACACCCTCCACCCTACCCAGGCCTCTTCCAAGTCAAGTCCATTAAGCCTTCCCACACATGTTCACCCTCATGCCCTCTTCTGCTTCAGTTCCATCAGGTGTGGCAAAAAAAAAAAAAAAAAAAAAAAGACAAGTAATTAAGATGAGAGCATTCACTACTACTCCCCTTATTCTTTGCTAAAAGCTAGTGAGCTTTTTCATTATGACTGAATTGACTCCCTCTGAAAATCAAGACAAATTGGAATCACAAATATGGATCTAACCACAATACCCACTGATGACATCACCCCCCTCCTGCAGTGTGATCCCTGTGCTTGTTTGTCTGTCCACTTCCCAAGTATCCTTCAAAGCTGTGACCAAGTCCTACATCTCCTGTGAAACTATTCCTAACATGGCAGCCCACAGTGATTCTCCCTCCTTTGAGAGGGCTTCTTATTCCATTTTCACTTTCAGATAGTTAATCACCCACTACCTTGAATCTTCAATTAACATTTATGTGCTCCTGTTTATTTCCATAACACAATGATTAATTACTTGTGGACAAGAACTATACCTTCCTAGAATCCCACATGCTGCCCAAGCACCATGTTTTGTGTTGTGATTTGCACATAGGAGCTCTGGTGGTATAGTGGTTAAGGCAATTGGCTACTAACCCAAAGGTCGGTGGTTTGAACCCACTAGCCACTCCGTGGAAGAAAGATGGGGCAGTCTGCTTCCAAAAAGATTTGCCTTGGAAGCCCAATTGGGTCACTATGAGTTAGAATTGATTCGAAGGCAGTGAGTTTGGGGTATTTTGGGAGAGTTCAATTAATACTGGTTGATTTACTCATTCTACTGGCCAGACAGTCCAGATGTTAAGAAGATATGTACTCCAGCTTATTGAAGATAGGTATCTTAGGTCTACTTCATCGAAAGAAACAGAACTAGTGCTTGGAAATGAGAGAGAGAGGAATAGGTGGAGTGCAGGGCATTTTTAGAGCAGAAAAACTATCCTATATGATACGTTAATGATAGACACATGACTGTAAACATTTTTGAAAACCCATAGGATTGAATAACACAAAGAGTGATCCCTAATATAAACTATGGACTTTAGTCAATAATAAGGTACTGGTGTTAGTCCATCATCAATTGTAACACATGTATCACAGATGCAAGATATTAACAGGAGAAGCAATGTGAAGGGGGAAAGGAGTACATGGAAATTCTCTATACTTTCTGTACAACTTTTCTGTAAACATAAAACTGTTCTAAAAAATAAAGTCAATAAAAATAAAAATAAAGCAGGTTTCAAAGCAAAAACCAAAAACAACAAAATAAAGGAAAATTAAAAAGAAAAATCCTAGGGCTGAAAAAGAGCATAAAACTAAGCATACATTTTAATCTCATAATTGCTCTAAGTAAACATTCATAAATTTAATCTGTATACCACACATCTCCTAACTGTCTTCCAATACTCACTTCCGCCCCCCCCAATCTATTTCCCAAAATATAGCCAAGAGATTTCTTTTTCATGCAAATATGTCATCCCCTTCCACTACTTTAAACCCTTAGTGACTTCCAATTGCCCTTGGGCTCTAGTCCAGGTCCTTCATCTAACTTCCCAGGTTCTCTGGGATCTGGACTTCATGCATGTCAAACCTATTCTCCTATCATGTCCTTTTCATTATTTAAGAACTGGCATCTAGGATTCTTCTTACAGTTCCGGAACTTCCATACCAGGCTCTCTGTCTACTCCAGGGCTTCAGCAAGCTCTTCCTTCTGTCTAGAATGTTCTTCTCACACTGTCCTTCCCTCCTATGCATTCCTTTACCTGTTTGATTCCTGTTCAACCTTTGGTTTTCACATTAAACATCATTTACTCAGCATCACCCACCTGTCAGTACTTGTGGTGGCTTGTGTGTTGCTGTGATGCTGGATGCTATGCCACCAGTATTTCAAATACCAGCAGGGTCACCCATGATGGAGAATTTCAGTGGAGCTTCCAGACTAGGATGAAAGGTCTGGCAATCTACTTCCAAAAATAAGCCAATGAAAACTTACGAATCACAGCAGAATATTGTCCAGTATAATTCTAGAAGCTGAATCCCCTAGGTTAAAAGGATCTTGAAGATAGTGCAGGACTGGACAACATTTCATCTTGCTATACATATGGGCACCATGAGTCATTGCCGAGTCAACAGCAAGGACAATAACAACAATCCCGAAAGGCCTTACCTGAGCCCCAGAGCTAAGATCAAGCCAATTGCTAGATGTTCACATGGCATGCTATGTCTCTTCTCTTTTATAGCAGTCTTCTCACTGATTTTGCACCCTTGTGCTAGAAGTTAAGGATAGTGCTTCTCTTACTCATCAATGTATTTCCAGTACAAGAAGAATGCTAGTTGAATAGAATTAAAATTTCACCATATTCTGGCCAAATTTTCAGGAAATCTTTCCCACTCATATGCTTTCAGACAATAAAGAAATTACTATTTAAGTGAATGCTTTAATCAAGGATGTATTACTCAATACCACATTTTTGAAACCCATGTGAAATTGTTTACTACAGGTTATTAAGTAAGCACAAGTAAGCTCATGCTTACCTTATTGGGCAATCTGATGCTGGTTTTGGTGTCATGATTTTGGAAGTAAAATTTACAAAGAAAGAAATACTTACTGTGCAGAAGAGGTTCATGGCCTCTGATTTAGTACAATTTAGCTTAAACAATTTACTTCCCCCACCACAACCTCATTATCTACCTCTGCTGCTGTCCACCACCCTCACCTGTGGTCTGTGGCTTTTGGTGCACAAAAGGAAGAAAAGACGGTAGTTGTGACCACCAACATAACCACGACCAATTAATACTATCACCCAGTATGTCACCATTTGAGGTAAAATATCACTGTCCTTCCCACTGGAAGAAAGGTTCTAACAGTGCTGATTGTCTAAGAATCTAACACAGATTTGGTCAAATAACCACTAACCAGAGATGGCTTTATGTGTATATAGATTACTCAAATATTTATGCAGTGTGACTTTGGAGGACACCTCTGTCCCCGTTCACATAACCCCCATTCCTGGCTACAATGTCCCAGGTAGACTTTGGTCTTTAGCTTAAAACAATGGCTCTCAATTTTTGATGTGCATCAGAATTACCTAGAAAACTTGTTTTAAAAGATAGGTAGGTCTCACCTGCAGTTTCTGATTCAAGAGGTCTGGGTGAGACTAAAAAATTTGCATTTCTAACTAATTCCCAAGTGACACTGATGCTATTGTTGGTCTAGGAACAACACATTGAGGACCTCTCACTTAAACTAGGGATGGTTTTCAGCCCTGGATGTGCATAAGAATCATCTGTGGAGCTTTTTAAAATGACAGAGTTTGAATGCGGCCTGGGCTTCATATTTGTTAAGTGTGTCATACATGATGCTGATATTTGGTCAAGGTTGAGAACCAAACCTAAGGGTTTATCCCTATTTAAAGGCAAATTAGTTTTGTCCCAAAAAAAGATTTGTTGAAATCCTAGCCCCAGATGACTGTGACCATTTTTTGGAAATAGGGTCTTTGAAGATGCTATCAGTTAAGTCAACATGAGGTCATACTGGAGTATGTGAGTCCTAATTCATATGAGTTGTACCCTTAAAAAAAGGGGGAGAAGAGATAGAGAAAGAGAGACAGAGGGAAGATAGCCATATGACAACAGAGACAGAGATTAGAGTGATCTACAAACCAAGGAGTGCCAAGAACCACAGAGCAGAAACCAGATGAGGGCATGGAACAGATTATTATCCCTCAGAGTTTTCAGAAAGAATCAACACAGCCAATACCCTGACTTCAGACTCCTAGCTTCCAGAACTGTGAGAGAATAAATTTCTGCCTTATAAGCCACCCAATTTATGGTGCTTTGTTATAGCAGCCCTAGAAAAGTAATACAGCCCCTTTAAAGGACTGATACATAGATAGAAATGGTGTAATGAAGGCATATGAATGAGTTCCAAATGGACTCCAGTGGCAGGAAAGGGAATGAATACTAAAGACTTTGAATCATAAGGAAAGTGTAGATGGCACACACCAAAGGGAGGAAAATTACTCTCAGTGGGGAAACTGAAACAGCCAAAAACCATCTCTACTCCCTTCACCAAATGTGTTGCCCAGTCTGTGAAAGCCCTTTGCAGGAGATGCCTGGATGCTAGAATTGCAGCTACTTCCTTGGAGGTTTTCACCATCGTTGGCTCTGCTTCTTAGGCTCACCTCCTATGTCTAAGACTATTAAAATGAGAAAGGTGAAAAACTCCAGCTGCTTCCTAAGAATATACCCAAAAGAATTGAAAGCAGGATCTCAAACAGACACATGTACACCAATGCTTACCACAATACCCAAAAGGTAGGAACAACCCAGGTCCATCCACAGTTGACTGGATAAACAAAATGTGGACTATATATACAGTGAATTATCATTATTATTACTCAACCATAAAGAGAAATAAAGCCCTGATGCCACAATATGGATGAACCTTGAAAACATTATTCTGAGTGAAATAAGCCACTTAGATGAAGTATCAGTAACATAAAAGGACAAATATTGTGTGATCCCACTTCTATGAAATATCTACATAGATAATGCACAGAGACAGAAAGTAGATTAGTGGTTACCAGGGGTTGGAGGGAGAGAACAGGGAGTTTTTATTTGATGGGTACAGTTTCTGTTTGGGATGTTGAAAAGGTTTGGAAATAAATAGTGGTGATCGTTGCCCAACACTGTGAATATAATTAATACCACTGAATTGTACACTTCAAAATGATCAAAATGAAAAATTACACATATTTCTTAACACAATTTCTTAAAAATTCAGATAGTCAGATACTTTGATCCCCTGGATGTCACTTAGTTTCTGGCTATGGGACAGCCCTGCCCCTGACCTCTTGTGCATTCTATTGTCCAGGGATGTACTGGAGACCACTGTGACATGAATTTGACCATTGGTACTGCCTTTGTACATAGGAGTTGACTAAGGCTTTAAGCTTCATTCACTGGGAGAAATGACAGATCTCTTTCAGGTGATAGAGAGGAGAAGGCAACGTTTTCTAGTTTCTTTTCCCAGGCGCAAGCTTTTCAAAACAGAAGCCTTACTGCCTCTTCAGAAGGTAGGATCTGTTAGCTTAATCTTCTCATGACTTTAAACTGGCTCAGTCTTCCAAAAGAATGGCTCTCATTGTTCCTAGGACAGCAGCTTCTGGAAAAGAACATCAAAATTAATAGAGTTTCCACTTTTCAAACTACAGCATCTCCAGCCCAGGGCAGAGCCTAGCTAAATTGTGAGTTTTCCAGCCACAACTAAGGTTGGTGGAACTGGGGACATAGGGAAGGAACAGGAAGCTATAAGGTCTGCCCCATCCCAGGGGGGAATGTAAACTGTATGGGAGTGTGTATGAGGTGTTTGTGAAATGTGTTCTCATAATCATGTGTTGTCCTAAATATGACCTGGATGGATACCTTATTCCTGATCTGAAGAGAGGAATGGGAGGCCTTGCATTATGGAATGGTCTGGAGGCAGAGTAGTAGAATCCCTCTGTTGCTGGGAGGTCAGAGAGAGGAATTTTCAGGAAAAGAAACAGGAGACGTAGGCTCCCTCAGACTAACTGCCAATCTCAGAGAAGTATCTTCTGAACCTCAATATCCTCATCTGTCAAGTGAGGAGGTCAGACCAAATGATTCTTAAATCTACTCCAGGCCCAGGATTCTATGATTCCACAATATGTCATTTGAACTGTCACTGTATTGCTTTCATGGATTTGAACAATTTCTGCCCAGTTCAACCATGGCTGACAAAGCAAAACTGTAATGGACCAGAATTTGTAAAGTGTGGAAGAACAGGAACGATATGGGAAAAATTACAGGTTGATGCCCTTCGAGAAACTTAATCTCTCTCTTAGAAAAGAAGGGCAGCATGCATATTGCATAGCAACCAAATCTCTTTACCAGCAGAGTCAGAAATAATAGTGTCCCACTCAAAGATAGCAGCCATCCACACCACTCTGAATGTGGTTGCTTTCCATAGTGCTACTGACAATCCAATCTCCCACATCAGGGTCCTGAAAGTACTTACTATGCCTTTTCCAAGTCTCCATTCCAGGGCTTAGACCTGTAATTTTTTCCCATTCTGGTTATCATTCCGCTTCACTCAGATTTTAAAAATTCGTATCTTTTCCAATTTCATTTCATTGACCATGACTGAACCAGTTCAAAACATTCAAAACCTTAGTCTTCTTAAATTACAATAAGCATCTGTTAAAAATACATTAAAAGATGAAAAGATATTTCACCTATAATATTGGAGTCAATTTATAAGTAACCCTCCAAATGAATAAGCTTTCTTTCTTTACCTGATAAAAATTCGTGTTAAATGATGAAGGATTTTCTGAATGTAAATGGAAAATAAAACTATGGTTCCCAAGCTTTATTCCCAAAGACAGGACATATAAGTGAGGAAAACTCAAAAAGAAAGGAAGTCTCCCTCTGAGAGGTTGAGTTTCATTCTCTTCCTCTTAAGTATAGGCTGGACTTAGTGATTAGTTTCTAATAAAGTATAGGAGGGGGGTGGGATAAGGGATAAAAACAATTTTACAGTGGAGAAACCTGGCAGACAACTCCTTAACCAGGTGGCTAAGGTTAACATCACCAGTGATAAGTCATGTTGATATCATGTACCCCAGATATGATGTGATGAGAAGGCCACTTCACCTCTTTGGTAGTCTTCCTAAAATCCCATAGCCCCAGTTCCATCACAAGAAAACATTACACAAACCCAAATTAAGGGATGTTCTACAAAATACCTAACCAGTACCCTTCAAGAGGTCATGAAAACAACAGAGAAATCATCACAAATTGGAGGAGACCAAGAAGACATGATGATTCAATGCAACAGGGTATCCTGGATTGGATCCTGAAACAGAAAAAAGATATTAGCAGAAAAAGTAGTGAGATCCAAATAAAGTTTGTAGTCTAGGTAATAGTATTATTATTTATGCTTAGGTGCCATCAAGCTGGCTCCAACTTACTGTGACCCTATGTACAATAAAACAAAACACTGCCTGGTCCTGCTTCATCCTCACAATTCTTGCCATATTTGAGCCCATCATCACAACCACTTTGTCAATCCATCTCATTGAGGGTCTCACCCTTTTTCACTGACCCTCCACTTTACCAAGCATGATATCCTTCCCCAGGGACTGATCTCTTCTGACAAATGACCAAAGTTAATAATATTATACCAATGTTAATTTCTTAGTTTCAATAAATGTACCATACTTATGTAAGATATTAACATTAAGGAAAGCTGCATGAAGGCTAAATGGGAATTCTCCATACTTTATTTTTGCAACTCTTCTATAAAT
This sequence comes from Orycteropus afer afer, assembly GCF_000298275.1. Lineage (NCBI taxonomy): Eukaryota > Metazoa > Chordata > Mammalia > Tubulidentata > Orycteropodidae > Orycteropus > Orycteropus afer. Next base: position 13,091,538 of record NW_006921623.1, on the reverse strand, counting down.
CTAAAATTATTTTTAAATAAAAAGTATTTCTGCTTATAAAGGGGTTAAACATGGGAAAGGCAAAGTCAATATGCTGAAAATGTATCAGCTAGCAATGTATTTGATGTTACTCTTTGGATATAATATATCTTTTCAGATTTAATATTTAAGATGTGTACACAACTAAATTTCAATTAAATGTCAACAGAAACCATGGTATCACTATTCTTATTTTCTTATTTACTAAAATAGACAATAATTTCTACGAGATTTTTGCTGTTGTTGTATCACTGTATCCCCATCACCTAACTAGAGCAGATACTCAGAAAGTTTGTAATGAGTGAACTAATGAATGGTGCTAATTCTAGGCTTTGTTCAAAGATAACTATAAACCCAAACACCTGCCTTCTTGGAACTGTACAGTCTACAGTCTAAGAAGATAGACAGACAGACAGAATGTAGGTAGAGTTATAGCTGCATCCCTAGGTGCACAAATGGTTTACACTCAACTACTGACCTAAAGGTTGGCAGTTTGAGTCCATCTAGCAGCACAGTAGAAGATCAACTTCCATAAATATTACAGTCAAGAAAATCCTACGGAGTCATCCTACTTTATAACAACACATGGGGTTGCCGTGAGTCAGAAAAGACTCCATGGCAATGAGTTTGGTTTTGGTTTATAGGTATAGGTATAAGTATAGGTTTAGGTAGAGGTACAAGGAACCCTGGTGATGCAGTGGTTAAAGTGTTCATCTGTGAACCAAATGGCCGGCAGTTCAAACCTATGAGCCATCTGTAGGAGAAAGATGTGGCAGTTTGCTTTCGTAAATATTTACAGCCTTGGAAACCCTATGGGGCAGTTTGGAATCAACTCAACAGCTGTGGGAAGGTATAGGTGTAGATGATACAGATATAATATCAGAGAAAGCAAAATAACAATATGAAACCAATCTGACATGCAGGTTCTACGTCAGTGGGAATTGTTGCCTTTTTTTTTTTTTTCTCTCACTGAAGTATCCTCAGCAGCACCTAAGATAGGTTTGGCACTAGCAGACACTCAATAAATATTTGTTCAATGAATAAATGGATCAAGCTTCATATTCAAGCCAAGGGGATGTCCCTCCCAGTTCCTTTCAGGGTTAGTGTGTAGGAAGAGGAGGGTTGCTGCAGAGAAGCCCTTGATCTTCCTCAACCTTGAGGCAAGTTGGCATGAGCTATGTTTGTGCTAAATGTTCCCCTGAGATGGCAAAGATTCTCCCACTCTGCCTTCAATGGCCTTTCAGAATCTACATTGTACACAAAGGTCTGGTGTTTTTATCCAAAGGCAAAAAGAAGAAAGAAAGAAAGAAAGAAATACCACATCGGAAGTATCTCCACACATTCATTTCCAGATTTCAATTTGTGTTGACTTAAATGAAGAAATTCAACGGAACTAAACACTCGTTTGCAGAGTAGAAATTTAAATGACAGCCCCAAGCAAAATTTTCAGAATCAGTCTTTTTACCCGGGCCCAAGTGGTACAGGGCTGCTCAAGAGGAATTTATATCCATGTTACTCTGAGCTCGTAACTAGAGCATGACTCTGGACAGAGCATGGATAACTTCTTTCATCCAGAAACCCTCATAGTATAGCCATAGGCTACAAAGATGAAACAAAATTGTCTACATAGAAATCTGTTTGGGAAGCCAAAGGTAATTAACTCTGGGCCTTTTATGCTTCAGAATCACAACCTCAAACATTTCTGTTGTTCTCCTCTGGGCACTCCCATTATTCAATGACTAAAATTGAAATAAAGAGTTTTCTCTTTGCCTTGGCACTATGATAAATATGGAGAAGGAATATGATTTTGGTGAGCTAAGGTCTCCTTTAGCAGCATTGCTATCTTATTATGCATGGGACAATGGAGAGAATTCAGGGAAAGAATTTATCTCTGGAACAGATGTAGCAGGTGCAGAGGGAGAGATATGAAAGCACCCAAAATCTACTCACCCAAAAGTAGCTTCCCTTCTCTCCCACCACAAGGCCTAAAACTCTTAACATTTGTCACTCCTTTGTCTGAAAACTTGAATAAAGGTATTACCTGGTGGGGGTGGGGTGACAAATTAAGCCATTATCACACAGGGAGAGTTTGGTATCTATTAGGTATCCATCTAGTTAGTCAGTCATTTAGGAAGGTCCTAAGGGAATGAGACATGGAATGTATTGCTTAGATGATGATGATGAGGGTAATCATGAGATGATGATGATGGTGGTGATAGTGATGATGTGCTAGTAAAAGTAATAATAACAGGAAAATATTTTTTTAATGCATTTTGCACCAGTTGCTATGTTAAGCATTTTTTATTAATTGACATAGGTAGTCCTCACATCCACTTTTATATATCCATTTTGTATAGGAGAAAAAATTAAAACTCAAAGAGATTAATTAACTTTCCCAATGTCACCCAACCAAGAGAAAAAGTCTGAAGTTCAGCAAAGAATTAAGATAGTGCCCTAGCTGAGATACCCTAAGCTTTTAGGGTTAGGAAAAAGTTCCTCACTCCCCAAGGAAGTAAGAGCACAGTGCAAAAGGAAGACAGGGCAGAGCATCTTCAGACTCAGCAACTTAACCTCAAGTCCCCTCTGCTCACCTCACTATTACAGTTATTATTTGAGAGGCAGCAGATCACAACTTGATTTCTCTAGCATCTCTGATGAAGAAATACATAGGTAAGAGCAAAGAGACATCTTAGTAGACAGGGCAGGAGCTGCCAGATGAAACACGTTCTTTTACATGAAATTTTATTTCCTTTCCCAGGACAAGCCACCCACAATTTGGCACAACGTCCTTATGAAAACTTGGGGCTTTGAGAAAAAGACTAGGAGACATAACATCAATAATAATAATAAATGACTATGTCACATATGTATATACATAGGCATGTATGTGTATAGGTAGGTATAGATGTGCATATGTGTGCACAGATAGAAGTATCTGTATGTACATCTACATACAGATGTGTGTGTGCATGCATATATATTCACAGAAGACACAGTTACAGATACTTCTCAGACATAACCAAACACCTTGTGAGACAGGTTTTCAAGGTTTGGAGGCTTAGCGCCTTAGTCTCACAGGAGAACTCAGTCAATTGGCATAATATAGCTCACAAAGTTCATATTCTGTATCCTAGTAAGGTGAGTAGTGTCTAGGGTCTTAAAAGCTTGCAAGCAGTCATCTAAGATAAAATCATCAGTCTCTACTCATCAAGAGCAAAAGAGAAAGAAGGAAACCAAAGTCTCATAGAAGAAACTAGTCTATAGGGCTAATAGCCTCCATGAGCTATGGCCTTATCTACTTGAGACCAGAAGAACTAGAAGGTGCTAGTTATAACTACTAACTATTGTGATCAAGGCCACAGTAGATGGCCCCTGATAGAATGGGAGAAAACTATGGAACAGAACTCAAATTATTAAAACAGTCTAGATTTCCTGGACCAAAGAGACCAGAAGACCACCTGAGACTATCATTCTAAAATACACTAAATCTTGGGAGTTCCGGCAAGATGGTGGACTAGGCAGAAGGATTGCACAGACCCTCTTCAACAAAGAAAAGGGAAACCAATTAACACAGACACAGAAGATAATCGTGGACCCCTGAGCCTTGAAG
>NW_006921623.1:13016576-13083680 GCF_000298275.1 Orycteropus afer afer | reverse complement strand
ACTAAATCTTGAACCAAAACTATTCCTTGAGGTAACTTTTTAGTGTAATAACAGATTGGCACACAAAGTAAAGACTATTACCCATGAATATGGTGCTCCATTGTAGCATAGTGCCTAAGGCACTTGACTGCTAACCAGAAGGCTAGCAGTTCAAACCCACCAGCCACTCCTTGGAAGGAAGGTTGGGCAATCTACTTCCACAGTGATACCGCCTCGGAAACCCAAGGAGGGGTCGCTACGAGTCAAGTCCAACTCGATGGCACATAACAACAACAACAACAAGGCCAGACCCAATCTCTTCTTATTTTAAATGTTATGCTCATTTCACGACACCATAATGGTGTTGATGGTGACTTTCAGGTAACTGTTAAGTTCTTCCCATGTCTGATAGTGAGAAAAGGGCTCTGCTGGCCCAAATAGGCTAATTTTAAAATAAAATAAAACACTGGAGATCATCTCTCCCTATTGGCTGACCACTGTGTACTTGGATCCATACTTGTGTCGAATGTGTTACCTCTTCATTCTTCAAGTACAGTTCTACCTGCAAAATTAGCCTCCATTTTTCTTTTATTCTAATTAGATTGCCAAAATATGACCTTAACTAAATCCCACCCAAATTTAAGGACCATCTGAAAAATAGATTTGATGCATTGAACAACAATGACCAGACTAGTTGTGGGATGACATCAAGATCATCACACATGAAGGGGGAAAAGAGGTCATTAAAAAGACAGGAAAAGGAGAAACGACCAAATTGGATGCCAGAAGAGACTTTGAAACTTGCTCTTGAACTTAGCGTAGTTAAAGTGAATGCAAGAAATGATGAAATAAAAGACCTGAGCAGAAGATTTCAAAGGACAGCTCAAGAAGACAAAGTAAATTATTATAATGAAATGTGCAAAGACCTGGAGTGAGAAAACCAAAAGGGAAGAACATGCTCAGCATTTCTCAAGGAAAGAACTGAGGAAAAATTTCAAGGCTCAAATTGCAATATTGATTGATTCTGTGGGCAATATATTGAATGATGCAAGAGGCATCAAAAGAAGATGGAAGGAATACATAGTCACTGTACCAAAAACAATTGGTCAATATTCAAACATTTCAGGAGGTAGAATATGATCAGGAACCAATGGCATTAAAGGAAGAAGTCCAAGCTGCACTGAAGAAATTGGCGAAAGACAAGGCTTCAGAATCGATTACCTCGATTACCCATTGAGATGTTTCAACAATGGATACAGCTCTGGAGGCACTTATTCATTTACACCCGGGAATTTAGAAGACAGCTACCTGGCCAACCAACTGGAAGAGATCCATATTTGTGCTCATTACAAAGAAAGGTGATCCAACAAAATGTGGAAATTATTAAGCAATATCATTAATATCATATGCAAGTCAAATTTTGCTGAACATAATTCAAAAATGGTGTAGCAGTATGTTGACAGGGAACTTCCCGAAATTCAAGCTGGATTCAGAAGAGGATATGGAACAGGGGATATCGTTGCTGATGTCAGATAATCTTGACTGAAAGTAAAGAATGCCAGAAAGATGTTTACCTGTGTTTTATTGACCATGCAAAGGCATTCAACTGTGTGGATCATAACAGTTTATGGATAACATTGTGAAGAATGGGAATCTCAGAACACTTAATTGTGCTCATAAAGAACCTGTACATAGCCCAAGAGGCTGTCATTCAAACAGAACAAGGGAATACTGCATAGTTTACACTTCCACCAGGAAGCGTATGTGTCAGAGTTATATCCTTTCTCCAAGCTTATTCAATCTGTATACTGAGCAAATAACCCAAGAAGCTGGACTATATGAAGATGAAAGTGGCACCAGGATTGGAGGAAGACTCATTAACAACTTGCGATACGCAGATGACAGAAGCTTGCTTGCTGAAAGTGAAAAAGTAAAGCATTCCTTCACTTTCAGCAAGCAAAGTTGTGTCCAGACCAGGAAGAAAGATTCTTTGAGAGCAGAGGCTGTTGAAGCACATCAGGGAGTTTGCAGCAAGAGATAAGGCTGCTCAGGACTGGGATGGAGGAGCAGATTCACTACTGGGAAACCAGAAGGTTTATAGCTCTTGGCCAACCCAACCTGCTCTCCCAGTAATAGCAGCATTCCTACATCAGCATTCTCATCCCCACCATCCAAAAGAGGATTTCAGGCAAATGAGGGCACAATGCACAGCTGGGGCAAGGTAGCCAAAGCAGAACACCTTCATTAATTCCTGCCTCAGTGGGAGGTACAAAAAAAGAGCCTGGACAACTTGGAGACTTTTCCCTCACCAAGAAATTCAGACCTAAGACAGACAACGGAAGCTAGTGAAATCAACTTCAGGACAACCTAAATCAGTATCATGCATGCATTCATTTATCTAAAAAAAAAAAAAAAAAAAAAATTTACTGGGAACATAATATGTGCCAGTGAGTAGATATAAGAAGTTCTGCTGACACAGCAATTAAGCTACTAACTGAAAGGTCAGCAGTTAGAACCTAGCAGGCAATCTACAGGAGAAAGATGTAGTAGTCTGCTTCCACAAAGATTACAGCCTTGGAAACCCTATGAGGTAATTCTACTTTGCCCTGTAGGGTCATTAAGTGGGAAGCAACACAAAGGTAATGAGCTTTGTTTTTGTGTTTGTTTTTTTGTTTTTGTTTTTAGGTAGATATAGAGATATTGAGTGGAGTGAATTACTTAAGATGACCCTTCTAGCCATAGTCCTTCATTTTGTTATGTATTGTAAATCGTACCCTCTATGCCTGTGGCTATGGTCCCATTTTGGAGTGAGTTTTTCTTTATGTTAATGAGGCAGGATTAGTGTGAGATGTAAATCACTCCCCTACTAGAGGGTATGACTCATGTCACCACCCTTATTTTTTTGTGTGTGAAAGTATGGTCTGCATCCAATATATATGACTATTCTGGCAAAGTTTTCTCTTTTGCTTTGGATCCTGCATCTAGCTCATTATTCACTGATCTCCAGTTCTTAGAACTTGAGCCAGCAGCCTATCATCTGACCTAATTCACCCACTTCCACAGCCTTGTGAGCCAGCAGCCTGTCAACTGAGCTGCCCATTTGGGTTTGTCAGCCCCTGCAACCACATGAGTGAGGAGAAGCCTCCAGACTGACAGCTGACCCATGGATTTGGTACTTGTCAGCCTCCATAACTACATGAGCCTCTTTTTTTTTTTTTTTTTTTGTGGTTCATGAGTTCTGTGAGAGATTACAGTGAGATACAGACCCCTAAGACAGAAGATAAAGTACCGAGGGGAGGAGGAACAGTTGATGTTAGAGATGATGGAGTGGTAGAACAATTAAGAAAAGTTGGACATTTGAGGTATCTTTAACCTCCACTTCACAGGGACCAGCCTTATGCTGATTCTTCTAAAGGAAAATTTCGTGCAGATATATAGAATCCCTGCATCCTAGTAAGCAAATATTTTAAGACCATCCAATAAGTCCTAGGAGCTGGAACTGAATCCACTAGGATGGTTTCCTGAAGCAGACAGAGAGAGTAACAAGTCAGAGAGAGTAACAAGGGTCATGTAAGGTCAGTCAAATCCAATTATTAGGTATAAGAAATGTGCATAGGCCAGCAAGGAAAGATGAGGCCCAAGAGTCAAGAACTAGAATGGATTGGAAAGCTAGAGCAAGGACAGAAGAGAGATGAAAGTTTAAGAAAATTGTTTCAGTCTTGGCTACAGCACTCACATATTATGGTGTGGAAGCTATAGGGCACATAGAAGACTGCTCTGGTTCAAAGGCACAGAGTTCAATTCACTGCACCCAGATGCTTTAACTAATATGCTACCAGAGCTCCTTTAGGAGTTAAAAAAGACAGATTCCAGGTCATTTCAACCCATCTTGGGTTTTAGAAGGAGCCCTGGTGGCACAGTTGTTAAAGCACTCGACTGCCAACCAAAGGTTAGTGGTTCAAACCCACCAGTCACTCTGCAGGAAAAAGATTTGGTAGTCTGCTTCCATAAAGATTTGCAATCTTGGACAACCCTTGGGACAGTTCTACTCTGTCCTATAGGGTCACTGTGGGTCGAAATGGGCTCTGTAGCAGTGGGTTTGGGTTTGGGTTTGAGTTTTGGGTTTTAGTATATAAGAAACAAGTTCCTTAAAGTTTACTATCTATTGCATTTTATTTAATTTGTCCTACATGCATTACTTTCTAGCTTAAAAGGTGCCCCCATAATTCAAGTATTCAAGTGTAATACAATAGTTTCATGGTTTATTATATACTACTTTAATGTTGACATGATTTTTCTGATGATAATGATGGTGATGGTGATAATTATACCCATTTCACTTCACAAAAGGATTTGAGTTTATAAAATAACAATAACAAAAAATAATTTCATGTGTGCTTACCATGTGCCAAGCACTGTTCTAAGGACTTTGCAGATATTAATTCATTTAACCCTTGTGGTAGTTCAGTTCGTGTGTCAACTTGGCTGGGCCTGGTTGATGATGAGACTGGTAATCAACTCCATGGTGGAATCTACTGTGAGCAGCTGAGTAGCTGCCTTAGGGAATGTGGTCTGCTTCCTGTATTTAAACAGAAGCCTTGGGAAGTGGTCTCTAGCATAGCGTATGGCACGTTTGGACCCTGCATGTAGCCTTGTCATTGCTCAGCAGCCTGCCATGCTCTGCCGACCTTGGAACTTACAATAGACTTAAGTTAATGGCCTGCCATGTGGTTTGGTAGCATCGGGACTGCGCCTTTTCACTTGTCAACCTTGGGGCTTCTCAGCCTCAGCAGCTGTCTGAGTGAAGAAATGCCTCTAGCTCCAGTGGGCCAGGAGCAGGAGGCAGAGCTGGACCCCAAGGTTGAGGGGCTTTCACCCAGCCCCTAGAGCCTGGCACTTTGAACTTGGACTTAAAGCCTCCAAATTGTAAGAATAAACTCCTCTTTGTTAAGACCATCCCATTTGTGGTATATTCCTGTCAGAGCAGCACTATGTAACCAGAACAACCCTCCTAACAGTCTTATGAGGTAAGTACTATTATTATTATAGGGGAGAAAACTGAATCCCAGAGAGGGACTTCTCCAAGATCACTCAACAAACAGAAACATCTACAATATAATGAGAAATAAAATATTTATAAACCGAGTCATAAAAGAAGAGAAAGGTGGTGACTGGGAAGAAACTAACTTTATCAGAAATTTGGGATGTAAACACTACTACTATATTGCCCCACAGAACTTAACTACGTATAAGTTTCCTGGAAGCCCAGGGGAAAAGGAAAACGGGATGGGTTTTAGCCAAAAGTGCCCTGAGGGAAACTGTAAAAGAGTGGTGTGAGACTAAGAAACACAGAAGAGAGGCAATCAATATGAGCAGTGTCACTATAGACAGCAGGGTCAGATAGACAGGAAAAATGAAGGGTCAGAGGCCAGATGGGAAAGTGGACCAAGATGCCAAAAAGGTCAGCAACTGGGCTGGAGTGAAATGGAGACTGGAGGGATGGAGCAGGAGGTTCCAAACAGAGAAGGCAAAAGTCAGAGAAAGCCATGGGTGCACAGTAATGTCAGCACCCAACCAAGTCATGGAAACATAGCATTCTGATCATAAAGTCCTTCAGTGTCTCGCTGCTTAAAGTGTGGTCCTTGGGCCAGCAGCATCAGCATCACCTGGGAACTTGCTAGAAATATAGAAATCCAGGTCCTGCCCAGTTCTACTGAATCAAAATCTGCATTTTTAACTAGAGCCTCAGGTGATTTGAATACACATGGAAGTTTGAGAAGCACTGCTTTTAGCATGGAGCTTGTTAAATTTCCATACTTCAGTAGACTCCTGGCAGACCCAGGAGCTGTGCTAGGTACCTTTACATTCATGATATCATGCAATCCTCATAACAATCATACAATGAAGGTATCTTTTTGTATCCACTTTACAGATGACAAATTAAGGCTCACAGCCACACACGTAGTAAGTGACAGAACTGGAATATGTTCCCAGACTGATCTAGCTTTACATTCAATGCATTTGTGTTGGGGGTTCAGTGGGACTCCTCCCTAAGGGCCAGAAAAAAGAGTGGTCTGCCAAGGCAATAGCGGAGAAGCTGCTGCTACCACCCATTCTGAAAGCTAGAAACAAGGAGCCCACATGAGAATGTGTGAACAATGGAGAAAGTCTTCTGCACTAGGGATGGAAAGGAAAAGGGCAGGTGTACAGAAAACCAAACCATACCGACTGCCATTGAATTGATTCCAACTCATAGTGACCCTATAGGACAGAGTAGAAATGTCCCATAGGGTTTTCAAGGCTGTAAATCTTTATGGAATCTTTATGCCTCATCTTTCTCCTGCTGAGCAGCTGGTATGTTTGAACTGCCAACCTTTTGGTTAGTAGCTGAATGATTTAACAACTACACCATCACAGCTCCTAGGACTGATGTGGGTAAGTGTAATTGAGGGCATTGGTGGTTCAGTGGTGAACTCTTGACTTCTATGCAGGATAATCAGGTTCAATTCCCAGTCAGTGCACCTCAAGCATAGTCACCACTCATCTGTCAGTGGCACCTTGCATGTTGCTATGATGTTAAACAGGTTTCAAAGGAGCTTCCAGACTAAGATGGACTAGGAAAAAAAGCCTGACGAACTAATTCCAAAACTCAGCCAGTGAAAAATCTATGGCACACAAAAAACCTGATATGAAACCAATCATGGAGATGGCACAGGACAGGGCAGCATTTTGTTGCATATGGGGTAGCTATGACTGGCAGTCTGACTCAAGGGCAGCTAACAACCATCGGTGTCTTGTAAAAAAAGACACGGCCAGAGCCTTCTGTAACCACAGCAAACCTGGTCCTGAATCCATTTCAGAAAACAAACTCAACCCTTCCAACATTATCAGTGGGAATGTGTACTTTCTCTTGGCACTACTCTAAGAAACCCCTCTCCTCCCCACCTCATCTCTCCCTCCCCTATCTCCACTGCAGCAGTGTGCTAAATCCTTCTGTTGTTCTTCCTTCACTGCTCAGCGAAATGTCACTGTGGGAGCAAACTGAGTGTGAACATGTCTTTCATATGCCAATTAGTCATGTACCACTTTGTAACTGCCCTTGTGTGTGATTTATGCATGTGTGTGTACTATATGTCATTTAACTTTTCCTTTATTTGTGGCTGCTCTTCCTGCTCTATAGGTAATAAGTTCCATGTGGTCAAGGACTGGCTTGTATTGAATTGTATCCTCCAAAACCCAAGGTGGGGCACTCAGTAGGTGTTTAATGAGTGGTTGTGGATAGATTGCCTCTTCTAGAGGGGATAGCAGCCCAGCCCCTCCCTGCCCCTCAAGTTCCTCCCAGAAAGTGCATTTGGGATGGAAGTGACTGAGAGCTAAGTGGATCCTCTTGGGAACGGTCTGAAGATGCCTTCCCCGTCCTCCTAGCCTCTCATTCTAGTGGTTCAGTCAGGGAATCCCTGATGCTGCTTTGCCCTCTGCTTTCATCTTCATGGGAAATGGCAGCTTCAAAGTGTGTGGGTGTGTGGTGTGAAGACCTAGGTGGTGTTCTCGCACCACACTGAGCTGCTGTTTTGCTGTGTTGTTTTCCTGCCCCTTCCTGAGGAGATAAGATCTGGACTGACTGGTGATTACCTCTCACCAACCCTCTAGCAACAAGCAAGCCAAGATCCCACTTCCCAGGTGCCTCCTCAGAATCTCAACCCATGTTAATATCTATAAAGAGATCCGGGTCACTTGGAAGCAGCAGTTAAAAAAAAAAAACTCAACTTCCAAAAACACAGGGCAAGATCAATGCCTCTGAGCTTCCCTTTCTTCTCAGAAGGCCTCTAGGCAAAACTGATTTGCATAGGCTGCCAACTGGGTACCTAACTTGGGGCCTCTGAGGTGGCTGGAAGGGGAGTGGAAGTGGAGGGAGTTGCACACCTAATGAAGAACTAACTGTGGGTCTTCAGGGAGCCCAGGAAGAGGGCAGCAGTCTACCCTGGAAAGATGAAAAGAATAAAATTTCAGGTACCCTTTGAGAAAAAGAGGGAGAAAAACACTAAAAAGAATAAATGGCTACAGGTACAAACATTGCTACCTGGCTCCAAAATGAATTCCAGTTGCAAGTTGCCCCAACCAGTAACCCAGGTGCAGTGCAGCTGATTCTGACTCATAGCAACCCCATGTGTATCAGAGAACTGTATTCCATGGAGTTTTCAATGGCTGATTTGTCTTCTAAGTGACTCTGGGTGGACTCCAACCTCCAATCTTTCTGTTATCAGCCAAACATGTTAACCCTTTGCACCACCCAGAGACTCTAAAGTGTCCTATAATATGGATTTAACTCCACTGGACTCCATCAATAAGCAGAGATGGTAATCAGCTCTGCCTCTCCCAGTGCACAGCACACCCCACTCAATAAAACCCTGTGACTGATTTGCTGTTTATCAGCATGCTCCCCCAGCCCTAGAGGAAAGAAACCTAACTTTGATCACTTCTTCCACCAAAGCTGCTGCTTCTCATTTATTCCTCTTTGGGCTCCCCCATTTTGTAAACTGACACCTGGTAAAACCATTCACTTTGGTGCTAATGTTTGTGGAGAACTCAGACTCAGTAAGTATAAAAGATAGCACTGTGTATAGGGCTTATAAGGACAGGCGGTAAAAGAATTATAGATTTCTCCTCTTATTTAAAAGAAGCATCCCTCCTTACCTTAGCTCCCAGGTGTCAGGCTGAGGAGAGAAGTTGAGATTCCTAATGTATCTCCAGGTGTTGAAAATGGTGGCCCTTGGGGATAGGAGGTATGGCTTGTGGCCCATATGACCTAGGTTTGGCTTTACAAATTGCTAATCCAAAAGCCTCCAGGGACACATCTACACTAAATAAGAGAATGCATCTCCAGAATGGAAGTGCACCTGGTCACGTAACCTGAAGGGGAGGATACAATTGCCTTCAGGGGAGAGAGGATATAGAGGAGCCAGTGGCCCAGAGTTTAGAAATACAGTGCGATATGGTGGCTCCATTGTTGTTCAGTTTCAGGATGTTTTTCATACTGGGCAATCTAGGATTTATTTTGCTGTTAAAGGATAAGGGCTGGGAGGATGTGGAGAGGAGGAAGCTGGGGTATTTTACCAATGGTATAGTCTAGGCAATGGCGGCTGTCCATATAGATTAATTCTATAGGACCTTACCAGTTCCTTTCCTGGACCCTGGGTATAATAAACAGAAAAATCTCCCAGTCTTCTTGCCCAGATAATGACATTCAATCCTAGTTTAAGTGTTCCCCTCACTCAGGGTCCCCACACCCCAGATATAGGGGAATTCTGGTTCACCAAGGGTCAGATCAGGAGAATAGATTTGAGAAGCCTTTAGTCATGCCAATGGAATGGAATAATTTAGGATTCTTCAGGTACATCCAAAAGGCTCTGGTGGTGCAGTGGTTAAGTGCTCAGTTCTTAACCAAAATGTCAGCAGTTTGCACCCAATAGCCACTTCATGGAGAAGTGTGGCAGTCTTCTTCTATAAGATTATAGTTGTGGAAACCCTATGGAGCAATTCTACTCTGTTGTACAGGGTCACTATGAGTCAGAACTGATTCCACAGCAGTAAGTTTGGTTTGGTCAGGTACATCCAGAGTGTGCCTTGGTTCTCATTCAGTATCTATACTCCTCGTAGCACTGCCTGGAATCCCCAGAAGATACAGAAGGATGTCTTCCCAGGGCCGAAAAGTATGGCCATTAAGAGCCCGCTTTGGAATCAGAGCTCCAGACTTGTATTCTGACACTACCACTTGCTTTATGACCTTAAGAGAGAGATTTAATTCCCCTAAACTTCGTGTTTTTATATGTAGAACAATAACATCCTGACTGGATTAAATGAGATCATGTGTATGTCTCACAGTGCCTGCGCAGATCAAATCCTCAATAGATAATAGTCATGCTCACTTTTTTTCTATCATTTAATACACTTTACTTTTTGAAATAGTTTTAGGTTTACAAAAGAATCAGTCAGAAAGTACAGAGTTCCATGTGCCCCCCATCCACCTGCACATGATTCCTAATGCACATCTTGCGTTTGCATGGTATTTTCTCATTGTTTTTATTACTACTATTGTTATCAGTGATAGTATAATATCCATACGTCTACAATGAAGACCAGTTGATACAACAATTATGCACATATATGCACCAACTACCATTGCCAAAGATGAAGAAATTGAAGATTTTTACCAACTTCTGCATTCTGAAATTGATTAAGCATGCAATCAAGATGCATTGATAATTACTCTTCATTGGAATGTGAAAGTTGGAAGCAAAGAAGGATCAGTAGTTGGAAAATATGGCCTTGGTGATAGAAATACCACCAGAGATTGCATGATAGAATTATGCAAGACCAACAACTTATTAATTGTAAATGCTTTCTCACAACATAAATAGTAACTATACACAAATGGACCTTGCCAGATGGAATATGCAGGAATCAAATCAACTAAATTTTTTTATGGAAGGAGACAATGGAGAAGCTCAATATCACCAGTTAGAACAAGGCCAGAGGCTGACTGCAGAACAGCAATCAATTGCTTTTATACAAGTTCAAGCAGAAGCTGAAGAAAATTAAAACAAGTCCATGAGAACCAAAGTACAACCTTAAGTGAAAACCAAAACCAAACTCACTGCCATCAAGTTGATTCCAACTCATAGCAACCCCCATTGGGTTGCCAAGGCTGTAGCAGACTGTCTCACCTGTCTTCTGTAGAGCAGCTGGTGGGTTTGAACTACCGACCTTTTGGGTAGCAGCCAAATGCTTGAACCATCACACCATCAGAGCTCCTCGACCTTAGGTATATCCCGCATGAATTTAGAGACCATCTCAGGAATAGATTTGACACATTGAACACTAATGACCAGAAACCAGACAAGTTGTGGGATGACATCAAAGACATCATACATGAAGAAAGCAAAAGGCCATTAAAAAGACAGAAAAGAAAGAAAAGACCAAAAGGGATATCAGAAAAGACTCTGAAACTTATTCTTGACATAGATACCTAAAGCAAATGGAAGATCTGAACAGAAGACTTCAAAGGGCAGTATGAGAAGACTAAGTATTATAATGAAGTGTGCAAAGACCTGGAGTTAGAAAACTAAAAGGGAAGAACATGCCCGTATCTCTCAAGCTGAAAGAGCTGAAGAGAAAATTCAAGCCTTGAGTTTCAATATTGAAGGATTCTATGGGCAAAAAAATTGAACGATGCAGTAAGCATCAAAAGAAGATAAAAGAAATACACTGTACAAAAAAAAAAAAAAAAAAAAAGATGTTCAACCATTTCAGGAGGTAATATATGATCAAGAATTGGTGGTACTGAAGAAAGAGGTCCAAGCTGTACTGAAGTAATTGGTGAAAAACAAGGCTCCAGAAATTGAGATATTTCAATAAACAAATGCAACCCTGGAAGTGCTCACTCTTGTATGCCAAGAAATTTGGAAGACAGTTACCTAGCCAACTGTCTGGGAGAGATCCATATACATGCCTATTCCAAAGAAAGTTGATTCAACAGAATGCAGAAATTACACAATAATATCATTAATATCACATGCAAGTAAAATTTTGCTGAAAGTAACCCAAAAACAGTTGCAGCAATACCTCCACTAGAAATTTGCTGAAATTCAGGCTGGATTTAGAAGAGGACATAGAATGAGGGATATCATTGCTGATGTCAGATGGATCTTGGCTGAAAGCAGAGAATATCAGCAAAATGTTTACCTGTGGTTTTCTGTTAGGTTTTTTGTTTGTTTGTTTGTTTTGTTGGGCAATGCAAAGGCATTAGACTGTGTGAATCATAACAAATTATGGATAACATTGCAAAGAATGGGAATTCCAGAACACTTAAATTGTGCTCATGCGGAACCTGTATATAGACCAAGAGACACTCACTCAAAGAGAACAGGGGGATACTCTGTGGTTTAAAATCAGGAAAGGTTTGCATCCTTCCACTTTATTTATTGAGTCTGTATGCTGACCAAATAATCCAAAAAGCTGAACTACATAAAGAGGAACCCAGCATCAAGATAAGAGGAAGATTCATTAACAGCCTGAAATATGCACATGACACAACCTTGCTTGCTGAAAGTGAAGAGGACTTGAAACACTTTCTGATGATCAAAGCCTTCCTTGTGGGTTACACCTCAACATAAAGAAAACAAAAGTTCTCACAACTGGACCAATAAGCAATTATATGATAAACAGAAAATATTGAAATTGTCAAGGATTTCATTTTACCTGGATCCACAATCAATGCTCATGGAAGCAGCAGTCAAGAAGTAAAGCAACATATTGTGTTGGGCAAATCTACTACAAAAGATCTCTTTGAAGTGTTTTTAAGCAAAGATGTCACCTTGAGAACTAAGATGCGACTGACTCAAGCCATGGTATTTTGAAAAAAAAAAAAATGTATTTTCAATTGCCTCATACACATGTGAAAGCTGGACAATGAATAAGGAAGCCCAACCGAGAACTGATACATTTGAATTATGGTGTTGGCAAAGAATATTGAATATACCAAGGACTGCCAGAAGAATGCAAATCTGTCTTGGAAGAAGTACAGCCAGAATGCTCTTTAGATGTGAGGACGGCAAGACATTTTCTGATGTACTTTGGGCATGTTATCAGAAAGGACCAGTCTTTGGAGAAGGACATCGTGTGTGATAAAGTAGAGGGTCAGAAAAAAAAAAAAAAAAGGAAGACCCTCAATGAGATGGACTAACAACAATGGGCTCAAATATAGCAATGATTGTGAGGATGGCACAGGACCAGGCCAGGGTTTCATTCTGTTATGCCTGGCATCACTATGATTCAGAACCAACTCAAGGGCACCTAACAACAACATCCTACAGATTAAGAGCCACACTGGGCCTAAAATGAGTCCTCTTAGCATAAATTGTGAGGAAGTCAGTCCCTCAGGACTTCCCAGGGACCCAATAAACCACTAAGAGTGTCTGTGTATACCATATGCCATATGTTAGTTAACCTTGAGGGAACGACTCCAAGTCTATCTTACGTCCTTGGGTCTGAACCAACATTTTATAGACTGAGAGATTAGCTACAATGGCTGGCCATTGTCAAAGTTTTATTTTCTCTAACTGAAGGATTGAAAAGGATGTTAACCAGCAGTTCTGACTACGTTTCTGCCAGTCACTGCTTCGCATGGCTGCATTTGCCACTCTTCCTCTTCCTCTTCCTGTCCTCTCTTTGCTGATCTGGACTCAGCCTGGTATTCTTGTCACAAGGTCATCATCCAGGTGAGCTCAGCTCAGCATGAAACAAAACAGCTTATCTAAAGGCTCTACTTTCTGTTCAGGGAGAGGGTAGACTCTTTAACCCCTTGTCCCCTCACAAGTGGGCTTTTCAGATCTCATCTTACAAATGCCAGACAGAAAATATACAAGTTACTTTGGGAAGGTTTAAGCCTAAGACCCTGGAGCCCTCAGACAGGATGCAGGAGCTACCCATAATTCTTTGGGTGCTGTATGGTTGCAACCACTCCCTCATAGTATTGTTTAGGGGTCAACCACTCAGCTTTAAAAGATGTCTGGGCACAATTTCTTTTCAAAAGACTTGCATGTTTATTATTTTTGAACTCCATTATTAGATCAATTTGGGTGTTCTTCAGAGGACAGCCATACTGACTTGGCATATAATTGTTCTCTCTCCCATGCTCTCCTCCCTGCTCCCAAGCATTATGAATCCTTCCTGCACTGGCTTCTGGTTCATGCATCTCAAGTGTTTTCATGTTCTTGGGCCATGGGGTGTATTTTATAAACACACGGTCAGTTTACACTGCCTGGGAACTTAGGGGCTTTCCTCTCTGCGGGAAACAGCTGTGAAGAGCTTGACCAACCTTTGCATTGTGGAGAGTGAGACATAGCCTCTGATCATCCACAGGGCAGGTGCACTGGCTGGGTTCCTGTTGTTATGCCCGAGGATTCTTCCAGAACTGCTAAGAAGGGAAGCTTATTTTATTATGCTCTCCTCTTCACTTTCAGTTTAATTTCTCATAAATAATTTTGCATACTACAGTACCCCATATCTGTTCATCTTCATGCTGTCTGCCAGTAGCATCTTCAACCACCTGACTGCTGTAGAGCTCTGAGGTCATTGAATCGTGAACTGTGATGCTAGAAGAGACTTCAAGTCATGCACTCAACGAGTTGGATGACATTTATTGTATGCTAACTGCTCTGCTAGATCTTATGGATGGATGAAGGTGAGCAAGACCTCCTTTCAAAGAATTTATAGACTTCATAGTCTACCATCATCTCCACAAAGCCTTCCATGACTGTCTCAGGCAGGCTCAGGCTCCTTTTTGCTCCCATGTCCCCCTGTTGACAACTATCATGGCACCTACCACACTGTGTGAAATGATCTCTGCGTCTTTCTTTCCCATAGAATATAGGCTTCTGGAGGGCAGGACCAGCCATGCTGGGTGACATGCAGATTCTGCATAAGGTTTTCTTAAAGGGAAAAAAAATCTTAAAATAATAATAGAATTGCTATATTTATTAACAACTTTGACTAACCACCAAAACAAGATGAAGCTGATTGCTGCCTGAAGCAAGAAGAACTGGAGAGGCCAAAGGAATCCCCACCCCCACAATTTTAAACAAAAACCAAGAGCCAAACTGACTGCCTTTGAGTTGATTCTGACTCTTAGCGACCCCTGCTTGGGTTTCTGAGGTGGTATTTCTATGGAAGTAGATTGCCCAGTCTTCCTTCCAGGGAGTGGCTGGTGGGTTTAAACCTCCAGCCTTCTGTTTAGCAGTCAAATGCCTTAGACACTACACCACTAGAGCTCCCCACAATCTTGAAAGTCCCAAAATAAGCTAGTCAAAACGGAATCATCCAATCTACTGTTCTCTTGGCCCTTCTGCTAACCCTCTCTGCTTTGTCCAGAGCAGGTCAATACTGGTGCTCACAGAAGTGTCAGAAAGTTCCTGGCAAAAACCATAGCCAATCAGTCAAGAAGCCAAGAACTAGGCCTGTGACTATTTCCCTTCTTGACTGACTTACAATCCTGGAGACTGAAAACCTCCATCCAGCACTGGTGACTAATGCTAATCCTATTTGCCATCCCCACCTTCTATATGCACCTCCTCCTCCTTTCCCCTTAAGCACTGGTACTAACTGAGGTTTCTGCATTTGAGCCAAGGCAAGAGAAGGTGTCAATGGGAAGGAAATAAAGAAACATGTCTCCCTTGGGACTAGGATGGGAAATGACTTGGATGGAGGCAATTTCCAAGGAGACCTACTGGCTTACATCCCAAACTCATAAGCAGAATGTAGAAAAAAAGAGTCATATGCCTCAGCTAGATGGAAGAGAGCCAAGCCACCAACAAGCACAAGATGCAGCTTGCTGACTACAAGCCAGAGTCATAGTGCTGCTGGATGAGAACCAATATGGAGCAGAAAGAGAGGCCTGGAAGTAGGATGCCCCCTCCCAACATGGTCCTCAACTATTGGCTTGTACAGACCATGAGTCCTCAGCAGCTTCAGTTCCCAGGGTTGTTCTTCACTATTGGGTGCCAGTTGGCTAAGCATTGTACTGGAAAGGAATATAGGATGTGAGCTTCCAGATGAACCAACTCATTGTAACTAGGCTTGGCTTAGATTGGCCACATAATGTCAAGACAGCAAGAGATGGGGAGAGATGTTGCTGACTCAGTACAGAAGGACAGGCAGGTGGAGGAGTGGCTAAGGTGGAGCATGCCCATTACAGACAACTGGAGTGGTCTAGAGATGTTCAGAGCCCAGCCATCTAGCAGCAGTACAGCTCTCTAGGTGAAGGGAAATTCACATGCAGGTTCCCCAGCTGCCCCCAACCAAGTCTCCAGGTAGAAAGTCCTGGAAAACCTTCAGAAACTAGTAGCTGGCTTCTACAGAAGATATTAAAGCTTGCTCCAAAATCACCCCAAGCATCCAGATGACTTGCTTCCCACCTCATCCTGAAATTGCATCTATGACAAAGTAGACCAAGCTAAGAAGCTGAGCTTCACCTGAAGAAAGCCACATTTTTTTACACGAAGAGTAGAAAGCTGAGAATCAGAAGGGACAAGGCAGTGAGCATGGTAGGGAATGTGCTCTGTCTTAGCATAGAATCTCTGAGGGAAATAAAACAGCAGGAGACAAGAATAATAATCATTCACAAGAGATAAAACTCAAAAGTCACTGGCGCTGCATGTAGTACCACTTAGCTCACTGTGGGTCTCCCCTTCTCCCCTTCAATGAGTATAAATAAAGACTAGCATCCAACCACTCTAGGATGTGAGTCTGTCTACAAGAAGGTGGCAGGGATTCCATTGGCAAGCTGGTGACTTCATCCATTCACTCATTCAGGAAATATTTGTTGAGTACCTAATTTATGCTGGGCACTATGCTAGGTGATTAACAAGATAAATCCACATATCCTCATGAAGCTTATGTTCTAGCAGAAGAAAGAAAAAATAATGCATCAAAAAATTTAAAAAAAAAAAAACACCATCAAGTCAATTTCGACTCACAGTAACCCTAAGGAGAACTGCCTCATAGCATTTCCAAGTCTGTAAATCTTTATGGAAGTAGACTGCCTCATCTTTTCCCACAGAGCAGCGGGTAGGTTTAAACCCCTGACCATTATGTTACCAGGCCAATGGTTTAACCAGGGTTACATAATTGAAAATAATTATAATTGTGATAAATGCTACCAAGGGCAAGAATCTATGAGTGTGTGTGAGATGTGGGAGCTCTAGAAAGGTTTCCTTGGGGAAACGATACCTAAGCTGGGCCCGAAAGGATGAGCTATAATATCTATATAAAAGGATGGCATGGGGATAAGGAAGAACATTGCAAGAAAAAGGAGCAACATATGCAAAAGCCTTGAATTTGAAACATGACAGAATGATAGAATCGAAGAATTAAAAGAGATCCCAAGTGTCTGGTGTGCAGAGAATGTGTGAGACGGGTCTTAAGGGCATTATCTCTCAGGGAGGTTGTATTAGTTTCCTAGAGCTGCCATAGCAAAGTACAACAAGCAACAGAAATTTATTCTTTCACAGCCCCAGAGGCTAGAAGTCCAAAATCAAGGTGTCAGCTGGGAACATTTCTTCTGGAGGCTCTGAGGTAGGATCTCTGGTCCATATCTTTCTCCTAGCTTCTGGTGATATCTGGCAATCTTTGGTATTCCTTGGCTAGGAGTTGCATCACTCCAATCTTTGCCTCTCCAATCTCATATGGCCTTCTTCCTTGGGTGTCTCCATGTGTCTAAATATCTCCTTCTGTAGACACTAGTCATTGGATTTAAGGCCCACCCCAATCTGGTATGACCACATCTTAATTTTGTAGATTATATCTACAAAGACCTTAATTTCAAACAGGATCATATTCACAGGCACCATGAAGTAAGACTTCAACACATGTTTTTTTGAGGGGACACAATTTCACCCACAACAGATGTCATATCACGCAGGACCTTGTAGACTTTCTAAAGAGTTTAATCTTTATCTAAGAGCAGTGGGGAGCCATTGATGGGCTTAGAGGAAAAAGAGATGATGTATGCAGATATGCTGATTTGAGCACTCAGCCTTCCCCTGTCACCTATGCTGCCTAGATCCAGACAAGGAGATTTAGCCTTGTGTCTGAGGCCATCATGATTTGAAAACTCTGAAGTGGACAATCCAAGAGGATTACTTTGCTTCTAACAAGCAAAACTAGCCAACTGATTTGCAAAGATAAATTTTGAGTTTACACTTGTGTTTGCAGAAGGGAGGGATGTTCCTATGAGCTTGAGCTCTTCCTGCCTAGGGCCATACATTGTGTGGTATCAGTACCACAGAAGATACAGACCACTCAGCTTACAGAAAAGAGAAAGTGAGGCTAGCTTCCACAGCAATGCTATGAATTAAAGTCTACAAAATATAAGGAAGTCTACCAGGCCACAGGAATTTTTCATGGTACCATCCACCATGCTCGTGGACTAAAAAGATCATAGAAGCTTCTAAAGGGAGAAGTCAGACTCTCTCCAGCTGTGAAACTCATGGTTCACTGCAAATTTCATCACAAACACAAACATCACATTCTCCATTCACTCAGAAGGAATCTCTAATCCTTCTGTCTGGCAGGACTCTCCTGCACTGGTCTAAGCCACACTTATCTTAGCCATATCTTAGGCACCCATCCTCTCTGGCACTTCAATATCAATCTCAGTCTTAATATCTAAGTCACAAATACTTATTTCAGAAATCACCAGCAAGGGCAGCATGGTTCTGGGCTTCTTCCCCACATGCTTGGCCTTGAAGACCTCCTCCAGTTCTACAGCCTGAACTCACAGCACTCAGTTTCCTGTCACACATATCCAGGATTTATCTCATCCTTAAAGCTTCTCTGAGACTCGTCTTGCAGGAAACATTTGAAAAAGGGAAGTGACTCCGTGGTTCCTGAGAGAGGGAAAGCCAAGTCCCACCTGAGCCTAAGCCCTTAGGCAGAAGATGGACATTTATACTGCTCACTACATTACCCCCGACACACACAGCTGGGAACACACACACATTCCCTGACAATTACATATCCCTCTTCCTAAATGCCCACACATCCACCAAAAACACATTAGAATGGAACAATGTTTCCCTTTATTTTGTCCTCACCTCCTCCCAGGCCTGAGTCAAGGGGTCAGGTGCAAGGGAAGATAGTCAACTTGAGTCAGGAAGGGCTTGTTATTACCACCTGGAAGCCCTCCCATTTAGATTTTGCCTTCAGGTGCAGCAGACTGACCAGGGCCTTGTCAGGGCGCCTACCTGAGGGCTGCTCAGTGAGCAGAGTGGGAGGCACCCACACAGGATACACTCAGGAACATCAGGTTCTGTCCTGGGTCCCTCCTGCAGTGAGTCCCTGCAGGCAGCACAGACAAGAAGAGGAGGAAGAGCAATTCTGGATCCTGTGTCCTAGTAAGTAGATGCTGTGACAATTTCAGGCTTAGTGAGACTGCATCCCTCTCTCCCCCATTTCTAGTGCTTTCTAAGTCAGGGTTCGATGCATTTCTTTGTTTGCTTGACTTGAGTGCCCTTCCAACCCCAGAGGAAGGCACAGTGGATTTCCACTTCTTGTCCAGCTGAGACCTCTTGCGGCCAGTAAAGCTTGACCAGGCTACTCTTCAGCATACACCTCAGGCTTCTCCTGCAAAAGACATCCCCCAGCTGTGCTCTTCTATAAAAGCCAAACCAAACGTTCCTCTGTTGTTGTTGTTGTTATGTGCCGTCGAGTCAAACCCGACTCATAGCGACCCCTCCTTGGGTTTCCGAGGCAGTATCACTACGGAAGTAGGATTGCCCAACCTTCCTTCCGAGGAGTGGCTGGTGGGTTTGAACCGCCAGCTGTCTGGTTAGCAGGCAAGTGTCTTAGCTACTATGCTACCAGACCCTGAGAAACCAAACCAAACTCACTGCCCTTGAGTCCATTCGACTCATAGCCACCCTTCCTTGGGTTTCTGAGGTGGTATTTCTAAGGAAGTAGATTGCCCAATCATCCTTCTGAAGAGCGCTAGGGTCCCTAACCAGACCTTCACCCAAGTCCAAGCAAGAGGGAACCTACAGTGACAGAGCTCCCCCTACTGATGGCTTGCTATGGCAACAGGCCTAGGGAGGCTTGTGTGATAAGAGCTCTCTCTCTACCTTAGTCACCCATCTGTGAAATTACTTTCCAGAAATACCTCCCAGCTCCCCCTCAGTCCACCACCCCCAAATAAGGGCAACTTTATCCAGAAGATCTTGAGAAGCAAAGGCCTTGATATCAGTGCCAGGGGTTTCCCAGATGACACTGAACACAAGTGGAATTTTAAACGATACTAGGACAGACCCTTAGATCAGCTCTGGGCCAGACAGATGGAATGTGTTCCAGGGTCCCCACTGCACCAAGCTCAAAGAACCATGTGTGCCCACACTGACTGCCACCCAGAGAGCTAGCCCGCCCTACCCCCAAAGAATTCTTAGATGACTTGCCAATCCCTCCCACCCCAGAGAGCCAAACCCAAGCCTACAACTTCCAAGGTCATTGTTGATAACAACAACAATAAATGATAATATAAAACACTTGGCTACCAAGTACAGAAACATTCATCATTTCATTTGATTCTCAACAACTCCCTCCCCAAGATAAACCAGATGTCACTGTAAGATGAGGAAACTGAGGCACAAAGAGACGAGGTGATGTGCTAGCATGAAAGCTCAGAAACTTCTGTACAATATCAATTTCATGAGGGCCTGTGAGCAGAGGACACCAAAAGAAGTGACAGCAGGCCACAAGTAGCCTCTGAGGAGCAGCCCAGCCAGGGAAAGAAGAAGAGAGAACTAGACCTCTCCCTCCCCAGTGCTGAGTTCACTTCTCCAAATCTTCACAGCCTTAGAACCACTGGGGTCAAAAGCCTTATAGAGAAGGAAAGTAGGTAAAGGAAATTAATATAGGCTCACATGCTTGATCACCCTCTCCTATCTTGATTCTCACCATGAAACTCATTCTCCCCAGTGGTCCAGGAGAGAAGCCAGTTGGGGGAACACCAAGGGCCTTCATGGGTAAAATTGCAGGTTATCTCCCATCCACAGACCAAATTTACACAATCTGGGACTTAGGGATAGGCCTTCACAGCTTGTTATGCCATTCACCTTAATGTAATTTTTGCTGTAAGACAAAAAATGCTAATTTATTTGCACTTATTAAAGTTGACAAAGCATCCCATCTGTGGGGGCATAAATAAATATTCTTGGCCCCAAAATCATTCATCATCATTAAAGCTGTAAGACTGTGTGGTTACTAATAAACCAAGCCTGTAAATAAGAGTAATAAATTTACCAGTCACTTAGGTATTCATTTATTAATTCAATAAAATTTATGAAATACCGTCCAGAGGAAGATACTCTGTGTGTTAGGTTCTTTAAAAGTTGACTGAAAAAAGATCCCTCCCCTCAAGTAGCTCAAACCTTAGTAGAGAAGTTTCCAAATAAAGGCAAGCTATGGCAGGTTTCTTGAGAGGGTGCAAACTGCCATGGCAGCTCAGTAAAGGAAGTTATCATGTCTCTTTATGTCAGTTATGCAGAGCTTCATGCAGGAGGTGATATTTGGGCTGGGCTGTATAAAATGGAAAGTAATAGAACAGAGAGAGATGGTAGGGCATGCATTAAAAGAAGAATGTATAAAAGTATGGAGGTAGGAATATGAAGGGTATTTTTAGGAAGCAGCAGGATTCCTGGTAAATAGTAATGGCATTTATGTGCAAGGAAGTAGTTCACAATTGTTACTGAGGCCCTGCGTATGTACTTTATGCAAGCTGTATGCTGATCACAGGGATACAGCAATAAATAAAGCAAAGTCCCTGCCTTCGTGGAGCTTAAAGTCTCTGTAAGGATAGGGCCAGCGAGGGAGACTGGGAACCCTCAAAGCTGCCCTTCTCAGTAGTTTGGGTACTTTTAGGTGGGTAGTAGGAATTATTGACAGTTTTTAATTAATCATTTAATTTGGGGAAATTAATCTGGCCCCAAGGTGCAGTGCAGTAGGCTTCTCTTATATATGGCTTTTCTAGTCTTGGGTTTGTAATTCTACCAAAAATAATTGGTTGGGCTGCAGCCTGCCCTGTGATTGGTCTATTTTACACACCTTGCAGGGACTGGCCAGTCTACTATGCAAATAGCATGAATAAAACCACCTGATAATATTAAATGACTTTGTAGGAAATTGGTTGATTACTAGACAAAATAAGTGACTGTGGCCTACCTACAAAGGGGATTGGTCAGTTTGTGGTCTGGCTGGGAGGGCCATGCTGTGAAGCTGAAATACAAAGGCAGAGGTTGAGGGAGACCTCACTACCATCAAGAAGAGTCTGGAGCAGAGTGTGCCCTTTGGGCCTGGGGTCCCCACACTGAGAACCTCCTAGACACAGGAATAAGCTATAACACTGGACATGGCCAAAACAGTGAGAATGATGGCAAATTACAGCAGAGCCCAGCAGCAGAGAAATAGTGGAAGCAGCAAAAGTGGTGGGAACCATGACATAAGCAGGTGGTGGCACAGGGCCTGTTGACCCGTGGAGTGAGAGAGAGTTGAGCACTTTCAGGCAGGTGGCTTGTTGGCAGAGCAAAAAGAGTCATAACACTTGCCCAAGCAGGGCAGAGGCCCAGTGGGGCCCAGTGGAGGCAGGCACAGCCAAGAGAAGGCCTGCCTGTGGGTACAACCGAGAAAAGAGCTGCCTAACTGCAGGCACAGCTTAGAAGAAGTTGAAAGATGTCTTGGCTGGAAGCTGTCCTGATTGAAGAACTGCATCTTGTCTCCTGAATTGTATCTCATTATTTCTAGTTGATCCTGATCCTGAGTTGTAGCCTGTTATTTCCCTAATAAACCACATAATCATATGCATGGTCTGTGAGTTCAGTGTGGCCATTACAATGAATTATAGAACGCAGCAGAGAAGTACAGAGTGTTGGACAAAGGGGAATGGCTGGTGTCAGAAACAGTGTAAAAAGTTGGAAAGTGGAGGTATTCCACATCATAGAATCAGCTTTGTGCTGATCTTGATTCTTATCTTTCCTCCTGAATGTAGATAAGTCAGATGTTACTGGATTTCACACAGTACAAGGCAAATTAAAGAAGAAAGAGAAAAAATAAAAGACAAAGTCCAGTTGGGAAGTTATTGAGGTAATTAAGATGAGAAATGATGACCAAAACCAGTAGGCAGGAAGGAAATATGGAGATGAATGGAAGAAACACTGCTCAGGTAGACTATAGTCAGTTTGGGAACTTGCTGAATATGGAAGGCAGGACAAGGAGAGGGTCAAAACTGGACTGGGCTCTGGAGCCTAGAGGACTTGCAGAATGTTGATGTCATTATCCAGAAACCATGGAGTCAAGAGGAATACATTGGGATGAGAAAGAAGTTGAGTTAACATGGGATGTGTCCAATATCTTGCCCACCAAGACAGCAGGAAGTGTTCATCTCCAGAGAGAGATGAGAATAGCCAAGAAGCCACAAAGAGAGGGCCAGTGGAAGGGAGAGTAAATGAAAAGATGGTGAAGCTATAACATCTCAAGACCCTCGTATTTGTTGTTCTTCCTCCATGTTTCCAAAAATCTTTGGAAAAACATTTGCTCTCCAAAAGTCTTAGCTTCTCACCAAGAAGACCACATAATATAGAGAGTATACTAGAGAAATGAGAAAACTGTGGAAGGGTCAGTGGTAGAATTCTCATTTTCCATGTGGAAGACCGGGGTTTGATTCGCGGTCAATGCTCTTGAAGTGCAAACACCTCCCTTTTGTCAGTGGAGGTGTGCATGTCGCTGTGATGCTGAACAGGTTTCAGCAAAGCGTCCAGGCTAAAATAGCTAGGAAAAAAGGCCTGACAATCTGCTTCCAAAAATCAACCAGTGAAAACCCGATGGATCATAATGGTCCAATCTGCTACTGGCATTGAGATGGCACAAGACTAGGTATCATTTTGTTCCATTGTGCATGGGGTCACCATGAGTCTGGGACCAACTCCAAGGCAGCTAACAACAAAACACTATAGAAAAATGTGTGGTAAATGTGGTAAGGATATTGAAGGGCATTTGGATTCTGGTGGACAAGGGGTTTTAATTGCTAATGTCCCTTGCTCTAATATTTTATTTTGGTTTCTCTTCTGACAGCAATTTCTTCTCCACACCCCAGAGAGCCTAATTTCTGGTCCAGAAATTCCAACTCACCAGTTTTTCCATTACCCCAAAGCCCAGACTCTCCTTATCAGAAATCAGCCTCTTTGCCAGCACCCAGGGCCTCTTACCTACCCCTTCTATCACAATGTATCAGAGAGACAGGCAGGCTTGGGCAGGTCTGACACAACCAACCCTCAAGCTTGGGTGGGAACATTGACATCTTGAGGTTTATTCAAAGGGCATGTGCCCTAAGGGAGTATGTCCTCTGGAACCTCACAACGGGCCAGAGTGGGACCATATGGGCATTTCTGGCAGGCTTGCAGCAGCCAATGGCAAGCATCTTAGATTTGTAATCCCCCCACTAAAAGTCTCAAAAACAGAAAGAAAATCAATTCCCCCAGGAAGGAGTTAATTTCCTTTCAGACCTGAAATTACCTCAGTGGCTGTTTCTTCATAATTAGCTATAAAAAAAAAAAAAAAAAAAAAAAAAAAGTCATCACGAGACTCTATTTTCTATTGTAATATCTCTTTTCTATCAGGAAGTCATTAAACAAACCCCAGCAAAGTAGACCTACTAAGTTGAAATAATTACCAGGTGGTCACTTCTCCATGGATCTTCAGGTTTCGAAACTATAATGAAAAGTGATATCCACTCAAAAAAAAGGTGCTCATCTTTCTGGAGAAAAAAAAGCCACAGTTTAGCCCTCTCTGAGCTGTGAAAATGAGCAGGATCCTCCAGGAGAGGCTGGGAGAAAGAAGACCACAGCGGGTAGAAATAATCATTACCACTCACCGGCATTGCCAGTAACACAGATATCAGACCTCTGCTCACAGCTCTCAAAGACCTGCTCTTATCTCACCAAGGCGATATGTGGCTAACTCCTCATGAAATGACAGAAGAATAAAAAGAGATTTTTTTTTTCCTAATAAATATTCTTTTGCAGTTAATCCACCTTTTGTAACTGTCAGGCTTTACGGGGCTGGCAGCAAGCCCATCAGATAACAATGCAGCTGTGACCTGAGAAACGTGAGAAGAGGAGCAGATTAATCAAGATGAAAAACATGTTTGGGAACTGTATCTGAGAGGAGGTCTGAGGAGAGCCCTCAGAGGGATACCCTAGCTGCTCAGGGATCCTCAAAACAATGCCACCCAGAAGCTGTGGCTTCCCAAGGGGTAGACTTCAAATGTATGGGCCCTGAAAGCAGGTAGCTAGTTTCTCTAACTTTTTGCTCAGGCATTTAGGCCAGCTTAATAGGAAATAGCAACAGGGTGACAGAGGAGCCGCACCACAAGGCCCATGCACTTGGCATCTCTCACCTGCAGCAAGAGGCTGAGAAGATCAACATCTCTTCAAGGTGGCACCCCTCCCCTCCTTCCAAGCCCCCAGCAAGCATCCCTATCAGATGATAAAGCTGTAGGGATGGAGATTTGAATAATGATTGTATTTTTCCAACCAAGAGTTAAGACAAATTGTCAGCAAATGCAAGATTAGGTAGGAATGGAGATAACAGAACAGAAATTTTGAGCTAGGGTTGTCCTGAAAAATCTGGTTCTGTATGAATGATACAGTATAAAATGGAAATATGGGTGTTGAAAAACACTAAGCTATGCCATATAACAAGAGCTGTTACACAGAATGAAGAGGAAAAAGATGTAGCAATTGGAGTCTTGTTTAGGCACCCTACACCATTTTCCAATTTTCCTCTCTCCAAGATCACAGCCATTGAAAACTCTATGGTGCACAGTTACACTCTGAAGCACATCGACTCAGTATGTCAGGATCAATTCCAACAAATGGTTTGGTTTTGGTTTTAGCATCATCCATGACAACATTCCAGAGAAAGACCTCTCCCAGACTAAGTCCCCAGGATTTCTTCAAACTCCAATATTGTTCCTGCTGTTTTTCCCTGCATCCCTCTCCTCCGAGCCTTGGCAGCCCCTGATGGCTGACAGAGCTCTGCAGAGCTTCCAGCTACAGTTCCTCCTTCCATACTGCTTCTCTGCAAGAAGGAACTGGGCTTGAACTCCACAACCACCACACCAAAGACAGCAGACCAGTGGGAATAAAAGGATCCTCGAGAGAACGATCAGGTCTCAACAATGCTGGCCTTACGAGAATTAAGCTCAGTCCCAGAGGCCCAGAGCGCTGGAAAACAATTCATCACTATCAAATTGATTCTAACTCATAGTGACCCTCTAGGACAGAATAGAACTGCCTCATAGGGTTTTCAAAGCTAATCTTTACAGTTGGAGATTGCCGCATCATTTTCTCCCTTGGAGTGTCTGATGGGTGCAAATCGTTGACCTTTCCACTTAACCACAGCACTGCCAAGGTCCTTCTGGAAAATAAGTCCAATGTTAAACACTCTCTTGACTTCTCTTTGCTACCCAGCCATTTTTGCCTATAAGGTGTTACTCCTACTCCATGTCCATCAGATGTGTGGAGGGATTCCAGGAAAGTAGGAGTACAGACATTCACTCAGCTTCCAGACATTGTGAGTTTGTCCACTAGTGTAAGAATGAGGAATAGCTAGACATCGGACAGGCTAATTAACTTGCTAACTCAAGGAAGAGTAAGTCCAGTGAGAGACTATTCAATAATCAAGTAGGCGCTTTATAATCAAAATTACAATCAGTGCTAGCATTTATAGACCACTTACCATGTTCAAGGCACTGTTTCTAAACCCTCTCTGTTCAAGAATTTGTCCCATCCTCATGAGGTACTTTTGAGGCAGAGCACTCTACTGAAGAAGTTTGTTGTTGTTGGTATTATGTGCCCTCGAGTCAGACCCGACTCATAATGACCCCTCCTTGGGTTTCCAAGGAGGTATCACTACAGAAGTAGGTTGCCCAACCTTCCTTCCAGGGAAGACTGGTGGGTTTGAACTGCCAGCCTTCTGGTTAGCAGTCAAGTCTAAGGCACTTGACTGCTAACCAGAAGTGGCATCATGTTTTCTGAAAAGGAGAAATACTTGACAGGGTCCAGTCATTATTGCAGAGTGGGTACCAAAAGGTGAACTTTCTGTTGAGAGGCACTAAATGGATAACTGGAACATTACTCAAACTTTACAGATGAGGGAATGAAGCCTGGAAGGTTAACTAACTTGCCAAGTTCATGAAATAACTGGTGAAGTCAGGCTGTCAGATTCCAAAAATAAGAAAGAAACTTCTCTGCCCAGAAAGAAGTGAGAGAGGAAAAGGCTGAGAAGGAAGTCACTTCAGCTCTTCTCAGTTATAAACGGTACAGAAAAGATGCCTATGAACTTGTTGATCAAATTGAAAATACCAGGAAAAGGGGACATTCCTGGAGCTTTGAACCAGATATTTTTAAGCAATTAAATGGAAGAGCTCAGGGAAGGTATTAAACCTGTGGAACCCGTTAGTTATAAGACACACCAAAAAAAAAAAAAAAAAAAAAAAAAACCTCACTGCCATTGAGCTGGTTCCAACTCATAGCAACCTCTCCTTGGGTTTCCGAGGCAGTATCTCTATGGAAGTAGATTACCCAGTCTTCCTTCTGAGGAGGGGCTGGTGGGTTTGAACCACCAGCCTTCTGGTTAGCAGTCAAATGCCTTAAGCACTCTATAAGAGACCCAGGCCTACCTAATTAAGTCAAAAGTTTTAGTAGTAATTAATAAACATTTGCTGAGTATGGTACAGTGAATTACTTAATACAGCTCTTCCAGCCAAGGTCTTTGTGATTCCCACCAGATGACTGGGTAGACTATGCAAATGAAGGCATTTATGGCCCATGAAGGGAATTGGACAGCTTGTAAATAATGTAAATAAGGTACATAAGGCCCTTGTGGGGGGCTGGGACCATGCAAATAAGGTTTATGGCACATAACAACAACAACAACAATGTGGGGAATGGTCAGTTTTGCCATCCCACTAGGGGATCTCAATACCACCAAGAGATAAAAGCCAGAAGTGGAGTGTGTCCTTGGACCCAAGAGCCCTGCACTGGACCTCCTTAGCAGAGAAATGGAGGCGGCAAAGGCAGTGGCAGCAGAGGCAGCAGAACCAAGTGCGTGGAATGGGACAGAACAGCAGGCTTGCCAGCCCACAGAGCTTGAAAGCTGAGTGCCTTTGGGCAGGAGGTTTGCTGGCAGGGTGGGGTGCACTTACTGGAGCTAAAAGAGCTTTGTAACACTTGCCTGAGTAGGGCAGAGGCCAGGCCCAGAGGCTAAGGACCAAAGAACAGTGTGCCTATGCGCATGGCCATGGAGAGGCTTTCCTGATCAAAGAATCATATCCAGAGTTTTCCTGACTCTTAACTGTAATCTGTTACTTCCCTAATAAACCACAGTTGAAAGTATTGTCTGTGAGTTCCGTGTGACCATTGCAATGAATTATTGAACCCAGCAGAGAAGTAGAGAATGCTGTGGGAGGGAAGGTTGGTGTCAATATTGGTGAAATGGCTGGAGGATGGCAGCATATCTGACCTTCGCCTTATAGAAATCAGCCTTGGACTGTTAATGTGGATCTTGATCCTTCTCTCCTACTTGTGAAGTTAGAGAAGGTCAGAGGATGCCCCCATGCCCTTTTTGCACTGAGCAAACACCACGCTAGACACAATAGAGAATATGGGGAAGCAACTTCCCCAACAGCAACTCTCCCTCAGCTGATCCCACTTATTTTTCCTATCTTCCCAGATTATGTCCTCTGTTCAAGTCCTGCAGTATGTCTTACTATCCTTAAACATTCCTTAATCTTTCCTGCTATTTTATTCATCTAGAAAATATTGTTATCCTCCTTATTTCTCTAAATTCTATCCCTTCTGGCCATCACAGGCCTAATGAGCTCTCTTTTCTCTAGGAACAGAACACATGTAATAGTAATAGTGGTTAAAACTGACTGAGACTTTGCTGTGTGTCAGGTACTGTGTTAAAACTATACTGTATATTACCTTATATGATCCTCATAAAATAACCCAGATGAGAAAACTGAGACCTAGAGAAATTGTATATCTAACATAAGGTCACACAGTCACTAAGTGGCAGAGATCAAAATTAGAATCCTGGTCTTTGTGATTCCAGAACCTAATCTCTTAACCACCAACCATTTTAAACAGTTTTTCAACTGAGTCTGAACACCACAAGGTAGCTCTTCACCACATGGAGTTAATATTACTTCCTAATTCTTTCACACATACTGGCCTTTGTTTCCTACCAGATTACAGGTACTTTGAGGGCAGATACCACACATACAGAAGCAGCTCAGCACAGTGTCTCACATGTATATTAGTTTCTTTCTCTTCTTCTGTGCCTCCATAGTGTCTGTGTCAGTGCTGGAAGGGTTCTATAGCCAGAAGTGGAAATCAGTGGACTTACATGAAGAAAGGACTTACCATTGTACCTTGACCCAGAGCGTAAAGGAGACCTGTGTGCTCAGTATTGTATTGAGAAGTAAACTGGGGGGTGGGGAGCTGGGGAACAAGAGCTATACACTGTTTTGTAGCTGGCCTAGAAGCCCAGGTTCAGTATTAATATCAACCTAATAATAATAGCAATAACTCTCATTTATGGAGGCCCTGATATGTGTCAGGCACTGTACTAAGCACTAGTGTCACACTATCTAATAAGTCCACATACAAGCCTATAAAGTAGGCACTGCTATTATCATTGCTTTGTTGTTGTTAGGTGTTATTGAGGCAGTTCCAACTCATAGCAACGCTATGTACAACAGAACAAAACACTCCCCAGGACTGTGCCATCTTCACAATGGTTGCTATGCTTGAGCCCATTGTTGCAGCCACTGTGTCTATCCAATTCATGGAGCCTCTTCCTCTGTTTTGCCAACCCTCTAGTTTACCAAGTATGATGTCCTTCTCCAGAGACTGATCCCTCCTGCTAATATGACCCAAGTACAAGAGATGAAGTTTCACCATTCTCACTTCTATGGGGCATTCTGGCTATCAAGATTCAGAGAAGTTAAGTGACTTTCCTAAAGGTTCATAGCTGGTAAATGGTAGTGCTGGAATTCAAACCCAGGGCTTTCTGATTCCAAAACCAGAGATGCAAGAAGGAATAGGTTCTGGAACCTATTTAGAGCATAGCACCTCTCCCCTAAGTTCAAATATTCAAAATTTTCATATAATCAAATATTCAATATTTACTAAACAAGTGCTAACTGGTTATCATAAATATGGCTCCTACTGGCA
Organism: Orycteropus afer afer; assembly: GCF_000298275.1. Taxonomy (NCBI): domain Eukaryota; kingdom Metazoa; phylum Chordata; class Mammalia; order Tubulidentata; family Orycteropodidae; genus Orycteropus; species Orycteropus afer. Next base: position 13,053,861 of record NW_006921623.1, on the reverse strand, counting down.
GGAAGCTTACAATCTAGACAAGAGGGCAGAATGAAGGGAAAGAAGCTATACACAGGATGGCCACTGGGCTGGACAATAATGAAATGGGCTGCCTTGCAAGGAACTAGGGGAAGTATAGGAAAAGCATGGGACTTTAGGTAAGAATCTAATTAGGTGACTTCTTCGTTTTCTTCCAACACTAATATTATTTGGTTCTGTTGATTGGCCAACAGACAACCAAAGGTGTGGAACTTAACTCTAGCAAAGTCCAGAGCTGAGAACACATACTTTAGAGTCATCAGAACAAAAGTAGTAGAGCACATCACAGACAGTGGCTGAGATTCCCAAAGGAGGACATAGAGAGGGAAGGGAGCAGAAACCAGAAAAAGGAATATCAGGAAACACTCAGAGCTAGAGTCAAAGAGGTTGTCAGAGGGATAAGAAGTAGCAGAGTGAAAAAGAGTGGACCACCACCTAAATTAGTGTAACACCAACTAGTTAGAGGTAAGAAGCAGAAGAGTCCAGGAGAGGACCACCACGCTAGTTAGTCAGAGAGAGAGAGAGAAGTGCAAATCAGTAAGAACTTGTGGCCACCTACTGCTCATTCCTTTTGACAGTTTATTCACTCAACAAATACTTCCTGAGTACTATTATGTGCCAGGCACTGTTCCTGGCAGGAGGGAAGCCAGGTGAATACACGGACAGAGCCCTGCTCTCAGGGCACCTACACACTCAGGAAAGGCATATGAGGAAGCATTTCATTGTAGGGCAACATGAAGGAGTGTAGTTTATGGTCCCTACCCTCAAATTACTCAAAGCTGTGCTGTGGATAGAAAAATATTGTGAGCTAAATTGTAATCCAGTATTTAAATAAGATTTAAAGACAATAATAGACATGACAGAAAGTAGCAAGTCAACTAAAGTTTTGTTCTGAAAGACAGAGGAGACATAAACATGTGTAAAAGCAGAGAAGAGCACTTAAAAAAAAAAAAAAAAGAAGTTGCCATTGAGTTAATTCCAACTCACAGTGACCTCACATATTATGGAGTAAAACTGTTCCATAGTATCTTCTTGGATGTAATCTTTACAAAAGTAGCTCTCTTTCTTCCTCAGAGCTGTTGAGTGGGTTCAAACCGCCAATGTTTGGGTTAGCAGCCAATCACAAACCACTTGTGCCACCCACAGACCCTAGCCAAATTTAATTACATACTGCTTTAAAAACTGGTTGCTGCCAAGTAGACTCTGAGGCATGGCAACCCATCTATGTCAGAGTAGAACAAAATAAAAAGTGACTAATTTTTTGGAAGTAGATCTCCAGGCTTTTCTTCAGAGGCACCTCAGGGTGGACTCAATCCTCCAACCTTTCAATTAACAGCCAGGTGCATTAACCATTTGCACTAGCCTTTCTAAAAAAGAAGGAGCTCTGTTGGCATAGTGCCTAAGGCATTTGACTGCTAACCAGAAGTTTGGCGGTTCAAACCCATCAGCCACTCTGCTGAAAGAAGACTGGGCAATCTACTTCCATAAAGATTTACCACCTGGGAAACCCAAAAGGGGTCGCTATGAGTCAGAATCAACTCGACGGCAGTGAGTTTGGTCTTTTTGGTTTTCTAAAACAGTAAACAAGCACGCAGACTGCTTGCTGTGATGAGATTCTTCAGAAACCAAATCTCATTACCACTATTTCTCAAGTAATGTATCTGTCACTTCTAGAAGTAGTTCTAGAAACCCTTATCATGTGAGTTCAGCCAAGCCAGGTGGACCTCACCCCAAGAATGAGGCAGGAAGGAGATGGTGCCCAGAATTCATTAATAAACCAACACTTGTTAAGTGTTTATAATGGTCCAGGCATATAAACTGGCCAGAAAATGAATGTCAGAGATGAAAGGGACCATAAAGATAATCCAGCCCAATTTCCTCATATTACAAATGAAGAAACTGAAGCCTGAGGACATGCAATGATTTGTCCATGGTGAATTAGTAGCATTGCTAGACTCAAATTCAAGTTCCCCAGTGAGCCCCTTCTTTCAGGACTAGCCTTCCAGGAGGACATGAGGGCAGGTAATCTTTGACGTCATGCCCAGCCAAAGCTTGGGACAATATCTTTCTCAATCCCTACCCCCTCACCTGTGGCTCTCCCTGCCTAACTCTGATTCCACGAGACTTTCCAACTACAGAGGAAGAGGATCTCACTGGCAGGTCTCTAAAGCTCAGACCTCACCTTGTGTCTCCTATCCAGCAAGAGGCAACTCAGAAAGTCTGAGCCAGAGCTGGCACAGGCTTCCCCAGGGCTGCCTAGTTCTGACCAGAACTCTCAAGTATAGCAGTACAACCCCTAGAAGACACAAACAAGCCTCAGATTCTCCAAGCAAACAGAGATGAGGGCACCAGGCCATAGGGGCTATGGGAAAAGACCTCTTTGGTGGTTTTCTTTGCAGGAGTACACCAGGCCTGCCTCCCCACACACACAAACTAGCAAACCAGCCCCAGTCTCCACTGAGCCAAGGGAAGCAGCAACTTGCTCTGCTCTCAAAATGAGGAAAAACATTTAAAGGACCATCAGAGAATTCAGGGTCTCTTTGGGGTGGGTGAGGATGAGAGAAGGCCTACCACCATCACCAATACCACCACCACCACCACAACCACCACCGCCGCCACCCACTACCATGGGTAGGAAAGGGGATGAAGGGCTCTTATTTCCCCAAGAGGCTACACTTTGCCCTGGGGAGGAAGCAGCTCCCCAGAAATGACACTTGAGGACCTGGCTTGGGGCCACAAGAGCATATAGCTCAGGGTTTTGTTTCCCATTTATAAATGAAGGAAAGGAATTCTCAGGCTGAGTAACACAATACCTCTGGGTCCAGCCCACCAGGCTTGGCCATGGGAAGAGCAAACAAGCTGCTTGTCTCGTCCCAACAGGTTTGTGGACACTCTATGTTGGTTGCCACTCACTGCACTGAGGTGTGGATGCTAGGCAGGAGTGGGAAGCAGCTCCCCAGGGAGAGAAGGGATGGTAGGGAAGACCTGTCACCTCCACCCTCCACCCCAGAGCTAGGCCAGAGCCCAACACTTATTGCCACCAAGGTATCAGATATAGCTCTGTACCCCACCCTCCCCATGTCATCTCAGTCTCCACTTTCCTCACTGATCCAGGCCCCACAGTCCAGACTATAAATCTAGTGTTTCTTCCCCACAAGCCCCATAAAATGAGGGCCTAATTGAAACCCCATCTGCTCAGCTGCAGGCCTCCCCCACTGATGTGTATGATTCTGCATGTCATAAGTCAGGAGCAAGTACTCAGACCACTTGCTGCCACCCAAATCTCAGTGACAGAAGTAAAATGTGAATAACAATCAGCATCCCTCTCATATTTTATAGGTTGTTGTTGTTAGGCACAGTTGAGGCAGTTCCAACTCAGTGACCCTACTTACAACAGAATGAAGCACTGCCAGGTCCTGTGCCATTCTCACAATCACTGCTATGTTTGAGCTCACTGTTGCAGCCATTGTGTCAATCCATCTTGTTGAGGGTCTTCCTCTTTTTTCACTGACCCTCTACTTTACCAAGCATGATGTCCTTCTCCAGGGACTGATCCTTCCTAATAATGTGTCCAAAGGACTTGAGATGAAGTCTCACCATCCTCGCTTCTAAGAAGAATTCTGTCTGTACTTCTTCCAAGACAGTTTACACAGTACTTTGCATGGATATGGCTAGTTCCATCTCAAAAAAAACCTTCAAGTTAGGCATTCATTATCATCTTCCCATTTTACAGATAGGGAAATGAGTTTCAGAGAGGTGTCTGATGAAGTGGTCTTGAACCCAAGCCATCTAATTTTACATCTCATATTCGATCCACTAAAATCCAGCAGCAGGATCACTGGCAGAGATAAAAAGTAGGACTGGTCAAGACTAACTTAGCTTGACAACCCTGGCTTTTCAAACCTGGCAGCTGAATGAATGAAAGTCTCTCACCTGGCAGACCTGAGCAGGGATGGCAGATGTGCATTCAGTCCTCGCCTGACCCCTGCACTCCCAGGCAGTGGCCTAGGCCACAGAGCCCAGAAGTGTCTCTCCTAGGGTAGGCGCCCTCTCACCTCTCCCGCTGCCCCTCCCGTCCACGCGCTCCAGGCAGGGCGCCCTCCACACGTTATTTGTTTTGCTGAGAGTTTCCGTTGGCTCGCGTGTGGGTGTTTGTTGTATTTCTCCCGCAGATGGCAGACAGCATGCCCTTCCCTCCGCCTCCCCACCCCATGGGTTGTGTGGAAAGCAGACGCTGCCAGGGCACAACAAAAGCCCAGCAGGTGAACAGCCCCATCTGCGGAGTCTTTTATCCAACCCAAGTTGCAGAGAAGGGGGGGGGGGGCGCAGAATGGAGCACTTGCCCCCAGATGCAAGCCCAAGGGGACGCCAGGCACAGCACAAAATGACATTCCCGATGCACCGCAAATATGAAAGGCACCTGACTGAGGCACCCAGACAAGAGGAGAAAAGTTTCTGCGGATGCATCACCACTAAAACCAAAACCAAACTCACTGCCATCAAGTCGATTCGGAGTCATAGCGACCCCCATTGGGTTTCCAAAGCTGTAAATCTTTACTGAAGTAGATTGTGCCATCTTCCTTTCCCAGAGTGACTGGTGGGTTTGAACTGCTGACCTTCTGGTTAGCAGCAAAATGCCTCATCCACTATGCCGCATCACCAGTAATGAATGTCTATTAATCTTGAAACTGGGGACAGGGGCACCATCTTAGAGATTGCCCCTGGACACTCTTTATTCTCTCTCCACCTCTGGCAGATATTATCTCTACAATCTCTCTCCCATCTCATCCTGTGCCCCTACATCCCATACCCTCACAAAAACATTTTCCTCTGATAGAGCAAGGCATACAGTGTTCCAAAGAGCTTTTCTGTTTTGACTTCCATCCCTTGTGCCCTCTCATGCTTAGAGAAACTTCCAGCAAAAGGAAAGGAGCATATTGATCTGTGGAATGTAGAAGAAACATATCATCCACCACAGCTCAAGGGAAGGGTCCACAAGACCTTCAGCCCTTTTCCTGTCCCTGAGAAGCCACCCTAATGAGGTGGCTCTCAGTGAGGGTGGGGTGGAGAGGGGCTGAAAAGGATAGAATTTCTCAGTTTTCAAAGCTAATGTTTCTCATTCCCAAATCTCAGTGCTCTTATCTGAACCCAAGGGCTGTGCTAAACTTGAGGACTGGTGCCAATGCCAGCAAACAAGCTCCCATGGGGTACAGGGGACAGAGAGCCTATGAGTATCTTTGTTCCCCAGGCCTGAGGCAAGAGCTCTGATGGCAAGTGTCAAGGCCATCCCCCATCACAATCCAGAAACTTGGGAAACCTCTGTGGGTTGTTCCCTGCAGCCCAAAACTTCACCTCAGTCAAGACTCTCGAGTTTTCCCTCTCTTACCTACTTCTACCACTCTGCCTAGTTTCTTGTATGGATGGCTTGGCCAGACTCCCTTCCAGGAATGGAAAGTGATGGCCATCACTCCTGATCCTTGCTAGACAATAGTTTATGCACACTTTGAAGTGGGGCCTTGGAGATGTCCAAACTGATCCTAGGCCTAGAAGTTCAAACTGATCAAGGGCCTAGAAGTGGCTGAAGATGCTGCTCTGGAGAAAAGGCGGCAGAGGATGATAGGATACTCACAGAGTTATCAGCAGACAGGACACAGAACTCTCTGGTGCCACCACACTGGTCCTGCAGCCCTGGGTGTTGACACAAGGCTTCAAACTCCCTAGACAAATGCATGATCGGTTAGACTTGACTTTAATTTGTACAGACCACACACCAACACAAAAAGAGAAGTATGCACCAGCAGCCATGCCCATCCCCCAGGGACACAATGTGATGCAGTGCTTCTTGCCAGCCGGCACCCTATACTTTTTCCAACATGAACCCTTTGGCTTGTGCAACCCCCACCTTGCCTGCCATTGCCTCCAGACCTCTAACATCTAGCTCTGATGTTTCTTCCTCTGTGAAGCCTTCTCTGACCCCTTCAGTGTGCCTATCCAAAGCCAAGCCCTCTCCTAGGGTACTTCTAGCACTAACAAAATTCCACTAGGTATTAGAGTTATGTAGGTACATACCTTACCTGTAAATTCCTCAAGAACAGATATTTTATTTATCTCTGTTCTCACTGACCACCTCCTCACATCCCCCAGCACCAAGCCCTGTACCTGTACAGAATGGACACTAAACATATTCCAGATCAATAAATCCAGGAAAATCCCCCTAAGTCTGTCTTCTAATTGGTCACTGGGGATCCTGGCCTAGTTGAGGGAAAAGAAAGCAAGAAAAGCAAAGTATGTTCTCATCTCCTTGGCAACCAAACACATTACTGTACATGTATACATCACTTAATGCCCACAATATATTCTGTGAAATAGGATGTAATAAGATTTGGACATTATACAAACACCATATTAAAACCTTATGGAAGCCGCATGCCCGTTATCCATCTCCACTATTGCTGCTGCTGCTGTTACTGCTGCTCCTACTGCTAGAGCTGCTGGTAGAGACTAGAGGAACAGGCACTCGCAACAACACGGTTGAAAGGGTCGGGCAAAAGCTGAGCAAGAGGAAGTAAGCAGGGAGGGAGTGGTGGGTACCCAGCCCCACCTGCTGTTCCACTCGCCTGAGCAGCAGAAGCAGCCCAGGCCCATAGCCACCTGCCACCCAGACAAAACCAGAGAACCCACACCCAAAAAGATAAGCCTTCTGCCTCACCTGCCTGAATTCCACCTGTGGCCCAGTGCTGCAAGAGTCTAGGTTTGGGGTCTTTGAAACCATTAGGGGGAAATAATAAACAAAAGGAGGGCTCCTTTCTCCTTAAAAAAAAAAAAAAAAAAAAAAAACTTATGAGGACCACAGATGAACTGACATCAAGCAACACATGCATGTACTCTGTTTCAAATAAAACAGTGGTAGAATGACACCAAAAACGATATTCAAGGGGGCAGCAAATACATGAAGAAATGCTCACAATCATTAGCCATCTGAGAGATGCAAATCAAAACAGCAACGAGATACCATCTTGCCCCAGCACTGGTAGCAAAGTTCAACAAGGCAGAAAATTACAAATGCTGGTGAGGATATGGAGATATTGGAACTCTCATAATTGCTGGTGGGACTGTCAAGTGATACAACCACTGTGGAAAGCAGTATGGTGATTCCTTAAAAAGCTGGAATTAGAAATACCATTTGACCCAGCAATTCCATTACTAGGTATATATCCTAAAGAAGTGAGAGCCAGGACAGGGACAGATACATGGACACTCAAGTTCATCGCAGCACTATTTACAATAGCAAAAAGATGGAAACAACCTAGATGCCCATCAACAGAAGAATGGATATCCAAACTATGGTACATACACACATGGAATACTATGCAACACTAAAGAATAATGTAGAATCAGCAAAACACCGCATAACGTGGATGAACTTGGAGGACATCATGCTGAATGAAATAAGTCAATCATAGAAGTATAAATACAGTATCAGTTTATTATTGTAAAAAAGTCAAGGAAAGATTTATACATGGAAAGAAACTGCTGGTTACCAGGGGTAGTAGCGGAGGGGAGGGAGCACTGAAAAAAAAAAAAAATGCATTGACCCATGTCACTTTAGTTTTATGTATTTCACTGTGCATAAATTATATTTGATTAAAATGCATTTTTTTAAATGGTAGAATAAAAAGAAATGAAGTCCTGATCCATTTTACAACATAGATGAACCCAGAAAACATTATGCTGGGTGAAATAATCAATCACCAAAGGATAAATGCCATATGATCCCACTATATGTAAGGAGCCTTGGTGGTGTACAGTTAAGCTTTCGGCTGCTAACTGAAAGTTTGGTGGTTAACCCACCCAGCAGTTCTGTGTGAAAAAGACCTCATGATCTGCCTGTGTAAAGATTACAATCAAGAATAGTCTATGGGGATTCTACTGTGTCACGTGGGGTCACTATGAGTTGAAATGGACTTAACAGCATGCATCAACCGTATATGAAATCCCTGTAATAGACAAGTGTACAGAGATCAAAGTTTATTAGTGGTGGGAAGGCAAGGAAAAGGAGCACTCGATACTTAGGGGACTCTGAGCTTCTGTTAAGGGAGTCAGAAAAAAATTTGGGAATGGATAAGAGTGATGGACAAAACAATGAATATAATTAGTATTACTGAGCTAATTCGTGTCATATGACACTAATGTCATACGTACACATATGAAGATTGTTCAAATGGCAAATGTTTTTTTACGTAGATATATAACACAATGAAAAAGAACAGAAAGAGCAACCAGCTTTATAAAAATAAATGTGAACTTTGGGATCATCGGAAAATAGAGAGAGAGAAAAAAAAAATGCTAGGGAACAACCCAAGTGATATGGTTAAAGGGTCCTGGGATCTAAGAACCTGCTCCATCCTACCTGGACATTGCCTTCAATTTCCAGTTATATTTTGCCAGTGGCAATTCTACCCCTACACTCATATCCACCCATCAGAAACTTCTGGTTGACATGTTAAACATTTTTTAAAAAAAAGCACTAATTCCTGAACCTTGAGGAAAAGCAGGTTTTCCCTGCCTGGGGGCTGGAGGGGGCTTGGCCAGCCCCTGTGGCTGCCACTCTCCTGCACACCCCTCCTTGGCCAGGCAGCTAAGCCTCTGTGGTCAGCAACCCAGGGAGGCCTCTCCGTGATTTGCATATAATCACACACAATGCCAGGCACAACAAAGCCGCTCAAAGCAGCAGAGCCTTCTCAGCTGAGTTTAAGTTTTAATCTCCCTCATACAAAAGTTTCTGCTTTGCTTTTGACAGGTTCTGGGACTCTTGGTAATGATGCTAAACAAATAATCGCCCTTTATACCCCTCTGGAGGCTTTGCCTGGCGCATTGTGGCTGCCCAGGCCCTGGTTGTTGTGGTTTACGGGCCAGGCTGCACCTGCACTGTTTGTGTGAGATCACCCCAGGCCCAGCAGACCTCTTTAAAAAGAGCCAAGCATGGTGGCAGGCAGAGCCAGGAAGAAGGCGCCAGCCCAGGGGCTGCTTGAAACCCTTGGCCAGACACCAGCTCTATGATCCCCCTCCTCCCATTGCTCTCGTTCTCCCCTCAGGTAACACTCAGCCCCACACCCTCCTCCAAAAACCCGGCTCCTTCTTTACTCATCTTCCAAACTGATTCTCTCCCTTTTTCAGACAGTGTTCAGCCCTGTCATTCTTTCCCTCCCAGGCTCACCCATCTCCCTCAGTTTATGCACCTTTTGCCCTGCCATCTGAATGTCATTCTGTAGGTCAACTTGTTACATCTGCTTTAACACTCCACCTGAGTCAACCCTCACCCCTTGGACTTACAGGATTATTCCAAGCAGAGGGCCTCCAGTGTATCATTTCAAAGGGATGCTCATTACTTTAAATGTTGGCTCCAGCCCCTCTGCAAGGCCATTTTGACAATGTATCATGATCTCCTGTCTCTTATAGTGATGTGGGATCCAGGACAGGTGGCCTGGATGGGGGTGCCCTGGCTGTCTCAGTTCTCTGTTGCTGTGTAACAAACAACCCCAAAACTTAGCAGTATAAAATAACAATCATTTTATTATATCTCACAATGTATACGTCAGAAATTTATTAAGGGTTCAGCTGGACAGTTCTTCTGCTCTATGTAGCATCAACAGGCATTACTCAATTGTGTTCAGCCAATGGATAGACTGGTCTAGGTGATCTAAGATGGCTTCACTTTCATGTTTCATGCCCTGGCAGGTGTGAGTGGAAGGCTTGGTTTGGCTGGGACTGTTGACTGAAGGGCCAAAATCTTGAAATCAGACATTTATATTTAGGAGCTCTGGAAGCAAAGTGCCTAAGGCATTTGACTGCTAACCAGAAGGCTGGCAGTTCAAACCCACCAGCCACTCCTAATAAGGAAGACTGGGCAATCTACTTCCATAGAGATGTTGTTGTTGTTTGCCGTCGAGTTGGCCCCAACTCATAGCGACCCTTCCTTGGGTTTCCGAGGCAATATCACTACGGAAGTAGGATTGCCCAACCTTCCTTCTGATATACTGCCTCAGAAACCCAAGGAGGGGTAACTATGAGTTGGGAGCAACTCGACGGCAGTGAGTTAGTGAGACTCCCAGAGAAAAGATGCCAAAGGAACTGGGCCAAAGCTATGAGACTTCATATGCAATCCCAGAATGGCACTTCTGCCACATTCTGTTGTGAAGAGAAGGGAATTTGTAGACATTTTTATTCTTTCACACCAGATTTAAAAAATCAGAAGCCAAAGGACCCTATGACCAGTGCAAGGGCAGAGGTTCCAGGGCCTAAAGGCCAAATATCCTAGCCTTACAAATAGAACAGCCCACATACTTTAGGTGCCAGCATCACTCTCCTTTTTTCCCCCTGAGACTCAAGCAAACATCCTGCCCCTGGTCTAGTGCAGTGTCCCCAGTTGACCCACTGCTTGGCCTGCTTCGCACCTGCCGTAACTGCTGACAGGATCTTTGGTCTTTCTCAGCTGCTGCCATACCAAGAGCTGTCCTTTCAGTGTTTTGCTCACCAATGGCTTAAGATGGGAGATAAGAAGGTTTGAGTGAAGTCAGTGCAGTGGCAGAGATGCTGCTGTAAGATAGAGTAGTTAATGTCCCCCAGACATCAAGTCCCTTCCAGCCCTTGCAGATGGCTCCAGCTACATGCCCCTGCTGAAGGAACCATGTCACTGTTCTCAAGCTCCCTGGGAGTCAGAGGTGGGCCTTGGGGAGGAGGGAGAGAGATTGGGAATGGGGAGATCAGTTCCTATCTCCTACCACACTTAGGTAGTGAGTCACATCAACACCTAAATAACAGCTGGTCAGACAGTCCTCAGCAGACCCATCTGGCCCAAACCAGCTGCACTTCCACTGGCTCCAAGCTGGGAGTGGCAGGTGCCTGGCAGGGCAGTACCTGCCCTAGGAGCAAGGGTACAGGGTCACATAGGCCAGGGCCACAGGAGATCTTTCTTATTCTCTTTATAAGCAAGCTTCAAATTTTATTATGAAATACTTAAGCCCTACAGAAAGGAATAGATACAAGATAACAAAAGTACCTAACCTGGGAAATAAAATGTTACCAATACTGTTGACATTGCCACTGCCACACTTATTTTCAGGGTGCTAGAGAATGTGAGGGAGCTCTGGTAGCATAGTGGCTAAGACACTTGCCCGCTAACCAGACAGCTGGCGGTTCAAACCCACCAGCCACTCCTCGGAAGGGAGGTTGGGCAATCATACTTCCGTAGTGATACTGCCTCGGAAACCCAAGGAGAGGTCACTATGAGTCGGGGCCGACTCGACGGCACATAACAACAACAACAACAACAGAGAATGTGAAGTCTACTCATTTTAACCCAGGAAGGGGAGAGGCATTAATGGGGAAGAAGTCAGGAGGAAGCAAACCTCAGCATCAGCAATTACTGTTCCATCCAGAGAGGGACTGCTTGCTGGGTGCCACAGTCTAGGGAGATTTTATAAGAGTCTAGGGACAGGCTAAAGGAGCTCTGGTGCCACAGTGCCTAAGGCATTTGACTGCTTACCAGAAGGTTGGAGGTTCAAACCAACCAGCTGCTCTGCAGAAGGAAGTTAGGGCAATCTACTTCTGTAAAGATTTACCACTTTGGAAACCCAATGGGGGTCATTATAAGTTAGAACCAACTCAATGGCAGTAGGCTCGGTTTTGGATTTTGGGAATAGACTATAGAGAATATACATCATTCCTTCCTTCAACTCCCAATTCAGAGACTTCTCTGATCCACAGTCTGAATTAGTCACAAGTTCCTTAGGGGATTCCTTATGACCTTGTTTTTAGGTCCCTGTGTGCGTTCATCTCGTGTCTTCTATATGGCTGATTATGTCTATGTGTCTCCCACACTTGACCATAAATTCTTTAATTGTACCTTGTTCACTTTTGATGTCTCACTAAGTTTTTCTACGAAGTCAGAACTCTTTGTTATTGCGTTGAGTGTGTGATTAATCCTTAGGAAATCCTGTGGTCAATGGGAAGGGAAAAAGAGAGTTAACAAAAAGAAAAAGGAAAAGTGGATTGAAAACTAAGACACCAGAGCACATCTAACATCCAGATCTTGGTTCCAAATATCATTCTTTCTTGGCGAAATGGCTGTTTCTATGACTGGGGCAGAAAATATACCACCTTCAAGGAAGTGGAGCGTAAGTCTCCACTCCTTAAGTGTGGGCTTTGCATAGTGACTTCCTGCTAATGAGTACAGTGTGGAAAGGGGAAAAACAGAAGAGTAACTTTATACGAGAGAAACCTGGCAAACACTGCTTCATTCAGGTGATCAAGACCAACATCAACAGTGAAAAGTTATATTGATAATATGTAACCTTGACACGATATGATGAAAATGACACTTCACCTCTGTGGTCTTCCTCCCAAGAACCCATAACCCCAGTTTCATCATGAGAAAAACACCCCGTAAATACCAACTGAAGAACATTCTAAAAATTCCTGATCAGTAATCTTCAAAACTATCAGGGTAATCAAACATCAGGAAAGTCTGAGAAACTGTCACAACCAAGAGACATCCAAGGAGACTTGATGACTAAATGTAATGTGGAATCCAGTAACAGAAAAGGGGAGTTAGGTAAAAACTAGAGGAATCTAAATAAAATATGGACTTTAGTTAATAATAATGTAACAATATTCATTAATTGCAACAAATTAATTGTAACTAATGTACCATGTTAAGGAACTCTGGTGGTGCAATGGCTAATGCACTTGACTGCTAACCAGAAGGTTGGTATTTCAAACCTAACAGCTGCTCTGTGGGAGGAAGACAGGGCAATCTACTTCCGTAAAGATTTTCCACTTCAGAGACCCAGTGGGGGTTGCTTTGAGTAGGAATCAATTTGATGGCAGTGGATTTGGTTTGGTTTGGTTAAGGTACCATGTGATTAGTAGAGGAAACTGGTGTGAGGTATGTAAATTGGAAGGTGTTTGGAAAAAATAAAATTTATCCAAATAAATAAATAAATAATGAAAGATAGGCATGTTCCAGGAAAATTTTATATAGAACTGTAAAATCAGAGGAGAAACGAGAGAAAGAGAACAACTGAGGGGACTCTAGAATATCATGTAAGTTAAGAAGTCCCCAGCCTGTCACAGCCAGTCAGGTAAGGTCAGGACTGAGAGACCTGGGCTTGTCAGGAAGCACTCCCAGGGACCTTGGAGCGGGCAGTTCGAGATGGTAGATGGGAAGGTAGAGAGCTAGGGGAGAAAATACAAGGCCCTGGAAGTAACAAACATAGGTTGGCTATGCAGAAAGTGTGGCCTTTAGGGGTAGATAAAAAGATAGGCTGAAGCACTAAACCTCAGTTAAAAGCTACAAACTAGATATACACTTAGCAACAGAGATAGGTCTTTAAATCATAGTGCTGAGGGAGAAAGACAAAAAGCAAGATGAGATAGCACAGCAATGTTCACATACCTTTAAAAATGCACGCATACAGGCAATAACTATTTTGCAAGAACACATGAAAATACACATTAAATTTATTAGAATGATTGCCTATGCGATGAGAGAAATGTGAATAAATGGGGGAAAAAAAGTAAGATAAGAGGTTCCTGCCCAGACCAGTGATGAAAATGTGCCATGAACTGAATATGATTAACTCACACCTCTATGCCCGATATGTATGTGTGTGTGAGTGTGTATGTAAGAGAGAAAGAGAGAGAAAAAAAAAAAAAAAAAAACAGAAAGAGAGAGAGGGAGAGACTGAATGGAAGGGAACAGAAGGGAATAGAAGGGAAGCAGGAGAGTTAGAAGAGGTAATGGAATGGGATCACTCATGGTTTTCTTCAGAACTGGAGGACAGACAGCAGTGAAGGCAGAAGTAGAGAGGGAAAGATGGAGGATGCCAGAGAAGGAAAAGCAAGGGGAGCACAGAATCTGAAACACACAGGGGCTTCCTCTGTGAGAGAAAGAAAGGGAAAAGGGCAGGAGGGAGGGAAATGGAAGGGCTATGTTAAAGCAAACGTTTTAGATAATTTATTTTTTTGTGGTTGTTGAAAATATACACAGCAAAACATGCACCAATTTTAAGCAATTTCTACATACACAATTTAGCAGCACTGACTACGTTCTTCAAGTTGTGCATCCCTTCTCACTCTCCTTTTCTGAGTTGTTCCTCCCCCATTAACATAAACTCACTGTCCCCTAACTTTCCTATCTAACCTTTGAATAATTGAGCCATACAGAGAGTATCAAAGTAAACTTCTGACCGAGGAAGTCTGTTTTAGAAAGCCACAGTCGTCCCTGTCATATAAGACATTCAGATATAAGCTTTAAAGAATAGGGGTGGGGAGAAGGAAGATTGGCAAGAGGGACGGGAGAAATGACGGCAATGAGGAGAGACTGGGAACTCAAACAAAAGCCTAACGTCAAAATTGTGGTGTTGTGGGAGAAGGACTAATGGAGTCTTGGCGACCTGCACCCACAATGTTATCAACCAGTTACGTGACATGAAAAATCCTTTAACCTTTAAAAATCCTTTAAAACTGGGCCTCTGTTTCCTCATCTTTAAAACATGGTTTGGAACCAATTTCTAAGCTCCCTTCTCTGATTACAACATTTATTGTGATCTGGTGGCATAGTGTCTAAGGAATTTGACTGCTAACCGGAAGGCTGGCAGTTCAAACCCACCAGCCACTGCTTGGTAGGAAGATTGGGCAATCTAATTCTGTAGTGATATTGCCTCGAAAACCCAAAGAGGGGTTGCTATGAGTCAGATCCGACTCAACAGCAGTGAGTTTGAGTATGAGTTGAGCAGCACAAGAAGAACAGTAGCATTGTCTCACAGTGGCTGGTTTCATACCATGGTCTTTATTATTTTACTTTCCTGCTCCTATTGCTTAAGGAGCTCTGGTGATACAGTGGTTAAAGCATTTGGTTGACTGCTATCCAAAAGATCAGTGGTTCGAACCCACCAGCTGCTCCACAGAAGATTGGAAACCCTAGGAGGCAGTTCTATTCTGGCATAAAGAATCTCTGTAAGTCAGAATCAACTTAATGAGAGTGAGTTTTCTAGCTCCTATTGTTTATCATAAGGAGTTCTGGTGGCGTAGTGCCTAAGGCATTTTACTGTTAACCAGGTTGACAGTTCAAACCCACTAGTCACTCCAGGGAAGGAAGACTGGGCAATCTACTTCTGTAAAGATTTACCACCTCGAAAACCCAAAGAGTGTTGCTATGAATCAGAATCAACTTTATGGCAATGAGTTTGGCTTTTTTGCTTACTGCTTATCACACCAATGAAGTCCAGAAAGTGCTGCCATCTCTGAACCCCATCAGCAAGGTCTGTTATCACACAACGTACAGCTTAATTATGCATCTTTTATTGTGCCCTTGCTTGTCATGTGTATGACTGTCTGAGGGCAGAGTCCATACATGCCTCCTGCTCCTCTTGTATTCCCACAGGCATGGGTCTAGGACAAGTGTTCATTTAATACATTATCACATTATAGGTCCAGAATGTCTCCATAGCTAAAGACTCCAGGACCACGCATTTCAGAGCTGAGAACAATCAGGATCATATTTTTTTTAATTTAAATTTTGACCTGTGGAGCAACCTGAACTTTTTTTTTTTTTTTTTTTTAACTTTTCCGGTTCGTTCTTCCTAGACTTCCTATCCAATGGCCTGACCTTACAGGAATTTTCCAGCTTGTCTTGTATTGACTCAGGAAAAGTCATTTCTCTTCTCTAGGCCTCAATATCCTCATTTGCAAAATAAGAGAATTGAAGGTCCTAGGGTCCCTTCCAGCTTTGATGCTGTATACCCACTGGAGTCACCTGATGTTTAGGCCCCAGGATCCCCTTGCCAGTGAAGTACAGCATCCATGTCACACTCACCAGGTAGAAAGTAACTGCTGAATTGATTTCATGGCAGGAAGGGGAACATAGAAAGCTACTGGCCCTGACTATAGTAGACACAGGATGAGAGACCAGAGGTTATAGAACATCCCTGTCATCTGATATTCAGAGCAGGAGAGAGCTCTCCTATCTTCTTCCCAGAGGAAGGAAAGTTGATGAGATAAACACACCCCTGGCCACCTGGGGAAATTTATGTACTTGATAGTGCAAAGAACAGGCTTGGAATCATAATACTTGGTTTCTATCCCTGACCTCACCTCCTATTAACTGGATGATTTTAGGCAAATGATTTAACCTCTTGGAGTCTTCATATCTTAGATGGTGGATTGGGGTGATGGACTGCCTGGGTGGTGCAAACAGTTAACATGCTTGGCTGCTAACCAAAAGGTTGGAGGTTGGAGGCCATCCAGAGATGCCTCAGAAGAAAGTCCTGGCACTACACTTGCAAAAAATCAGCCATTGAAAACCTTACAGAACACAGTTCTACTCTGACACATGAGGTAGCCATGAGTCGGGACTGACTCAAAAGCAACTCTTTTTGTAAGATAGGGTTAATAGCAATGTCCATTGCACAAGGGTGTTACGAGCATCAGAAAAAGGTGGTACAGGTAAAAGGTCCCTGCAAGTCTTTGCTACCTAAAGCATCATCCAAAGACCACAGCTTTAGCTGAGAGCTTGTTAGAAATGCAGACTCTCAGGCCCCACTCCAAACGTACTACACTGAATCAGAATCTCCCTTTAAATAAGGTCCCTGGGTGATTGGTAGGGACATTAAAGTTTTAGGAGAATCACAATAAAACATTATACAGATGTTAATCTTATCAAAGCAATTAAGATAATAATACTAATATACACACAACATTCTTCCTCCACAGCAGCATTTCCTGTTCTCCCTGTAACGGTCCCTCCACCTCCCCATGCCCAGCTCACCACTTCCTGCAAGCTCACAGTGCCACCTTCTGGAAAGATAAGTGCAAAATGATCAAGCCACTCGGACAGGAACAAAGCAGAGGGCGAAATGTAGAGTACTCACAGGCAGAGGGGCTCCTGCAGAGAAGTGGTCCTGAGGGAAGATGTAACCACTGGCTACATGGGGATGCTAAGCACTTGAATGGTGGCTGGTCTGAATTGAGATGTGCAGTTGAGTATAAAACGAACATGGAATTTGAAACACTTAACTAAAATAATAATAATAATAAATTTAAAAAACACTCAAATGTTGTCTTCTAACCAAAAATTTGGAAGTGAGAGTCCACCCAGAGACAAGAAAGATCTAGTGATCTTCTGAAAATTCACTGTTGAAACCCTGTGGAAAAAAGCTCTACTCTGACACACTTGGGGCCACTATGAGTGTGATTCAACTCAATGGCAACTGGTTACAGGTTAGTATGGGGGAAAAAAAGGATGGAAAATAATCACACCAGTAGTGCCTAAGGCACTTGACTGCTAACCAGGAGGCTGGCAGTTCAAACCCAACAGCCACTCCTTGGAAGGAAGGTTGGGCAATCTATTTCTGTAGTGATACTGCCTCAGAAACCCAAGGAGGGGTCACTATGAGTCAGTCTGACTCCACGGCATATAACAACAACAACAACACCTGTTAAAATATACATTGAATTAAATAAAATGCATTAAAAATATTTTCATTTTTTTAAAGTAAGTTCTAGAAAATTTTAAATTGCATACATTGTATTATATTTCTATTGGGCAGCGCTCATGTAAGCTATATTGTTTCAGAAAATGGGCCTCCAGGGATCTTGATTTCTTTTCTCTTAAATGTGTCCACTCAGAACCCTTATTTCTACACCCCAGAAATTCTCCCTCTTGCCCAGTTCCACAACCCTCCAGAGCTTAAACCATATTCTTTCAGGTGTCCTCAGGCCCAGAAGAGAGCCTGGCAGGTAGTAAGTACACAATAAATATTTGTGGAATGAATGAGTGAATTAAGTACCTTTAGTAAGGGGACATCTTGTCCTGTGCGCCTGGATCTCTTTTTGGAAGCAACCAAATCATCTGTTACTCGGAATAAATTTAGGTGAATTATGTGGGAGACATCATGTATGATTTTAAAAACTGAGGCATGATTACAAATCAAAGCAATGAATTTTCTTAAGATAGAGACTGGTAGAACCCCCAAGACTATGGCCCTTAGTCACTCTTCAAGCTTGGAACTGAACTCACACCCATGGCTCATCTTTCAGCCAAACAATAGACAAGGCTATAAGGTGAACAATAACACCAGCAAGGTACACACTTCTTAAAACAATAAACCATGTGAGATTAAAAAAAAAAAAAAAAAAGGGCAGCGTTTGCCTAGGAATAAAGCTCAGAAGCCAGGAAGGAATAGGAAAAAAGGAAGAATGGAAACAGGAAACACAATGAAGAAGTGGGATAAGTGATATTACATTGTGAGTATTGCAATCAATGCCATGAAACAAAATGTGTATTGGCAAATCAGGGGGCTTCTGTTCCTTTCCTTTGCAGCTATATCTATCTATGAACTTTAGCTTCTGTTGGCACTTTATGGCTTTCCCAGCACTTCCTCACCTGGTATCTCCTATCTCGTATCTGGACTGTATAAGTGATAAGTCAATTGCCCAATTTTAGACAGTAATTAATGGCAGTTCCAGGACTGCAGCACACTGTCCCTTCACCTGACCAGCTGAGTGCTTTACTCTTTGTATCAGGAACTCACAGGCTGTTTTACCAACAGTTTCTAATTAGTTCATGGAAGCATATGCTTTAAGAATGCTTGACTGGTTGTGTGAATGTGTTGAAATTTTGACCACTCTGGGCCTCAGTCTCTTCATCTATAAGTTGAAAGGATGGAACTAAATGACCTCTAAGGTTCTGCCTAACTCTAGAATCATATCCCTGAAACTAGGCTTAAAGACAGAAGCAACCCATGGTTTATTCCCTTTGCACCTCTCCAGCAGAAGTTTGCTAAAGAGAGTACTTAAGCAAGATTAACTGGGTTTGCCTTACAATAGGAGGGGGCTGGGATGTCCTCTCCCCTCACTGAGCCCAGTTCTACACACACACACACACACACACACACACCCCACTGGCTACTGTAGGAAGAAAAGGAAGTATGTTGTTGTTGCTGGGTACTGTCAAGTTGATTCCAAATCATAATGACTTCATGTGACAAAGTAGTACTGCCCCATTGGGTCTTCTTGGCTGTAATCTTTATGGAAAAGAGCCCTGATGGCACAATGGTTAAGCCCTTAACTGCCAACCAAAGGACTGGTGGTTCGAATCTACGCAGCAGCTCCATGGGAGAATGCCCTGGTGATCTGTTCCTTTAAAGATTACAGCCTAGAAAACCCTCTGGGGCAGTTCTACTCTGTCACATGGGATCATTATGAGTTGAAATTAACACAATGGCACTTAACAACAACAATCTTTACAGAACCAGATGACCAGGTCTTTCTCCCCCAGAGCTACTGGATGGGTTCAAACATCCAACGTTTTGGTTAGCAGTCAAGAGCCTAACCACTGCGCCACCAGGGCTCCTTAGAGGAAGTATAAAGAGAGGAAACAGAATGTGGACACTTGAGATGCCAGGGCCAAGGCTGCATAGAGGATCCACAGCTCAGATTTCATCCTCATGAAATATTTAGTGAGTATTTCCTGGAGCTGCCATGAGTGGCAGAGGAGTCCTTCCCAGGCCTTTCTCTCTTCAGACAGTCCCCTTAGCCCAGATCTCTCTGTGCCTCTCTCATTTAGTCATCCTAATTTTGTCCCCTCCTAGTGTTGCTCGTTCAGTGTGACTTGTCTTTTGCTCCTCTTTCTCTCCATCAGGATCCCCAGAGATCCTTCTCAGTGTCTGTCCTCCCAGTACCATGTCTACCTCTCTCCCAGTTGCCCTTGCCTGAAGGTGAGGATGCTCCCCTTTGGGGACACACCAGGGGCTTGGGCCTTCATCACTATCTTCTGCTTTGCCCTCCAGAGCACCAGCTGCCTGAGCCAGGAGCATTCTCATGGCTGTGGGGACCAGACACCCTGTGCAGAAGAAGATCTAGAGCCACCAGGATGCCCAGAGGGTAGGCACTGGGGCTGAGTTGGTTCCAAAGGAGTTGGGGGTTGAGCTGAGGAGTAGGGGAAGAAAAAAAGGCCCTGAGGGGAAATGCTGACTTTATGAGACAGCTGGCTAGCCTAGGTATCAGAGCCTCCTAGTCCGGGAAGGGAGTGACTAGGTGCTCAGCTTGGGCCCAGGGACCCTCTGCTTCTGGGAAGTAAGCCTAAGCTCTAATTCCTGCTTGCTGCCGCCCTACAGGTATGCCCTGCCCTGGATCACTACCCACTCTCTGTCCCCCTGGAACCTTCTTTTCTGGAGTTGGTCCCCACAACTCCCCCTTCTGCCACCTCTGCCCTCCGGGCTTCTTCAACCACTGGCCTGGCCAGGAGGCCTGTTTCCCCTGTGGCTCAGAGGCCACTCAGCCGGAGGAGGGCCAAGACACATGTGTCTGCCGGGAACCCAGGCGAGTGTTCCAGGTATGACCTCTAACTGTAGAACCCAAGGGCAGGCTGCATTTCCAGAACTATTTTTGGTGGCACTTCAAGTTCAGCTCTGGTATAACCTGATATGGGTTAGCTCAGGTTTACAAGTGACATAGGGGTAGGGTTGCCAGATAAAACACAGGACACTCAGCCAAATTAGAATTTCAGATAAATAATTAATATTTTTTTTAGTATAAGTATATTCCAAATACGGCATAGGACAAATTTATGCCCCCCAAAAATTATTCATTGTTTATGCAAAATTCAAATTTAACAAGGAGTCATGTTTTCATTTGCTACTTGGCAACCCTACTTGAAGGAAAGGGAAGACTTTCGTCTCCACTGCACTAATACCAAAGGAGCTCTGGTGTGTAGTAGTTAAGGCAATTGACAATTAACCAAAAAGTTGGTTGTTCAAACCCACCAGCCATTCCATGGAAGAAAGATGAGGCAGTCTGCTTTTGTAAAGATTTACAGCCTTGGAAGCCCAGCAGGGGTCACTATGAATCAGAATCGACTCTACGGCAGTGAATTTGGTTTGGTTTGGTACTACAACCAAGCCAGGTGCTTCCATCTCATGGAGACCCCATGTGTTGCAAAGTAGAACTGCTTGTAGGGCTTTCAAGGCTGCAATCTTTCAGACGTAGATTGCCAGGCCTTTCTTCCAAAGTGCCTCTGTGTAGATTCGACAACCAACCTTTTCAGTTAGTAGCCTACAGTTTAATCATTTGTGCTGCCCAAGAATTCCTATTATCACCGCCCCCCAAACACACTCTGGCTCAAACTTTCCCTGTCAACCAACAAATGTGCATGTGATATTCTTCCTTTCCTAAGATTCCCACTTTTTTGGGGAGGGTGGGGAGGAAGACTCTCACCAGCACATGCCCAGAACCTTCCTCTCTGACCTGAGTCCTTTCCAGACCTAGTGATCCTTCATGTCCCCTCCCCAGCCCTTATCTTTCCATATTATCCTTTCACCTTCTCAGATGGGGCTTATCTCAGGCAGGGTCACAGCCAAGGAGGAGAGGGGTGTACGGTACAGTTCATTACAACCAAGCATTAACTGCCTGATCTGAAACTTCATCCTCTCCCACTGCAGCCCAGTGACAGTCAGTGCTCCTGTCTCCCAGGCCACCGAGATGGTGGTGAGCCAAGGGGCTGTGTCCAACAGGAATTCCAGAGCTGCAAGGATGGGACTGCACGGAACCAGGAGGGGCTATGTTTGACCAAGAGTCAATGGAATAACCACTGTGCCCAGGAGGTAGGAGCTGGCCTTTTGTTGTATCCTTGCCTTCCTGCCCCTCCACCTTCCCATTCACATGCCCAACCTCCTAGCCAATAGGCTCCTTATACTAGCCCCTCCCTGGAACTACAGAGACCTTCCCCAGAGAAGTCTCCCCAAGAAGTTTGAGTCTTTGTACAGGTATGTGCCACACCAGAAGATGCCCGTGGCTATGACCCAGACCTGGGGCTCTGCCTGTGCTGGGAACAACATTCAAGTGGCATGTGTGGCCCCCTGTGCTCAGAGGGACAGAGACACATCCTGGAGTTCAGTTGCCATGAGGGTATCCCACAGATTATCGTCACTGAAGGCATCAGAATCCAGGTATAGTGTCCCCAGGTCCAACCCCACACTGAGCTGGGGCCCACTTCAGAGAGCCAGAGACTCAACACCTAAGGCCTCTGCCTCCAAAGTGGAGACGTGTATGACATGCTTGTATGAACCCTGCCTCCAAAGCAGTGACCCATATCATTGCCAAATCCCTGGTACATCAAAGATCCCACAGCCAGGGAAAAAGCCCCTTTGTCCATTTAATTTCATCCTATAAAACTTCTGGAAGAAGTAGAGGTCATTGTATTCAGTTAAAAAGAGGGAATCTGCCATAGAGATTCACCAGCATGAGCAAGGGACAAATACCAAGAGTCACGACCTCAGGTTGCCCCCTACCCCTTGAGGTTCTTAGCAGAACTCTCAGACAGGGTTCAAGATGGCCCTGTGTGCTCCCACCTCCCTCTGGATGAGTATGCTGTTCACTACTTTGAGGAGAGACCTTACACTGGGCCTCCCCATTTCCAGATTTTTCACCTTCCAGACAAGCCTTCCTCACCACGTGCCATGGGCCATCCCTGCAGTGTGCATCAAACGCAGAAGGCTGTCCCTCTATACATTGTCAGGATGGATGGTGAGAGAGAGAGAGAGCTGGAGTGGGGAGGCCGTGGGGAGACCTGGCCTAGGGACCACATGTATGAGACTCATACTTAACCACGGTGGGAGCTTTGCTCTTTTAGTACAGGGGAGGGTGTTGAGATAATACCCCCCAGGGAGGACTCTCCAAGAAGTGCATGTGACTTCTGAGCCCTCCCTCCAGGTTTTAGAAAGTTGCATCCTGCTTTATGCAAATCATGACTGGATGGACTCTGCCTGTATCAATGCACAGGGGAAACTCTCTCCCTGGGACCTACAGGTGCACTGAATTTCCTGACTTGTTCTAGAGCTTGGCTTCCTGGGCCTGACCAGACCAGATGGTGAGCTGCTGCACTCACTGGGCCTGCCGCTCGGGAGTCCTAGGCTCCCAGGCCAGGATCCAGGTGAGCATCCAGGTGACAAGGGAGTGAGATGCTGCCACTCAATGCTTCTCCTATCCCTCCTCCACCCTTCCCAGGTCCCAGTCCCAAATCAGTCTGCAGAGTGACTGCTCTTCTTCATGTCCTGAATCTTACCCAGGAAAGACAAGGGAAGGACATCTGACCTCTCTGTGGTCACTGCGCCTCAACTCCACCCTCAGTGGGGATCTGCTGCCCCCAGAGCCAGGCATCCGAAATCCCACAGTCTGCCTCCAAACAAATGACACACTGGCCTTCCTGGTGACTAGTGAGCATTACCCCAAATATGACCTGTGAGTGTCCAGGGAACATAGCCCTGTCACCATCAAAGTCCTGTGGAGGAAATGCTTGCTGTGCCTGCCTCCACTCCCAAGAGACATCAGACTCCCCTCTTTTTCTATCTACAGGAGCCACTTCTATAACACTCTGGAGGACTTTGACTGGGGGAACTTCCGGGCTCTGGCTGAGGAGTCCCAGCTCCACCATCAAAGAGCCCATCTCTTCCTCCAGCAGTTCCAGCAGCCTGGGGTCTATGTCTTTTATCTGAGCAGCAACCAGCATCGGAAGATGGTTTGTCTATGATGGTTTGCCTCATCTAAAACATTATCCTGCCATGTACCCTCACTTTAAAATATACTGCCTCAAAACCATCCCAGACAGCTCTCCAGGGAAGGAGACGCCCTGGGTGCCCCCATCAAAGTCTCAGGGTCTCACAATCCCACAGATAATTCTGAGCATCCCAAGGATTCATTCCAAGCACCGAACCTGAGATGTGTAAGGAGAGGAAGAATGCTGTTAGGTGCCATTGGGTTGATTTTCGACTCATAGTGACCCAATATGATGACCCCCCACAGAGTTATCTAGCCTGCAATCTTTCTGGAGCAGATTGTCAGGTATTCCTCCCATGGAAGCACTGGGCTCAAATTGTCAGCCTTTCAGTTAGCAGCTGAATGCTTAACCACTGTACCACCAAGTTTCATTAGGGGAAGATTACAAAGATAAATATACAAGTGTATATCTAAGGACATCAAAAGTGATCTCTTACAAACCTCCACTTTATTTTGCCCTCCCTGCCCCTTTCCTCATGAAGACACAGATCCTAAGCCCATTACATGTGATGTTATGTATGTGGCCTGCACATTTTGCATGACTCCAAGTGCACTATGTCACACATAGGATATTAAATCTCTACCTGTTAGTACAACATCAAAGAGATTGTGCTAGGCAGAGCTAAGGCCCAAGGTCGAAGGGCTTTCATCCAGCCCCTAGACTTGGCACTTTGAACTTGGACTTCTAACCTCCAAAACTGTAAGAGAATAAACTTTTGTTTGTTCAAGCCAAAAAAAAAAAAAAAAAAAAACAAAGAGAGAGAGAACGATACCGTGGTGACCTAGACCTAGGACATGCAGACATCTCCCCACACGGATAATCATTTTGATAATGTTGAATGGGTCTCCCAGGGAAAATCCAGGTTCTGTCCTCCCCAAGTTTGCATAGAGATCTGGACTATTCCATGAGTGTTGACAGATCCCCACTCTGTCCCCTGGCCAGATGGTGGGAAAAAGGCTAACCAGAATTCTTTCCACCAGTACATCCGTACTCTTCCGCCAGGGGGCCGGTGCTTTGGGGAAGGGCCCTTTGCCTCCACAACACCCAGGTATCTCATCCAAACTGGCATCGCAAAGATCCCCAGGCCCCTGAAGAGGTCTGATTGGCCAGCAATCCTGGGGGAGATAGTCCTGCTCCTGGGGTTTTGCCTGCTTCTGCTGGTAAGTAAAGCTGGGGAAGTGACATCTTAAACCTTTATGGAAGACTGTCTTCCAAACCCCCTTAAATGGGTCTCTTCCACACCCATTAGCTGTAGGCATTACAGAATTGCTAAACACAAAGGTGACAAAGGGACAGGATCAGGTTTCAGGTGCTCAAGGTGTAGTAGGGATACTGTAGACAAGGAAACAAATACTACCAAGTGTCACAGAGATCTGGTGACAGCATGTCCAGGGTGACTGGGCGGCACAAAAGAAGGAGTTACCTGTTCTCCCTGGGGAGTCAGGAAAGACTTTCAGGAAGAAGTGACATCTGAATCAGGCTGGAAATATGAAACCTATAAGGATGTTGTCCCTGTTCAAAAGTGGGGGCTGGTGAAGAGGGGGACATGTATTTGAAGGGAGGAGGAAAGAATGAGACAACATTTGTATTTCACTGTGACTGGAGCTTAGGGTGTTAGAACAGGGCCCAGGGAAGCATGAGGCTAGAAAGGAGACAGAGATCAAATTGTGGGTGGTCTTATGGTCCCTGCTTCCCTGGGCAGCACAAATTGTTAAGTGCTTGACTGCTAAGCAACAGCTTGGCAGTTGGAACATATCCAGAGGCACCTCAAGAGATAGGCCTGGCAACCTACTCCTGAAAGGTCATACCTTGAAAACACTGTGTAGTGCAATTCTACTCTGTGCACATGGGGTTGCCATGAATTGGAGCTGACTCAACACCAACTGATAAGAAGTTTGGAGTTTATCATGTAGACAGTGGGGATCCACTAAGTACTTTGAGCAAGGGGGAAAGCTGGTAAGATTTTTATTTTTATAAATTACTCTAGTAATAGGGTGGAGGACAAAGATTGGAGGGACACAAAGCTACATGAAGATAATCTGGTAGAATGGTCTAAGCAAAAGAGGATGAGGGTGCTCCCTAACCACAGTTGATTGGGACCTGCCTCCTTTAGGTCTTCAGAAAGGATGCCTCTCCTTCAGTTTTCCCTTTCCTTCCCCTTACCCCATTATGTACCCTGTAGATTCAGTGCCACAGCCTGAGCTGGGCCCGGAAGACTGCTCCCTACCCCACCTTCAGGAGACATCAGCAAGGATACAACCTTGATGCTTACATTTCCCAAAGAAGTGGAATGACATCAGTGAGGAGATGCCAATCACACCAAGACTCTGATACCCTCAGGGTTGAGGTTGGTGAGTGAGAAAGTATCCCAGGGGCACCTAACAGGCCAGCTCCTGCTTCCTTTATTCATCTCCTTAAATTGCTCATTGTTTAATTCCTCTCCATTAACTCATTCACCCAATCACTCAATAATATTTATCGAATGGCTACTATATGCCAGCCCTGCCAGGTATTAGGAGTACACAGAATAGAGGGGGATAGAGACATTGAAACACAAACTTTTCAAAAGGAAGATATTACAGCCACATACAAACTTATGAAACTTAAGAAATGACTAGTACTACCTAGAAGAAGAAAGGAGCTCTGGTAGCATAGTGGCTAAAGCACTTGACTGCTAACCAGAAGGCTGGCGGTTCAAACTCACCAGCCACTCCTCGGAAGGAAGGTTGGGCAATCCTACTTCCGTAGTGATACTGTCTCGGAAACCCAAGGAGGGGTCGCTATGAGTCGGGGCCAACTCGACGGCACATAGCAAGAACAACAACCTAGAAGAAGGAGTCTTGCTGGCACAAAGATTAAGTGCTCAGCAGTTAACAAATAGACGGGCAATTCAAACTCATCAGCCACTCTGCAGGAGGAAAAACTTGGTGGTCTACTCCCATAAAGATTTCATCCTAGGAAACCCTATGGGACAGTTCTGCTCTGTCCTATAGAGTTGCTATGAGTGGGAATGGATCCAAATGCACACAACACTTAAGAAAAAAAAAATTGCAGAAGGCACTGTTTGTCATTCTAAAGTGTTTCATCTTTTACATTTTCTACTCAAAGTAAAGGAGATCTGGTGGTGCAATGGTTAAAGCATTCAGTTGCTAATCAAAAGATCAGCAGTTTGAACCTACAAGCCCCTCCATGGGAGAGACTTTACAGAGTCTGCTTCTGTAAAGATTTACAGCCTTGGAAACCCTATGGGCAGTTCTACTCTGTTCTATAGGGTCACTATGAGTTGAAATCAATTCGATGGCAATGGGTTTGGGTTTTGGTTTGATTTGTCAAACTTTAACCTGCGTGTGAATCACCTGGGGATCTTGTTAAAATGCAGATTCTGATCCAATAGGTCTCTGATAGAGCCTGAGATTCTTTCTAAATTTCTAACAATTTGCTCCATGACATCAATGTTGCTTGTCCAATGACACAAGCTTGTTGAAGGCCATTGAACATCTCCAAAGAGGCTCATATTTGCATTTCAGGAGGATAATCCTGCTTCCCATCCCCCCACAGGTGGGCGCTGGGAAACTGAGGAGCAAGTAGACCTGGAGTATTTTGACACAGAAGCCTTTTTTGGAATCCTGCTCAGGCAGTCTATGTCAGTGACAACCAAACTCAGCCAGACCAAGGAGGAGGTAACTGGTAGCACCAGGGAATGCTTTCACCCAACACTGGAGAGACACGTGGGACTGGAAATGGATTCTTCTCTGGGAAAATTGGTTATGGGACATAGAGCCTAGAGAAATCCTCAATCTACCAACAAGGACTCAGAAAAAAAAGGAGAGGAGATAGACGATGTCAGATTAAATTTAGGACTGAGCTTATGAAATTCAGGCCTTGGACCACTGGTAGAGAATCTAATGAAGCCACCTCTGGAGTCTCTTCTTTGGTCACCATTCCTGATCCTCCATAGTCCAAATGGGTAGGAAATTCCTATGAGAAGGTGACAGCATTAGAAGCAAATAAAACATACTGGAAGTCCAAGAATCAAAATTGGGCCAGGGGTTCCCCAGATAAAATGTGCAAGCTGGAACTTGCTAAGACTTGTATCTGCTGGTCTTCAGCCATTCCTTTCCAGTGTCTTAGGGGATTTTGTTCATTGGAATCTCCAGCTGTGAGCATCTGGGGGCACTGCCATCACAGCAGTGAAAAAGGCTGGGTGGGTCCAGGAACAGAGATCATAGGCTAATACCATCCTCTTCCACAGCTCAAACTCCTTTACCTCAAACTTGTGAATGAAGTTCGCTCTCTCCGGCAGCTGTGGGGCACTAAGCATAGCATCCCAGCCTCCACAGAGCAGCTTCTGGGGAGCACTCAGCAGGGGCAGCAACAGGTTGGGCTTTGTTCAGCCTTCCTCACCTGCTCTCTCCCCACATCAAGTCTTTGGCTTTCTCCCTTGGTACCTGTTCCAGCTCCCTTGCCCCAGGATTTTTAGCTATACCCCCTACTACCATCCCTGGGAATTGTAGCCTGCTCAGAATAATCTAGAGCTCCCAGGGGATGCTGGATGTCCAAAAGCCCCACATCCAGGGCACAGGGCTGTCTGGTGGCCACAGGTCCTGCAGGTAAGCAGACAGGGTTATCTCTGACCCCAGGTTGCTGAGGCTGCTGCCAGGACTGCAGAGGAGGAGTCAAGGCGGAGAGAGACCCTGGCAGGTGAGTATGCAGAAAGCCTTCGTCACCAACTGAAGCTACTTCGCCAGGACCTCAAGGCCAGGCAGGAGCAATGGGCCTCTTTCTGCTCAACACTGATGGCAGCTCAGCGGCTGCTGAAGGCACAGACAGACTCCAGACCAGGGAAATCCTCCCAACCTGGGAAGAATCCAGAGGGGTGTGTACCTGGTGGACCTGGATCAGAGTCATTGAGATATTGACTAGGGGAGGAGTGTGGGTTTCATGAGGTCTAGGCCAAAGTGTCCTTTTCCCACTCTTGATGGACCCTCTTCCACGCCTCTGCAGGACAGTCTCCCAGCTGGACACCATGTTGGACCGTCTGTCCCAGGCTGTGCTGCAGGAGGGCCACCGCCTGAAGGCCTGGGGTGTCCTGGGAACTGGCACTGGGGCAGAGCTACTGCAGCCAGGTGAGCCCTGCAAGGCCTTAGCAGGCCCCCAGGAAGCCGGCACCCCCACCCCCACCTGCAGCAGAAACTTAAGCTCCAACCCCAGGACGCCATGCATGGGACCAAACCAAAGGGGAAGCAACAGAGTTGGGAGAGGCTTCCCCCTTGCAGTTCCCTGGATAACTGTTTGGGTTGCAGAAGAGGGAGCCATGGAAACAGGAAGGATCAAAGAGGGAAAACAAACAAAACCATTGCAAACGCTGTTGGTTTGCATGTAAGGTAGCACTTCCTGAAAGTAAAAGCCTGATAGGTGAATGAAAACGTCCAGTACAGGAAATATGGGGACTCACCTGGAGAATGGGAGAAGGACCTCATGCTGAGTTTTGTGGTAACAAGAACCATCTTGTCACTCCATCTCTCAAGGTCCTTTCAGTCTCTGCTGGCCTACCCTATGATGGTATCATATTGTCATACCCAAGTGTGGAGTCCTGGACTCACTTGCTCAGGGTGCCTCACACCTGCCTGGAGTTGGGGTGGAGTTCTTATCAACTCCCTCCATACATCAGCCAGGGGAGCCCCTAACCAATCCAGTTGAGCAGCCAACATCTGCTTCCCTGCAGCCTCGCCAGGCCCTCTTGGGGCTGCTGATGTCATCAGTATAAACCCCATTACCAAGCTGATGGTCCCTGGGCCCAACTGCACAATGCTTCCAGCCAGTGGCTATGAAGGCTCCATACCCCCTGGCTACTTCATCCACCCTGATACTAAGCGAGTGCTGCCTGAGGCTGGAAACCTGGGATACGATCTACTGAGGGCTACTCTGGTGCCCACAATTGACTTCAGTGCTGGTGAGACCTACACCCACTAACTGGACCACACTAGCTTTGGACTTCACAGGTGGGGACTGGGCTCACTGGGACCCTCTGAAGTGAACCCCCAAAGCCCAGGTAGCATGCTCCTTCTCTGACAGTAAGGCTAGGCGACCAGCAGAGTCATTAACTCCTCTTCTGCTCTCACTTAATATCTTGCTGCATCTTGCTGGATTCAGAAAGCTGGTCTCTGAAAGAAAGCAGGTGCCTAGCCCCCTCCCGGCCCTGATCTACAGTGCTCAAGGAGTAGATGGCATATTAAGGGGCATCATCTTCTTTGTGTCTCCTTGTCCAGGTGACATCAGAACAACAGAAGCTGCCATCCTCACCTATGTGCCCTACCCAACCTGTCCTAACACAGGTTCCCCCACAGTCACGTGCCTACCAGCCCTGCAGCCCAGCAAAACATCACAGCTGGGGGCTCTCATGTCAGACCCCATCACTGGGATTGAGGTGCCTGTGCTGGCTGTGACTCTGCACCCCCAAACGAGGCAGTGGCTCACTCTTGGGGGGACATATTGCAATCCCCTCACTCAGACCTTGGGCCCCCTAGAGCTGGGGGGCCCCATGGAGGATCCAGACACAGGAGGAATCACACCAATCCTGGGAGTCAGCTTGGATGAGAACACAGGTCTCCTGGCAACCCACTGTCTAGTGCTTCTACCCTCTCTACACTGTGGGGCCTGGCCTGACTCCCTAATCTCCTCCACTGTCTCCTGACCCCAAAGGTTCTAATCCAGGCTGCAAACTCTACCCGTCTTTCCATCCTTCCTACTTATTCGGCTTTGTACCCTGTGTCTCATTTATGTAGTACAGCTGTAACACAAATACCACAGTGGGTAACTTTAAAGAACAGAAATGTATTTTCTCATAGTTCTAGGGGCTAAAAGTCTAAATCAGGGTCTCAGCAGTATCTATTCCTTCCTTGTCAGTGAACCAAAAACCAAACTCACTGCCATCAAGTCAGATCTGACTCATAGTCGACCCTTTCTTGGGTTTCCAAGGCAGTATCACTACAGAAGTAGATTGCCCAGTCTTCTGAGGAGCGGCTAGTGGGTTTGAACCTCCAGCCTTCTGGATACCAGTCAAATGCCTTAAGCACTACACCACCAGAGCTCCTCCTCATCGGTAGCCCTGGTCATTCCTTAATTCTTGGAAATCTTCACTTGACTTCCATGTTCCCCAGTATGTGCTCTGTGTCTATGTTACTCTTTTTATAACTTAGATACGATTAGGTTTAGAATCCACCCTATACTATTATGGCCTCAACTGGTTGACTGTATTACATGAGATTACATTATGGAAAGTGATTATACTAGATTACATCCAAGGGTATAGGGGTTATAACTCCAACACATATTGTGGGGAGACACAATTCAATCCATAACACCTCTACCTTTCCCAGCTTTCTAATCTCCACTACAGTGGAAAGTGAAAAGAGAACTGAGATGATTCTACAGTAAAAGTAAAATGCTTTCTATCCAAAAAGGACCAATTCTCCTACCAGCATGTATTGTCTCTCTACTCTCTCCTTCAGCCTTTTCTTCTCCTTCCTCAACTTCCAACACCCCAGCCCCCAACCCTGTGGCTCATTTCTGCTCTGATGTCCTAGTTTTCACCTCATCTCTTACCTGCCTCATCTCTGTTGTGTCCTGCCCTTTTGGCTTCTTGTTTTCAGGACATGTGCTTCCAGTGGGAGGTTTGCGTGATGCTTCAGGAAATCTCATGCTGCCTGGTGACAGCGCTGTGGAGCCACTGAGTGGGAAGACAGTCCGGCTTCAAGGGGCTTACCAACAAGATGGTCGGACGTTGCCCCAAATGGGAGGGTTCCAAGCTCTACTGGATGCCAATGTGTTGGTGGCCCAAACAAAAGTGATTGCAGCACTCCAGCCATACCAAGAGAGTCCAGGGTCAAGGGTTCAGGGGCCTCTGGAGGTTGCCATCAAGAACATGAGATGGGCACTGGCCTTGAGTCTGTACCATGTCCTACAGCAGGCTCAGAGA
Organism: Orycteropus afer afer; assembly: GCF_000298275.1. Classification (NCBI taxonomy): domain Eukaryota; kingdom Metazoa; phylum Chordata; class Mammalia; order Tubulidentata; family Orycteropodidae; genus Orycteropus; species Orycteropus afer. Next base: position 13,022,251 of record NW_006921623.1, on the reverse strand, counting down.
CTGGAGAGACAGCTGGAGATAGCAGATGACATCAAGGCTAGTGGTGGCAGGACAGGTACGTGTTGACTTGGCCCACAAGCTCACAGGGCCTGAGATCTCAGGCCTAGAGATAGGACTGCAGCTCAAATGGTCATGCACACACGTGACCGAGAGAAGAGATAAGAAACTGGTGACTTCATGTCCCAACCCCATGAATGCTTGGCTGCATACCTCTCTTAATCTCTTGTCAATTCCGCTGGGTCTTACACTTTATTCTCTGAATTCAGATGGGAAGAAAGGATGACTCCTTAAAGGATGACATATGATGTCTTATAGAGTGTACATTTGCTTATTTTTATCATAATATTGTAACAGGTGTTACAATACTCACTTTACAGTGAGAAACCTGAAGTTCAGGGAGTTTAATGATTTTCCCAATGAGGGTCCTACAACAAGTTAACTGCAAAGCCAGGAATAAAGTCTGAATCTCCCAAGTTCCCAACTTCCTTCTCATTTTTATTCTGGCAATAGCTTCAACTTTCCATTAATATCGTCAGGAAAGGAGCCCACCCAACTTCTCCACCTCCCGCCTCAGCCTTGATACGAGGAAAACCAGGAAGAGGAAGTGGGAATTGTATCCTTCTGGAGCTCATCTTACTCAAATCTTTGTAGGACCTTCCATCTGGCCATGATGAGACTAAAAAGAACCAGGGATTTGGGTCAGAATTGTCTTGGGTTTGAAAACCTGGCCCAACATTTATTAACTCTTTTACCTCTCTCTGACTCTGTCTTACCATCTTTAAAATGAGGATTAAAATAGTACGTTTCATAGGTTTCATTGTGGGACCAAAGACAATCATTTCTATGGAGATCTTAACTCAGTCTCTGGCACTTGGTTGGTGTTCAAGAATATTAGTTCCTTTTTCCTCCCTTTTTCAGTGTGGTCCGGGTTTTGTTCTCAGCTTCCCAAAAGGAAATTTTCCCCTTCCAAAGTTGTCCATCAGGAAGTCATCTTTCTTCCTTCCCTTCTGAATTCACAATGCTAAGTGGGGCCCCCAAAGAAATAAATGTAATCTTTTCAGGGATACCTGTTGGTCACTGACATAGCATTTTGAGCCTTGAGAGACCCTCAACTCCTCTGCACCATCTTCTTTCTCCTTTCCATTGTGTTAGGAATGATGTGCTATCCTGGGACAGAGCTGTGGGTCCCAGCCCTTTATGGCATGAAGATCCCAGACCCTGAGGGCTCAGGACTTATGGTGCCAATTCTGGGCTTGGAGCATGATGGGAATTCTGGCCATGCCAGACCACTGGCAGGCTCAATGGAAGATGCAAAAGGCAAAGGTAGGAGGGACTTCAGGACCTCTGACAGCTCAGTGCACATGTGGAGTGTGACTTAGCCCTGGGAGAAAAAGCCCTGTAAAGCTCTTGAGATGTACCCTCAGGCTATGCTCTCATTAGCCAAAAGATGAGGTCATTCCCAGTCCTACCTGATGTGTCTAAGGCTGCTCGGTCCCAAAATAAAAGTATTCAGAGATTCCAGAACTCCAGGACCATAGATCATTTCTCCCCCTGAGAAAACTGAGTCATTTTAATATTAAAGTACAGGGCTTCAGAAACCCAGTCCCCTCCCAGGAGCTGTGGTCACCAGAAAACCCTCTAATACAGTCTAGAGGCCCTTGAAGGATAAAGAGGAGTCTGGGAGTTCCTTTGAACCCTCTCTTCTCATGGTTGCTTCTTTCCATGCCTACCCTTTTCTTCTCTCCCTCATCTCTGGTTATTAAAACTGAGGTGGGTCTGGCACCCACAGGTCTTGTCCCAATCTCAATTGGGGCTCAAGCTATAGACCCCTTGACTGGAGAACTTGGTCCCGTCATTGGTGCCCGAATGGATCCTTCTGTCAGAGTGGTGGTGCCTATTGTCCAGGTGCTGGAGTCCTTACCTCGGGGAGTCAGAGACCCTGGCTTGGTATATAAGAGGAGTTTGTTCTATTTATCCACTCAACAACCACATAATAAGAACATGAGATTCCTGGGTGGTATGAATGATTAAGCTCTCAACTGCTAACTGAAAGGTTGGAGGTTTGGGTCCACCCAGAGGATCCTCAGAAGAAAAAACACCAAACTAAACCAAACTCACTGCCATTGAGTCGGTCCTCATTCATAGCAACCTCCATTGGGTTTCCACAGCTATAAATCTTTATGGAAGTAGACTGCCTCATCTTTCTTCCATGGAGCAGCTGGTGGGCTCGAACCACTGACCTTTTGGTTAGCAGCCAAATGTCTTAACCACTATAGCCTGATGATCTACTTCTGAAAACAGTTCTACTCAGACCCTTCTGGAGTCTCCAGGAGTTACAGCTGACTTGATGACAGTTGGTATGTTCCAGGTATCATGTTAGGTATTAAGATGCAAAGACAATTAGGCAGGGCTACTGTCCTCAGGGAACTGGCAGGTCACAGGTTACAAATATGATCATAGGTTACAAGGGTACTGAGGGAGCTCAGAGGAGGAGCTTCTAAATCAGAAGGAGTGGAGTTCAAGAAAGGCATCCTAAGAGGTACTACTTGAGCTGAAACTTGAAGGAGTCAGAGAAAGCCATTCCATCCCCACGGACATCCAGAGCAAAGGCATGCAGGTGTGAGACCATGTATGTTCCAGGAGAATGAGGAGAGCTTTGGGTAAAGGCAATAGACAGGTCAATGATGAAGGCAGGAAACAAATCAAGAACAGCCTTTGTACATACACTTGGCTAAGGTCAAAAAATGTGACCTTTATCATGAAAGCCATTGAAGGATTATAAGTAGATATGAGATATAGTCAGAAAAGGATTTTTTTTTTAGGCTTTTAAATTTGGAAAATACAGAACAATACAAAAAGAAAATAAATTATGTATAATTCTACTATATTTGTATTAAAGCATCTAAATGAAGAAGCAACAGCTCCCCTTACTCCATTCTCCTTCCTTCCTCAATCCCCCCATGAGGTCCCCCATTCAGAAACTACTCTTTTCCAGTCTCTTCAAATGCAGCCACTGTCAATTGTTTGGTACATCTCCTTCCAGATTCATACATATATAAAAATCAGCATTCTAGAAAGTTTCCTCTGGCAGCAGTGCAGAGGATGGATGGGAGCAGAGCCAGACCAGAGCAGGAAGCCCTGCCAGGAGGTTATTGCAGTAACTCAGCCCTTGGCAGATCTCCACCAAGGTGAAAATGAGTTAGAGCCCTTCCATACATTCCCAGTCTCATTACAATTTCAGAAACAAAGATGGATATGTCATAAAAGATTCTCATTAGAAGCCAAGAAATTTAAATTCTAGTCCTATCTCCAAGGTTTCACAGATCGATATAAAGGAGAAATATGAAGAGTTGGGAACAATTTCCCACTGCTATATGCCCATCTCTCCTGGCCTTCCCAAGAAATGGATGGAAGGAGATGGCACAGGTGGCTCTGGGAGTGTTCAGGTGTTAGGAGGAGAAGGGTAAGTGGGGAAGTTAAAGAACTACCTCACCAAGGTTAGTCATGAATGTGATGTCCAGGCATGAGGGAGTGCTGTATCTCGAGAGGCTTTGGGGACCCTACAGCCAGACTACATGGGACTGTGAATAGAAAAAAAACTGTGATTTCTAAACATGCCGAATGTTGTAGCTGGACATCCTGGAATGGGAGCTAAGAGCCCGGAGGAAGTACTGGCAGTGTCAGGAAGAGGAAGAAGAGTGGCTGGTGGAACACCTCGGGGAGCTGAACCGGGAGCTCCTCTGCACTCCAGGCAAAGATGCTGGGCAGCAGGTGAGGCTCAGAGGCTCCTCCTCACAGTCCTCACCCACCCATCCATCACAACTGCATGTGTTTCTCTTGGGGCCTTTGTCTCTGCCCTGACAACAGAAACGGAGTCCATTTCTGTCCCAAGATACCCCAGCTCCAGGCCCTAGATTTCAGTCACCCTAAGTGTCTCAGCATTGACTCGAGATGAAGGAAAAGGAAGAAGGTCCAGCCAGGAGCCCCTGCTTCCCTTTCAAGGCCCATTCCTTTGTGCTTCCTGTTTTGTGTAGCTGCGGGTCATTGAGGAGGCCTGCGCAGCCCTGGAGTCCCGCTGTCTTCAGGAGACGGAGAGGCGAGCCAGCGCTCTGAGCACACAGAGTGGCCCAGAGTTAGGCCTGCTCTTTCAAGGTAGGAAAGCAATTCCTGGGCCCAGATCCTCAGAGCAGAAATATCCTGGGAGTGGTGCCACCACCCACAGCTGCCCAGTGAGGAGTTCTTCCTGCCTTCTGAAACTACTCATCTCTCCCCAGCTCCCAGCAAGGCTCTGGCTCTTACCTGGCAGATTCCCCTGGCTCCAATAAGCTATCATGTCCTTTTTTCTTCCCTTGGAGAAGGTTTCTACTATGTGACCCTTTCCTCTGCCCTCTGCAGCAGACAGAGAGGAGTGGGAACAGGAAGCACAAGTGGTCATGGGCATGCGCAAGGTCCTGCAGAGTTTACAGCAGGCAACAGAAAAGCTCAGGCAAGCAGTGGGGCGGCTGCAGGGCCAGGTAGAGGAGACATGGCTGCAGCAGAGCAAGAACCAGAGCCCACATGTCTGGAACTATCCTGGGAAGGTGAGGTTCAGAGGCTACTCAAACCCAGGTGGGATAAACACACTCTCTTATATCATCGGGTGTGGCTCCTTGGGGCAACATAATTCAGGCATAGGTGAGCTGGGAGTGGGAATGGGAGTGGGAGTGGGAGCAGGAGGAGAGAAAGAAGCTCTGTTGTAATGTGGGCATTACGTTTCCTGTGTTCTAGGTAGTCCAGCATCTCTCTGATCAGTTTCAGGAGATGGTGAGGGAGAGACAGAGCTTCCTGGATAGGGCCCTGTGTCAGCTGCACTATCGTCGGGAGCTCAGCCACCTCCAGCTCTTACACACGCAGGTATTGGCCTCTGGACTTGGCCAAGGAGATCTATACTTCTCAAAGCATCCACATGGATCATGTGGGAAACAAACATGGAACTAGGTTCTGACTGTTTCATTCTAGATTGTTGCTTCAGGAACCCCTGTGTGTTTGGAGAATTACCCTGGTGACAGGTTCTATGGAAGAGACACCACTTCTCTCAGGGACAGGGCTGCCTCATGCCCCCTGTTGGTCCCATTCCTGAGGAGCCTCACTTCAGTGCTAGTGGGAGCTCAAGGCCATGGCCTAGGGCCAGAGAATCAGAGATCAGGAACAGGTAAGGCTGGTCACAGGCCCAACGTTCCCTTCTACTGCCCATTTTAGCTATCTTCTGATAAATCCAAGAGGCTAATGTTATAATTAGGACTTCAGAGCACTATAGGAACATGTGGCCTAAGTAGGTTCTTCAGAAATAACATAGAGAAACAATGTCTTAGTTACCTATTGTTGCAAAGCAAATTACTCAAAAATTGTGTGGCTTAAAACAACAAATATTTACTGCCTCACAGTTTCTGTGAATCAAGAATATGGATGCAGTTTATGTCGCCACTGGGTCAGGGTTGCACATAAGGCTACAATCAAGGTGTTGTTGTTGTTGTTATTTGCCGTCGAGTTGGCCCCGACTCATAGCAACCCCTCCTTGGGTTTCCGAGGCGGTATCACTATGGAAGTAGGATTGCCCAACCTTCCTTCCAAGGAGTGGCTGGTGGGTTTGAATCGCCAGCCTTCTGGTTAGCAGTCAAGTGCCTTAGGCACTATGC
>NW_006921623.1:13014889-13016045 GCF_000298275.1 Orycteropus afer afer | reverse complement strand
CCTCAGAAACCCAAGGAGTGGTCGCTATGAGTGGATGGCACATAACAACAACAATCTCACAAGTGACATGCCATCACTTCTGCCATATTCTGTTCATTATAAATGAGTCACTGGGTCCATCTCATACCCAAGGGAAAGTGATTACCCATGAATACAAGTGGTGGAGGTCATTCAAGCCATCTTAGAGGGTGCCTATCACACTCATTGACTTTGGCCATAATCCTGCTCCCTCACTCCAACAAATATTTTCTTCCCCTCTAATCAGATGCAGATAGAACTGACTATATCTGGAACTCACCACTCTTCTCTGCCCTGAAGAAAGTAGACATCTGGTCCCAAGCCCACAAGGAAGATGAACTGCAAGGACAAGTGCAGTACAAACCAGGTAACCTCCTTTTCTCTGGCAGCTCCTGTTTGTAATTATCATGGGGCACTGAAGTATTTGATGATGACAGTGAGTTTGAAGTTATGAGGAATGTCAGAATCCTGCCTTACTAATCACCCCTTCCTCCCCCTCTCATGTCCTAAGGTACCCAAGGGATTTTTACATACAAAGAATAGCAAATAGGAACCAACCAAAACCAAATCCAATGCCACTGAGTGGATACCTACTTAAAGCAACCCTAAAGGACAGAGTAGGAGCTCTGGTAGCATAGTGCCTAAGGCACTTGACTGCTAACCAGAAGGCTGGCAGTTCAAACCCACCAGCCACTCCTCGGAAGGAAGGCTGGGCAATCTACTTCCGTAGTGATACTGCCTCAGAAACCCAATGAGGGGTTGCTATGAGTTGGGTCTGACCCAATAGCACACAACAACAACATAGTCATCTCAAGGCTTGACAAGGGAAGAATCTGCTTCCAAAGTCTTGTGCTGGTTGGCAGGCCTCAAATCCTCACTGGCTGTTGGCCAGAGACCTCAATTCCTGGCCACGTGAACTTGGCCTTAGGGCAGCTCACAACATGGCAGCTAGTTTCCCTCAGAGCAAGTAAGACAGGAAAGTAAAATGGAAGTCATAATGTTTTTGTATTCTAATCTCACAAGGAGCTCTGGTAGCATAGTGTCTAAGGCACTTGACTGCTAACCAGAAGGCTGGCGGTTCAAACTCACCAGCCACTCCTTGGAAGGAAGATGGGGCAATCTACTTCCATAGTGATAC
>NW_006921623.1:13012998-13013547 GCF_000298275.1 Orycteropus afer afer | reverse complement strand
CCACCAGCCACTCCTCAGAAAGAAGGTTGGGCAATCTACTTCCGTAGTGATACTGCCTAGGAAACCCAAGGAGGGGTTGCTATGAGTCGCGTCCAACTCAACGGCACATAACAACAACAACAAAGGACAGAGTAGAACTGCCCCATAGGGTACCCAGGCTGTAAATCTTTATGAAAGTAGACTGCCTCCTCTCTCTCCCATGGAGAGGCTAGTGGGTTCGAACGTCTGGCCTCTTGGTTATCAGCCAAGATTTTAACCACTGCACCACCAGGGCTCTTTAACAGGAACCAAAGTAACACCTTAATGATAACTTTGACAATTTGCAATAATCCCTAAAACTGAACTCTGGTAAAACTCCGTCAGAAATGTAGCTTGGGCTTAAAGGTTCTCTATCACTACACCTCCTCCCCCCTCTCATGTCCTAAGGTGCCCAAGGGATTTTTACATACAAAGAATAGCAAATAGGAACCAACCAAAACCAAATCCAATGCCATTGAGTGGATACCTACTTAAAGCAACCCTAAAGGACAGAGTAGGAGCTCTGGTAGC
>NW_006921623.1:13001471-13012320 GCF_000298275.1 Orycteropus afer afer | reverse complement strand
CAAAACATACACAAATTCAACAGACTCTACATGTATCATGTAGTGACATTGATTGCATTCTTTAAGTTGTGAAACCACTCCCCACCCTCCTTTTCTGAGTTTTTCCTCCCCCATTAACATAAATTGACTGGCCCCTAAGTTTCCTATCTAATCTTTTGAGTTGCTGTTGTCAATCTGATCCCATATAGATAAGTTCTTAAAAACTATGACGCTCAAGGCAGATTTTTTTTAACTAATTAAGTTAAATTATTGTTTAGTTTTAAGAAGACTTCAGAGGATATTTTTGGCTTAAGGTGTAAAGATTATCTCAAGGTAACAGTTTCAAGAGTTCATTCAGCCTTCATGGCTCCAGGAAGTCTAGAGTCCAAGAAAATTTGAGATTCTGTTTTGCATGCTCACCCTTTTGATAAGGATTCTTCTACAGAATCTTTGATCAAAATGTTCAGTAATGGTAGCCAGGCACCATGCAGTTCTCCTGGTCTTATTTGCCACCTGTTTTGTATGACCCACAAACTAAGGATAGTTTTATGTTTTTAAATGACTGAAAAAAATCAAAAGTAGAGTAACATTTATATTAAATAGCATGTATCATTCTAAATCTTTGCACATTGTTCTGGTTACCCAGTGCTGCTCTGACAAGAATATTCCACAAATGGGATGGCCTTAACAAACAGGAGTTTATTCTCGCACAATTTGGAGACTTTAAGTCCAAGTTCAAAGTGTCAAGCTCTAGGGGCTGTGTGAAAGCCCCTCGACCTTGGGTTTCAGTTCCTCCTCTTGCTCCTGGACCACTGAAGCTAGAGGTAGCTCTTCACTCAAGCAGCTACTGGCTGCTGAGGCTAACTAGACCAAGGTCTGCAAATAAAATGGCACAGTCCCAATGTTACCAAACCACATGGCAGGCCATTAATTCAAGTCCATTGAAAGTCCCAAGGTCGGCAGAACATGGCAGGCTGCTGAACAATGACTTGGCCACATGCAGGGTCCAAGCATGCCATATGCTAGAGACTATCCCCAAGTCTTCTCCTTATATACAGGAAGCAGACCACATCCCAAAGGCAGCTACTCAGCTGCTTGTGGTAGATCCCACCATGGAGTTGATTGCCAGTCTCCTCATGGGGAATAACTACCACCAGCTGCCCACTCAACCAGACCCAGCCAAGTTGACATACAAATTTAACTACCACACACACATTAGTGCATTTAATCTTCACAACTAGAGCAACAGTGAATACTATTACTCATTTTATACATGAGGAAACTGAAGTATATGGATAAGTGAAGAAAGTAGTGGAAGATCAGAGAAATAATGAGTTGTTCAGCTGGAATTCAATCCCAAGGAGTCTTCTTCCAGACCCTTTGCTCTTAACATATGAAAAGTTATCCTACATTATGAGGACAGTGCCAAAAGAGATATACGCAACACATTCTGGTGAGTTCCTGGGAGGGAAAAGAAATAAGAGAAGGCTTTTGTAGGAGAATGAGGCTACATTTCAAATGATGATAGGGAACACTAACTTTGAACCCCAATTTTTCTTCTTGGCTGGTAAACTTAAAATATTTACTATCTGGCCCTTTACAAAAAAAAGTTTGCTGATCCTGAACTTGACAAATCTTATTATCAATTACTCTTCCCTTTGGGCAGAAGAGTATGGGCAGACAGGTGGGCTCTCTTTTAAAAGTTCCCATCCTCACTTCAGCCTTCTTTATCTCACAATTGTACTGGCTTTATAATTTTCAAAGCAATTTTATATACATTGTCTTATTTATACCTGAGGACCCTAACCCTAATTCTGTAAAAATAATAGATGATGGTTAACTTATTAATAGATGAGAAGTTAAATGGCTTTCCCAGAGTCACATAAAGCCTGGACCAGAATCATTTGACTGCTAGTTCAGCACTCTTTCCAATACCATACTATCTAAGCCTTTTTCATTTTCCTCTCAAGAATAGATAAACAAGAGTATCTTTGGAAACTATATACCCATTAAGAATATAATAATCAAAATATATATATAAAACTTTGACAACCTAACAACAAAAAGACAAATAACTCCATCATAAAACAGGGAAAGGACTTGAACAGACATTTCACCAGAGGACATTCAACTGGCCATAAAACTCCTGAAAAGATGCTCAGTGTCTTTAGCAATCAGATGAAAATAAAAACCCCCATGAAATACCATTTCACTCCCACTAGTACTTGACTGCTAACCAGAAAGCTAGTGGTTCAAACCCACCAGCCACTTCTCAGAAGGAAGATTGAACAATCGACTTCTGTAGCAATACCACTTCGGAAACCCAAGGAGGGGTTGCTATGAGTCAGGTCTAACTCGTCGGCACATAACAACAACAACAACAACAGGATAGCTGAGAGAATGAATGAATGAATAGAAAATAGCAAATGTTTACTAGGATGTGGGAAAATTGGAATCCTTATTCATTGCTGGTGGGAATGCAAATGGTAGAACTGCTATGGAAAACACTGTTGCAGTTCCTCAAAAACCTAAAAACAGAACTATTCTATGACCCAGCAATTCCACTTCTAGGTATATACCTAAAGATGTGAAAGCAGAGGCTCAAACAGACACTTGTACAACAATGTTCATTGCAGCACTATTCCCAATAGCCAAGAAGTAGAAACAATTTAAATGTTCATTAGTGGATGAATGGATAAACAAAATGTGGTACATACATACAATGGAATACTACTCAGCCAGTCAAAGAAATGAAGTTTTGATACATAAAATAGTATGTATGGAGCTGAAAGATATAATGCTGAATGGAGTAAGTCTATTACAAAAGGGCAAATATTTTTTATCTCACTTATATAAAAAGTCAAGAACAGGCAAAGATATAGAGACCAAAGTTTATTAGTAGTTACCAGGGGCAGGTGTGAGGGGGACTTACCGCTTATGGGGTACAGAGTTTCAGTTTACAGTGATAGAAAAATCACATTAATTAAGGGTAGGATTGCAGAGCTGATTAATGAAATTGCTGTCAATAAGTTGTACACCTGTAAAAAGTTGAATCGACAAAATATGGGTGATAGATATATTTACAACAATGACAAAGAAAGAGAGAGTAGCTGCTGAGGCTGCTTATGTACAACCAAACCCCTCTTGGGATTTACTTCTTTAGTTTGGAAGTTTAAGTTTCACGGGACATCCTAGTTAATTGTCCTGATAACGTGTTTAGTACCTCTGTTCTACCTCCCAGTTCTCTGGGTAATGTCTGGGGTCTTAAAAGCTTGCAAGTGGTTAGTCAAGGCACAACATCTATATTTACCTGGAGCAACAGAGGAAGAAAGAGAGGAAGTTGTTGTTGTTGTTATGTGCCTTTGAGTCGGACCTGACTCATACCAACCCCTCCTTGGGTTTCCAAGTCAGTATCACTATGGAAGTAGATTACCCAACCTTCCTTCTGAGGAGTGGCTGGTGGGTTTGAACCTCCAGCCTTCTGGTTAGCAGTCAAGTGCCTTAGGCACTACGCTACCAGAGTGCCTATAGAAATGGATGAGTGGCTAACTGCCTCCATGAACAGCTATCTCCTTTGCATTGAGACTAGAGGAACTGGATGGTGCCCAGCTACCATTACTCAATCTTTTGATCAAAGATTCTAGAGAAGAATCATGATCAAAAGGAAGAAAATGCAGAACAGAATTTCAACTTCCCATGGAATCCAGGGAGCCTGAATGAACTCCCGAAACTATTGCCCCTCAGGGATGATCTTAATCATCTAAAGTTTAAACCTTAAACCAAAAATAACCCCTGAAGTCTTCTTAAAACCAAACAGTAGTTTAGCTTAACTAAAAAGGAATGTCTGCCTTGAGTACCCTACTCTTTCGAGATTTATGTATATGGGATCAAAGTGACAATAGCAACTCAAAAGATTAGATAGGATACATTGAGGGAAATGAGCTTATGTTAATAGGGAAGGGACAACTCAGAAAAGGAGGGTAAGAATGGTTACACAACTCAAAAATGTAAACAATGTCACTGAATTATACATGTAGAAACTGTTAAATTGGTATACTTATTCTCAACAACAAAAATAAAATAATTTTTAAAATAGAATAAATAGACAATTGTTGTTGTTGTTGTTGTTGTTATTTGCCATCAAGTCGGCCCCAACTCATAGAAAATGTTTAAAGACCAAGCACCATTAGAGACAATTGTGTAGGTAAGGGTTTTAATGCACCAAACATATATCACATGCTTACTGTGTGCCAATATTCTAAGTACATTACATGTCATAACTCATTTCATGTTTAAAACAACTCTCTTGAGATAGTAGAAAAAAACATCTGTTGCCATCTTCTCTGGTCCCTCATTCTGTACTTCTGGCTCCTCTGTTCCTATTGACAAAGACTTAGTCACTTTTCCATGAAGATGGGCAACAGAGCTTGAGCCATATAGTGAATAGCACAAGAGGACGGATGGATGGATGAATGGATGGATGGATAAAAATAAACCTTTTTCCCAAGCTGGGTTTTGTCACAGTTGTTGTTAACAAACTCAGTGAAAACATTACTGGTTTCTGTTGATTTCTGTAGACCCAAAAACCTCTATGCAAGATCTCCCAAAACCTCAGACAACATGGAAGGAAGAGCTGGTAATTGTGCAATCCACAGACCTTTCTGCCCAAGAGTTTGTGGTTTATCAGTATGGCCTCTCCATCCTGCACCTCCTCATCCCCCAGCTTCATGTAAGTCTGTCTTCTCGACTCTCTATGGAGCACTCACTCATGGTAGCCCAGGAGGTCAGGGTGACCAGGAAGGAGGCTTTGAGGCCACAGTTATTCCTTAGGATTGAGCACCTGAACAGGGAACTTCCTAGTCTCTCCTTCAAGGGAACTGATGAGAGTCATTTTACTAATATAAAGTCTAATCTTTTGAATGATATTAAATAATAAGTAGAATAAAGTAAGCACTTTCTACATACCAGAAAATGTTCTAAGAATTTACATTAATTGTTACTTTATCTTCACCAAAACCCTATGGCATAGATACTGTTGTTTTTTCCCTGTTTTTAAATTGAGGGAAAAAGGCACATAGTAGTTGACTAAACTTCCCCAAGATCACACAGCCAAAACAGTAGAGCCAGAGTTGGACCCAGGCAAAACAGCTCAAGAGCCCTCATGCCTGACTACTATTCTAGTCCACCTCTGTTTATTCAAGTAGCAAACTGATTGTTATAGTTGGCACAAAGTCTTCCAAATATTCTTTCCATTGTCCCATGATGTGTATAGAATCTACTTACCCTGTTATGATTGAAATTGATGTTCCAATGCATTTACTTTTTATTAATTTGGTTAATGTTCTATAGCTGAGCTGCATGGGAACTTCTTAGCAAAACGAAGGATTTTACTTCTGGTTTTGTTTCTCATCCCTTTCAGGCTCCAGAAATCACCTTGCAGATTGCTTCTGATCTTCCTGCCACACAAGCCTCAGGCAATGCCTTCCAAGGATCCTTTTTCTATCAGGTGCTACAACTTCACTCCCAGATGCGAGTTACAGAATTTTAGAATCTAGTCAGGATAAACAGAAGAAGAAAAAATGTTATATTTTTCTCTCTCAAGTCCCAACACATTTTATTCCCCCTTGGAAATAAATCATTTAGCTAGGGAATGATAAATGCCACCATTAGAGTGTTCTCTAATCAGTGAAATGAATGTGTCCTGACTTGTGCCCAGAAAATCATAATGGCTTTGTGCCCATTAATGAATTTCTGTCATTATCATAGCCAGTGGTTCCAGACTGGTATTTCCCATAAGAGTCATGGTTCCAGCTTCAGGAACTCTTACACTGTCAGCATATTTCTACAAAAAGGAACCTGAATTGTTCCTGTCCTGGTAGCTCAAATACGTAGATTGAAAGTGCTTTGCTGATAACTCCAAGTCAGTATACAAAGACCATAAGTAAACATTGATAAGAGCCCACTGGTAAGCAATGATTGAGAGGAGGAACTACTATCAGTGTTAAAGGACTAGGAATTAGCTTATATGTGACTAACAGGAATTTGGAGTTCTGGTGGCGCTATACCTAAGGCATCTGACTGCTAACCAGAAGGTTGGCGGTTCAAACCCACTAGCCACTCCTGGGAAGGAAGACTGGGCAATCTACTTCCGTAAAGCTTTACAGCCTTGGAAACCCCAAGGTGGTCACTATGAGTCAGATTCAACTAGAAGACAGTGAGTTTGGTTTGGTTTGGTTTGGGAGTGGTTAAGGCATTTGGCTGATAACCAAAAGGTTGGTGGTTCGAACCCACCAGCTGCTCTGTGGAAGAAAAATGAGGAATAAAGATGTATATGAGTCAGAATCAACTTAATGGCAGTGAGTTTGGTTTGGTTTTGGGTTTGAGTTGTACAGATGGTTAACAAGATCACTACTAACCAAAATGTTGGTGCTTTGAACTACTCAGAGATACTCCAACAGAAAAGCCTGGTAATGTACTTCCTAAAAAATCAACCATTGAAAACCCTATGGAACGCAGTTCTATTCTGACACACATGGGTTTCCATGAATCAGAATCAACTCAATGGCAAATGTTTTCAAGGAGGACTTCACAAAACCAAAAATTACTCGGATTATGTAATGGCTTATAAATCATATGGTACTCTCCAGGCATTGTTTCATTTGATCCTCAAAGCAACTCTATGAAGTAGACTGGAATTTATCACCAATTTAGTAATGGAGAAACAAACTCAGGATTCACTGAGTGGTATGTGCCAGGCACTGGGCATGTGTTTTACATGTGTGATTTCACTTACAACTTTAAACAACCCAATTTACAGCATACTTCAGTGTGGGGTAGGCACTATTGTTATCCCCATTTTCTGAATGAAGAAATTGAAACTCAGACAGGCTAAGTAGCTTGCCCAAGATCATACAGTTAGCAAGACTTAAGACTCCAGTCCAGGTATATTTGCCACCAAACTGATTTGCTCACCTGTCATCCACAGCTGATTCAAGGAACAGAGGAGGACTCAGTCTCATTATGAATCACCTAAGGGTTTTCCAGGCCAACCTCTCACCTCTTAAGAGGATGAACAAGAGTGTTATTTCAAATCAATTAGGCAAGATGGAAGCTTTGAGAACTTGAATATAATCAAGGCATGGAAGACAAAGCAAGCCTGAGAGCCCTGTAAAGCAGTGCTTCTCAAACTGTGGTCCTTGGACCTAATGTATGAAGTACTTGGGGAGCATGGTAAAATGAAAATACCTAGGCCACATCCAATAATATACCTAGCCCACAGAATCAGAGACTCTGGGTTGAACCCCAAGTACACAGTCACTCCCTTGTGATTCTTAGTCATACTGAAGTTTGAGAATCACCACTTATGGAAACAATGATTGGAGGAAATTGATGAATTGATGGATAATTTCTCTGAATTTCTAACAGTTTGCTTGTATAAGATGTGGGTAGCAGGAAAAATTGGGAGACATTATGGAAAATCATTTATTCAGAGAGTTGAACTAGAACAATAATTTTTCCTCTGTCACCTTCATCTTCCCTTCAGTAAATTTCCATTAAACCTAGGGAGCCTCTGACTTTGTGATTTCAAAATTATTTTTGACTGTATAAAATGAGAAAAAGGAAAAGGTTGTAGACATGCTCCCTGGGGTTG
The DNA here is from genome assembly GCF_000298275.1 of Orycteropus afer afer. Classification (NCBI taxonomy): domain Eukaryota; kingdom Metazoa; phylum Chordata; class Mammalia; order Tubulidentata; family Orycteropodidae; genus Orycteropus; species Orycteropus afer. Next base: position 13,004,690 of record NW_006921623.1, on the reverse strand, counting down.
ATATCTTATGTTTCTCCACTCAGAGTGCTGAAAACAAATTGTTTGTTGAGAGAGAGTGTCTGGCATCTGTGGGAAATTTTATTCTGCTATTGATCCACTGCTTGGCCCACATCACTGCCAAGGAACTCCACCAGGATTCCAATCCCATCTTTCTAAGGTTGTTTTACCAGGTATTTATAACATGCACAGGACTTTGTGCTTGTCTTTCTCTGTGACTCCAATGCAGGATAATAAATGTTTTTCAGCTTTGTACCAATTCAAATCTACATAAGCCCCATCTGGTTCCTACTATCTAATCAGGAAGAGGATTTTCCTAATCTAATTTTTTGGAGCTACATTGACAAAATGCATGCACCACTCTGGAAGAGTTCTTGAGAAAAGTGATCTGTCTATGAGAGGGGCCTCACAGCTTTCAGTGGATATGTAATAGTCAATAAATAAACCTCACCAGAATTGCTAAGGGTAATAATAACGCATGGTAAGGGCAAGTGCAATTGATAAATCTCAAACACCACTTCTCAGCTATTATTTTAAACCCTTAATAGCAACTGCCTAGGTACCCTACTGATCTGTCCACTCACTTTTTCTTTCTCGACCAGGGGCTGAAGGTTTATTTCAAGGAAGCCTTCTCCATCACACTGCAAATGTCAGCAGTTTCTTGGGACAGGAAGTTGGACCAAAGTATAAGTGCTATCCTGCTGGAAGAGGAGCCCATCTCTGAAAAAGAAAGAGATCTTCTCTCTAAACTCATTGAAAGGAAATGTGAGTCTCGCTTGGAGCCAGAGTCATCAGAAGAGGTAACTTTATCTTCTGTATTACAAATTCTTGATTAGGTTTGAATTTATCACACAGTGAGTGCCTCAGTGGATGATTATTTCAATATTTTGGCCTAGGGATATTGTTGCACTATCTTCACACTCAACCTGCCTCTCAAACCACATGTGACAATACTTTTGAAATCCTGTCTTTTACAGAACACACAAGGGCTGCATGCCCTTGTGAGCTCATTGGGGATTGCAAATGTGGCTCCACAGTTTCCTGACTTCATGTTACTATAAGTAAGCAGAATTCTATCTGTAAAACTCACTGGGGCTCAGAGAGTAAATTCCAATTCCCAAGTGGTAGAAGCTTTACCTTTAATGATAGCAACTTATTAGGTGTTGCTTTGCTTTCTGTGCAAGCTTGACTATGGTTTCCTTTTTAATTGTGCTATTTACTTTTATGGGAGCTCTGGTGGCATAGTTTCTAAGCCATTTGACTGCTAACCAGAAGGCTGGTGGTTCAAGCCCACCAGCCACTCCTCAGAAGGAAAGTTGGGCAATCTACTTCCATAGTGATACCACCTTGGAAACCCAAGGAGGGGTCACTATGAGTCAGATCCGACTCTACGGCAGTGAGTTTGGTTTTGGATTTGGTATTTACTTTTATAAAAATATTATCATTCAGCCTTTTAACTGTTAAAAAATAAAAGGCCACAAATTATAACTGTATGATTTTAAACAGGTCATACTCCATTAAAATTGAATTGATTCTTGAGTTACAAACAAAAGCGTACCTTTTTTCATTGTTTTTATAAAACATTATCATTTGCAAAGCTCTTTTATACATATTGCCTCATTCGATCCACCCAGAAACCCTGCCAATCTCGTTGCTCATTTGCACCACCAGGGGACTCCACATACTATATACTTACTTGTTTTGCTCATTGTCTATTACCTCTCTTCCCGTTAGAATGTAAGCTAACCCGGATGTTTGTTCATTTCCTGATGAACAGGCTCATAGTAGATCCTCAATATATTTACCTACCCAGAAATTCTGTGAAACAGGTAGCATACACATTTTTTAGCCACGTTTTATAATTAAGGAGAGGTAAAGCTATTTTCTCAAAGTGATGAAGCTATTAGTAGTAGCAGATCTCCTGACTCCTTGGTAATGGATACTTAGAAAGTTTTAATGAATAAGTAAAGTTTAATTGTTTTACATGCATCCTGATGCTATATACTAAGATATCCCAATCTACCAGAACAGAACTAATTTATGAAGCAGAAAACATTTATTAGGCTCTTGTCATATGCCAGATGTTATGCTAAATTTTACATGCATTTATCTCCTTTAATCTTCCCATGCCCCTTATTAGATGCTACTTTTATTCATATTTTGCATATGAAGAAACTAAGATGTAGAAATGTTAGTAATAACAACTTTTGCAAGACACTGAGATAGTTATGGAATTGGCATGTTAGTCCTCTGCCAACTACCATCTATGGAAAGGTCTCATTTTATTTTTAAAGCAGAATTGTACATAGTAATTTCAGGTCTACATTTCAGCTAAGAAGTTCAGATTTACTTAAAAGATTTAGGAGCACTTCTGGTAAGATGGCAGAATAGGCAGAAAGATTGCACAGACCCTTTTCAACAAAGAAAAGGGGAACCAGTTAACACAGATACAGAAGGTAATCCTGGACCCCTGAGCTTTAAAGGGAAGGATATAGAAATGGACTAAACTCCAACTAGCAGAAAAATTTGCATGAAAACACCAAAAAAGGAGACATACGGAGCTGTGGTCTGCTAACAATCCTGACGGCACAAACAGCTTGGATATTGCTGAGTGGTGTTAAGACCAAAGAATTAACCTAAAAATCACCCCTGCTAGCCAGTGACTGCACGGAGAACTGCTCTGGTGGCTGGTGAATAAAAGAGGAAGCAACGAAGAGGAAGGCAGGCTGAGCCGTGGACTTTTGCCTGTCTGAAGGGTGCAGCCATTTGGAATGTTTACAAGCAGATTGACCATTTTGGATATTTAAACTGACAGCATTCTCCCAGATTTCAGGGACTAAAGAACAGGCTACACTTACTGAGAACCACAAGGACATTCTGGACACCGATGACTGGAAAGGTGCAACATTCCCCTTGTTACTCTAATACCCCACACCCTCTTGATGAATGGAGGTGTGGCCACCCCTCACTCTCACCCACCTTCGAAGCTGGCAGGAATTCCATCCGAGTCTGTGTTCTTGGCCAAAGCCTGGGTGCCCTGCCCCACCTTGACCTATTTTTTACTTTTTTCTTTTTTTCAGTTTGTTTTTTCTGTTTTAAAACTACTGTTATTATTATCACTTTTGTCCTTTTTATTACTTTTCTTTATTATTCCCTTTCCAAGTTCTAGTTTTCAGTTTTTTCTCTTTTCCCTGTTCCTGGTTCCAATTTTTTTTTTTTTTT
>NW_006921623.1:12985073-12994486 GCF_000298275.1 Orycteropus afer afer | reverse complement strand
CATGGGTATACAGCTGGATAGATGGGTGGACAGGCTGAACTATTAGGTATGTCTATGCTGCGGGGAGTATACCCAAGTATAGGGTTGGCAGACGATGGTTCTACAAGTGTATTTGTATGTTCTGTAAGAATTCCTAGGTGTATAGAAGAGCTGACAAGGGACAAGTTTGTAGTCACATCTTGGTCACAGCCAGCTACCCAGAGGAACTCAGCAGTTGAACCTGTGGGCTCAGGACCATAGTCTCAGGGGACATCAAGCTCAATTGCATAACATACTACACAAACCATTGTTCCACCTCCTACTCTGGTGAATAATGACTGGGATCTTAAAAGCTTGCAAGCAGCCATCTAGATGCAACAATGGGTCTCTCCTCATCCAGAGCAAAGAAGAATGAAGAAAACCAAAGATTAGTGGAAAAAAATTAGTCCTAGTGACTGGTACACCATGCAATCTGCAGCATATATGAATATGAGACCAGAAGAACTAGATGGTGCCTGGCTACCACTGTCAACCACTCAGAGGGGGATCTATGTAGGAGATCCTGGACAGAGAGAGAGAACAATGTGGAACAAAGCTCAAAATCATTTGGGGAAAAAAGGGGGGGACCAGTTTTGCTGGTCTGATAGAGCCTGGTGGAACCACTGAGAGTATGGCCCCTAGCTGCCTTTCAGGTCTGGAATTGAACACACACCTGTGGCATTCAGCCAAACAAAAGACAGGCATAGGACTTAACATGTACCTGGGGTAGATACACTCCTTGGAGAGAACAATCATGGGAGAAAGAAGGGCTGTTTATGCACAAGGAGACAGCTCAAGGGGCAGGAGTGCATGAAGGGATGGACACAGGGAAGAGGTAACTATCGGGAGAAAGTGGGAGGGGAGCTGTTGCATTGGGGTAAACTGTAGTCAATGTCATGCGACAACGTGTGTGTGAACTGCTGTATGCAAAGTCAATTTGCTCTGTAAACTTTCACCCAAATCACAATTTAAAATAATAATAATAATATTTAGGAGCAAGGTTACTAACTCTGTCCTCCACATTCTCTACAGTATATTAAGAAAAACAAAGATCTTCTCCTCTTCACTAATATGGAACATTTCCTGAAAAGCATACTCACTGCAGAGAAGCAAATGCTAAGAACACCAGGAGATCAATTTGGGGATGAAGACAAGGTGAAACTTTCTTATGACCTACATTAAGATTATACTTTGCTATGCACTTTGAACTTATAAATGTATGGTTTGGGCTATATTTATAATTGATAGTGTCAGCAAAACAAAAATTAGGAATTAATAACAGTATGGGTAAATTATATCACAGTCATTTTATTTAAGGGCTTTTCCAGTAACAGCAGATGGTGGATCTTAGATCTCAGAAAGGACACAAGAGATCCACACAGTTTACCACTTAACCTTCAGGCAGATAAAGGATTAATCCTAGAGAACAGGAACTGAAGCTCAGACTTGCCCCAACTCACACAACCAGAAAAGGACAAAACATAATTAGAACTTGAGTCCACTGCCTTGCCACTCAGGGTTTCTTACATTATACCATAATGTTACCTTCTGATGTTTTCTAAAAGACTTTTGTTTTATTTGTTTGGAGTTTTTTATTTTAAATCATAAGCAATTAAAATGTTATTGTAGCTTTAAAAATCAACCAATATCCTGATTGATCACAATAATAGTTGTAGAATAAAGAATTACTATAGTTATAATTTTAAAAAAACAGATAATCCAATGGAAAATGGGCAAAAGACTTGAATAGGCACTTCATAAAAGAGTATTACAATATTAATAGCTTATAAGATCAATGGGTAATTTTATCAAAGAGAGCACCCAAACACCTACATTATTTTCATGTAGAATGGTGACTTAACAGTTGAGATCTTGTTCAGAAACTAGCAATCTAAAGGAATAACTGAGCACTGGCTCCAGCCCTGGCCCCCAATCCACTTTACTGAAAATTGTTACCAATGTCTGAGGTGACAAGTACTCTTTTGAAACTTTATTAAAATAAAACACGGATTTATTACAATAAAAAAGTAAAATATAGCTTTTAAAAATGCAAAAATCATGAACTTAATGAATTGTTTAAAGTAAACGCTCCCATATAACCAGCACTCAGATCAAGAAAAAAATTAGCTTCCTAGAAGCAACCCCCATGCCTCCTTCCAGTCACCAATCTCCCAAGAGTAACCACTATCCTGATTTCAGACTTGTTGGTTTTGTTTATTCATGAACTTTATATAAATAGAACCATAAAATATGATTTTGTCTTTTTTGTTCAGCTTTCTAAGATTCATCCATATTGTTGCATGTAGTTGTAGTCTGTTCTCTTTGTTGTAAAGTATTCCATTGTGTGAATGTCATTATTTATTCATTCTACTGTAGATAGATATGTGACTATTTTCCAGTTTGGGGTTATTACAAATAGTCTTGCTATGAATATTCTTATTCATCTTTTCAGTGACTATATGTAACTATACATTTCTGCCAGGCAAATGTTTCAGGACACCCTAGATCTTAGGGAATGGATGTGTTTAGCTTTAGTAGATACTGCCAGCCAGATTTCCAAAGTGATTATATAAATATATACTGCCACCTGCAGTGGGTAAGAGTTTTGGTTGTTCCCCATTTTCATTAGCACTCAGTTTTCCATCTTTTTTTATTTTAGTCATTTTTCCAGGTATGTGGTATATCTCACCGACATTTTAATTTGCATTTCCCTGATGGCCAACCAACAAAGGAGTCCTGATGGTGCAATAGCTAAGTGCTGGGCTGCAAACTGAAAAGTCAGTTGTATAAACCCAGCAGTGACTCCTAGACATGGCAATCCCCTCCTATAAAGATTGCGGCCTGGGAATCCTTAGGGATTCATAAGGACTGTCATATTGGGTTGCTGTGAGTTGGAATTGATCTGACAGCACACAAAAACAATGACCAATTAAACAGAATATCTTTCATTTATTTATATACCATTAGAATACCCTCTCTTATAAAGTGCCTATTCTTTTGCCCATTTTCCACTGGGGTGTTTATTTTTTCCTTATAGATTTACAGGAGTTCTTTCATTTACAATTATTTTTCCTCATCCTATAGACTGTCTTTTCACTCTCTACTGGTGTTTTTGTATTTTTTTTTTTTTAATAAAACTACACATTAATGTTTTTTTTTTTATTTTTAGCTCTAGAAAGAAAATGCTGACCTCATTTTAGTCTGAATAAAAAGGAAATAAATCAATATACCATCTGATGAAGCTGAGACCAAAAATTATTTGAAAATTTCTGTAAGTATTCATGAATAAGTCACATAAACATGTAAAATAACTTGGGATACACGGAACATGACAGGACTAGTGTCAGGCACAGAAGATAAAGAACATGCTGGCATATTCACTGTGAATAAAAGATTATTGTCTTATTAAAATTTTCATTGTTTTAAAATATTGACTGAATCTCTTTCTCTAGAAATGTAGAAGGGAAAATTTGTGTTTGTTATTTATCAGGCTAACTTCTATAAAATTATTATTGAATCAAAAAAGACTAATCTATTTTCACAATATTTGGAGAGTGATCTGGATTGAGAGTACTTAAAATATAAGGCCGTCAGCATACACAACATTCACTTGGAGGTCCCTGGTTGGAGTATCTCAAAAGGATAAGCAATCATCTTTCAGAGCAGCTGAATTTGAGTGCGGATCAGAAGAGACACACCATTATATGAATTCAATACAAACGGGGGAAAAAAAAAGAATACAAACACCATCTCCAAACAAGATGGATAATTATTTGCATTGTGCTCTAGGGTGAGTAGCAGAAGGGATTATTTTATACCAATAAATTGTTATTTATTTTCCTAAGCAATGCAAGGGAGCTCTGGTAGCACAGAGAGCTCTGTGCGTAGTGCCTAAAGTACTTGACTGCTAACCAGAAGGCTGGCGGTTCAAACCCACCAGCCACTTCTCGGAAAGAAGGTTGGGCAATCTACTATCCGTAGTAATACCGCCTCAGAAACCCAAGGAGGGGTTGCTATGAGTCGGGTCCAACTCGACGGCACACAACAACAAGAAGCGATGAAAGGCAAGCAGGCTAGTAAAAGATTAAAACTTTATTTCAAACATTATTTAGGTTCCTCATCTTCATCAGCACTTCATCAGTATTTTCCATCTTGTTTTTAATTTTAGTCATTCTTTCAGGTGTGTGGTATATTTCGCCATAGTTTTAATTTGCATTTCCCTGATGGCCAACAAAGGAATCCTGGTGGTGCAATAGTTAAGTGCTGGGCTGCTAACTGAAAAGTCAGCTGTTTAAATGCACCAGTGACTTCCAGACATGGCAATCCCCTCCTATAAAGATTACAGCCTGGGAATCCTGAGGGCAGTTCTAGTCTGTCATAGATGGGGAAGGACCAAAACTCTTAATAAGCAATAACTAATTAGTGAATTCAATGTCCATCTTGTGTTCAACAATTTTAGCCCTGCAGGTCTTTGGTCATAATTAAGAACTGCCCATTCATGGCTGAGGATTTGCTCTAAACCCAACCAATCAAAATACTGATAATTAAAGTTGATTGAACTGAAAACACAGACACCATGACAAGAAGATTTATAAGTTTAATGAGTTTTAAATCAAATCATAGGGAAGATATGCTCAGAATCAACTCACTACGTCTAACTTTTCCATTTCTCCCATCTGACACTGACGTTAGATTATTGTTTCTTTGCTATTTGAGGATGACCACTTGGTCATTTTAATTCAGCTTAAATGTTTGATCACCAGTCAGGCAAATAAGTACCAAACTGGTCAGCCTTAAACTTGTCCTATTAGTTACTAAATTTTTCAATCGACTGATATGTATGCAAAAGCTAGACAATGAAAACAGAAGAAGAGCTGATGCTCTTTGAATTGTGGTGCTGGCAAGGAATACTGAATATACTATGGTCTGCCATAGTATGAGCTCAAGCACAGCAAGGATCTAAAGGATGGTGCAGGACCGGGCAGTGTTTCATTCTGCTGTATGGAGGGTCACACCTCGCAATAACAATGGTCTGCCAGAAGAATGTACAAATCAGTCTTAGAAGAAATCAAACCAGAATGTTCCTTAAAAGTGAGTTTGGCAAAACTTTGCCTTGCTTACTTTGGACAGTTCACAGGGAAAGACCAATCACTAGAGATAGACATTATGGTTGAGAGTGAACAAAAACAAAGGAAATCCTCAATGAAATGGATTGACACAACAGCCAGAACAGTGGATTCAAACACTAAAAATCATGAAGAGGTTTTCTTCCTTATACAAAAGTTTGCCATGATTAGGAGCCCACTCTACAGCAACTAACAACATTAGTTATTATTTCAGTTAAAACCACTTACTGTATTCAAGGCACAGATCCAATAAAGGGGTAGTTGCCTATAAGAGTGGGCCATGAGACAGTAGTTCTTTTATCTTCTCCATGAAGTGGGAATTTTTTAAGTCGATCACCCAAACAATGCATAAGAATTTCACAAGACTAAAGACATCTCCAGTGCTTTGAGATGGAGATGAATTTTAGCTTGATTTGATAAATATTGGTCATGTCTTCTCAAGAGCTTTATTTTGCTATTCACACAATTACAAATTGTAATTTCCCAGAACAGAGTAGAAATTAATTAAACCGAATACATAAAACTATTTCGGACAGTAAGGCCAAGAGTTTAGGACCTCTGAGAGGTGGCAAAGGAAAAGTGGTGCAGAAAGTAACAATTTTTCTTCTACATTCCCTGCTCTTGGCTAAACAAGGCACCTACCAGAACAGGATCCTATTAATTTCCTGGCTGGCTTCTTGGGCTTTCCATCTTATTTCCACTAATACATTAACAGCTGTAGACTTTTAGTAAGCACAGGCTTCTTAATGGAAATGCCAGGGATTACAAGGCAGGGATCATGTTCTGCCTTCTGCTGAATTATGTGTATTTATTGCTGAATCAAATAAGTAGCAAGTTCCTTTTTAAAAGTTTTGAGATTCTTGTTATCTTTAAGACATTAGCTTGTGTGCACACACATACACCCAACATCCCACTGGCCAGAAAAATGAGAAAATCTCAAATTAGAAGCTAGATTTTACCATTAAGAGGACCTTTTCCTAAAAATGTAATAATTATTTTAAGATTAATTTCTTTATTGACATACACTTACACTTTTGGGAAGATGGAGTAGGAATACTTTTCCCTATTCATCCCTTACTACAACTAAAATCCCTGGACATTATATATAAGACAATATAAGATGATTCTGAAAGGTGGAATGAAGAAGAACTTTGGGATGAGTTCCCTGGATTTTCTTTTTGTCACATATATTCCAGACTTAGAACTGAAGAAACCAGCAACCCAGAAACATCAATGTGTGCAGACCAAAAAATTCCAACAAAAGCCTGCTCTTTCTAGTCAAAAGACAAGGAAAAGGTCAGCTTACTAAGACAGAAAACAAGTAACTGCTCTACTCCAAAAACCATTTAAAAAAAAAAAAAAAAAAATCTATGACCCTACCCACACCAGCAAAGTGGAGTGGGGAATCTAGACCTCCACTGTTGCCAGGCTGTAGCGAGGTAGCCCAACCTCCCACCAAGGTGGCGTCAGAGGAGGCCAAGGAGAGAGCTGAGATTTTTATCCCAAGGAGGGGGAAACAAGTACCCAGCACACTCTGTGGTATTAATGGAGACTGAGGAGCCTAGACTTTCACCAATCCCTGGCGTTAACAAGCCACTCTCACTTCCATGCTCGAGTGGCATCAGAGGAGGCCAAGTGGAAAGTCAGAACTTTCACAATTATCCAGTGATAATGAGGCCACTCCCATCCCAAACAAGATAAACCCAAAGAAATCCATGCCACGGCTCATCATAATCAAACTGTGGTGTTAGTGGAAACACAGGGAGCTAAAACTCACACCCCTGGCGAGCGTTAATAAGGAACTCCCCTGTTCAGTGGAGGCTTGGAGTTTTTTGTTTTTTTTTTAAATAGAACAGAGTGAAACTGTCCCATAGGGCTTCCAAGGCTGTAAATCTTTATTGGCACAGACTGCCACATATTTCTCCCTCAGAGTGGCTGGTGGGTTCAAGCAGTCAGACTTTTGGTTAGTTGTTGAGTGCTTAGCCACTGAGCCACCAGGACTCCTCTGAGATTGAATTTACTCTCTTACTCATTGAGTTTAGCAGAATAGAATGGACCATTCAATCTTTGCTTTGACAATTCTTAATGGAAAATAATTTATAATATAACATTTTGGCTCACTTTGTTACGGCTCCCAGGTGGTATGTCAGAAAAACCTACATCCTAGCTGACTGTAACTAGGAATGTGATCCCAGTTAACACACAGAGGCATTGCTCCTTTCAGTCCTTAGGGCAGTGAGGTGCAGCCTAGGGAACACCTGCGTGGATGATTGCACAGAACCGAGGGACCCACCTCTTAGTGGCTGGGATTTATAAGAACTCCTCAAAACTTAGATGCAACCATGAAGAGGAAGAAATTCCAAATGAAATAAAATTGAGTTTCAACCACCTTAGCAAAATGTGAGCTCAAAATATAAATATAAATAAAACTGTGTCTTTAACACTGAGGTTTTTTTTTTTTGTTGTTGTTGTTTTGTTTTTTGGTCAGAGCAAATATCGTAAGTCCTGCTAATGAGGAATTCTTTTTTTTTAAAAGAGAGTTTTATACATGGGGTTTGTGGATAGTCCCTGAAGAGTTCTCTGTTTTGGGGACAGAGCCTTAGAGTATTTTAGTGTACTGTGGAAAGACAGACAAGACTGGAAATGTAGATTACAGAAGAAAAATGAATCAAGGCCCACAAATCCAAGAAATCTATTCTGTAATTTTAACATGTGTCAGAAATTAAATGTGCTCCTACTTACAAAGAAACAAGCCAAATGCTCTTATATGAAGAAAGTACCCCCCCCTTTTTAAAAAAACTACACCAGACAGAAAAGTTGGACCAGATGACACAACTTTGCTTGCTGCAAAGTGAAGGTGACCTGAAGCACTTACTAATGAAAATCAAAGACTACAGCCTTCTGTATGGATTATATCTCAACAAAAAGAAAATAAAAATCCTCACAACTGGACCAATAAGCAATGGAGAAAAGAGTGAAATTGTCAAAGGTTTCATTTTATTTGGATCCACGATCAATACCCATGGAAGCAGCAGCCAAGAAGTCAAATAACATATTGCATTAGGCAAATCTGCTGTAAAAGACCTCTTTAAAGTATTAAAGAGCAAAGTTGTCACTTTGAAGACTAAGATGAGCTTTACCCAAGTCATGGTATTTTCAATACTTCATATTGTGTGAAAGCTCGACAATGAATAAGGAAGACAGAAGAATTATTGGGTCTGAATTATAGTGTTGGCAAAGAATATTGAGTACATCATGGACTACCAGAAGAAAAACCAATCTGTCTTGGATGAAGTACAGCCGGAATGCTCCTTCAAAGCAAAGATGGGATGAATTTGCCTCTCAGACTTTGCACATGTTTTTGGGAGTTAGCAAAAAAGAGGAAGCCCTCAATGAGATGGTTTGATGCAGTGGCTGTGAGGATTGGCTCAAGCAGAGCAACGGTTGTGAGGATGGCATGGGATCAGCCAGTGTTTGGTTCTCTTGGGCATTAGATCACTGAGTCTGAACTGACTCCATGGTACTTAGTAACAAAAACAATATAGAAAAGGGCTGAGTTTTCTTCGCAACTCAAGGGACAATTTTCTCTGGACTAGGGATGTGCGTGCAAAAAAATTTTTTTTTTCTTTTCCTTGGGCTACAGCCATACTGAAGGCTGTAGTCTTTGATGTTCTTCAGTAAGTGCTTCAGGTCACCTTCACTTTGCAGCAAGGAAAGCTGTGTCATCTGGCTCAACTTTTCTGTCTGGCAACAGGCATTGGGAGTCACTTTTTATGAGCTATAGAAACTTTGATTTGTTCCTCTGTTAGCTTCTTACAAAGGAAGTTTTATATACCAAGAATCACTTGAGTAGAAGGAGAAAATGAAAGAGGAGATTGAGTGGTGTCAGTATCAGCCATTTATTCACCTCCCCTGATTACCTTCAACATCTCTGACCCTTGACTTTCCCTAGTCACCTCTCCCTGGGCTCTAATATTTATTCTTCCTGGGATTGGTCTCTACCCTGAAATCTTGGTATGCTGGGAAAGGTGTTACCTTGGTTTCTATTTCCTTGTGATGCTCATGTTGGGCAGGTGGCTACCTCTCTGGCTTTCCCAATTCTCTGTTTTCTGGCCATTGACCTTAATAACCAAGACTTCTGAGATTGTACCCATGTCTGAAATGGACTTATTAATTCTTCTTCTTTACATGTTGTTGTTGTTGTTATGTGCCGTCGAGTCGGCCCCGACTCATAGCGACCCCTCCTTGGGTTTCCGAGGCAGTATCACT
>NW_006921623.1:12982477-12984973 GCF_000298275.1 Orycteropus afer afer | reverse complement strand
AAACACCCCTCACCAACACCACTGGAGTAGTATCAAAGGAAGCCAGCTAAAACAGAAAATTTAAGATCCCAAGTCTCATAACATAATACCAAAATATATCCAGATGTCAGTCAAAAAGGCCTCAAACTGAGAAGATAATCAATAAATACAGAAACTAGGATAACCGAGATCTTAGAATTATGTAAGAGATTTTAAAGCAGCCATCATAAAAGTGCTTCAATGAGCAATTATGAGCATGATTGAAACAAATGCAAAACCATGAGCAAAGAAATAGAACATGAAAAGAATCAAATTGAGATTTTAGAACTGAAAAAGTAAAATAATTCCAATAAAAAAAAAAACTCCGTGGAAATGAACAACAGAAAAATGTAAGGGGCAAGAGTGAAAAAAAAATACAGTTAAATGGAAAATAGAATAATAGCAATTACCTAATCTGAACGACAGGGAAAATAAGGTTGTTTTTTTTTTTTTAAAAAAAAAAAAAAGGACGACCACCTCAGGGACCTGTGAAACCATAACAAAAGTTCTAACATACATATCACTGGAGTCCAAGAAGGAGAGTGCAGGGCTAAAAAAGTACTAAAAGGAACAATGACTAAAAACCTCCCAAATTTAGCAAGAGATAAGTCTTCAAGATTCAAGAAGCTGAGTGAACACTAAACAAGATAAACCCAAAGAAATCCATCCCAAGACACATACTTAAACTTTAGAGAAAAAAAGATACCTTCCCTGCAGGGAAAGTAGTAATAGAAAGATAAGGGCTTTCTCATCAGAAACCCCAGAGGTCAGAAAAAGTGACACTACCTTTTCCAAGTAATGTCAACGCGCGGAAGCCTATAACCTGTGAAAACATCCTTCAGGAATGAAGACAAAAATCAATGCATTCTCAGATGAAGGAAAATGAAAAGAATTTGTCACAGAAAGTTAAAGGACGTTCTCTAAACAGAAACAATAGAAGGAAGCTTGAAACATAGAAGGAAGGAAGCTTGGAACATGAGAGGAAGGAAGGGGTAAACAAAAATATAGTAAACATAATAGACTTTTCTTAAGTTGTCTAAATTTTGTTTAATGTTTGAAGCAAAAATTACAGAACTGTTTGATATGGTTATCAACATATGCAGAGGAAATATTTAATACAATTATATTCTAAATGGTAGAGGGTAATGGGATATAAAAGGAAGTAAGGTTTCTATATTTCACTCTAAATGATAAAATGATGACACCAATAGACTGACAAATTATGGGTATATTGAAATATGTAGTGCAACTACTAAAAAAAGAGATGTACTCAAAAATAATATTGATATGTGAAAATAGAATTCTGAAAAATGTTCAAGTAACCCACAGGACAGCAAGAAAAAGGAGACAGAAAAAAAAAAACAGGAAAAAAAATTAAACAGCAGACATAAGCCTTGTTATATTCATAATTGCATTAAGTATGAATGGTCTAAATGTACCAATTAAAGACAAAAATTAGCAATGTAGATTAAAAATCACCACCAAACTACATGCAACCTACAAGAAATTCCCTTCAACTATAATGATATAAGCAGGTCGAGAGTAAAAAAATGGAAAAAAGATGCCATGAAAATATCGATCAAAAAATCAGGAGATATATTTTGATGTCAGATAAATTAGACATCAAAGTAAATTACCAGAGAGAGACATTATATAAGGATAAAAGGGCCAATCCCCCAAGAAGACATAGCAGTCCTGAGTGTATAAGCATTAAACAATAGAGTGTCAAAGTATATGAAACAAAAACTGATAATAGCTATTTCTATAGTTAATCTTTGAGTCTAACAAATTGTACACGTGAAGAACAGCTTGAGATTATAGCATAAATTACTTCTCTGTGCTAGGAGTATCACCCAGTTCAGAACAATATAACTTCCTATCTCACTGAGGGAAAAGACAATAATCAGCCATTGGGTATGATTTAATACTATATATCAGTTCACCCATAAGGCAACCATTCACTAATTATTCAGTCAAAAAATTTGAACACTGTTATATGCCAAGGTTATATGGGAATATATGGGGCCTGTCCCTTGTAAACCAGAACTGGAGATCAAGAAAGCTCCTTGGGAGACATGACATCTCAGGTAACACCCAAAGAATGAAGAGTAATGGGAAAGGGAAGGAGGAGGAGGGAAGGAAAAGAGTATTCCATTCAAGAGCACTTATAAATATCCATAGTTAGAAACAATGGTCACAAAACTTGAACATTTTCCTGAGGAACCATTGAAAGCTTGAAACTGTAAGGTAACTAAAAGATTGCACTGGAATGGGGACTGAGACTAGAAGCAAAGATACTTAACTAGTAGACTATAGCAAGGGTAGCCATCATTGACAATTGTCTGCACAGGGTAGAAGATAGGGAGATACCAAAAATGAAATGTTACCAGAGTTTCCCACTTGATGGTTGTGGTAGTTAAATGCGTATGTCAACTTGGCTGGGCCTGGTTGAGTGGCTGGGCAGCTGATGGTAGTTAT
>NW_006921623.1:12956223-12982377 GCF_000298275.1 Orycteropus afer afer | reverse complement strand
ACTGGCAATCAACTCCATGGTGGGATCTACCACAAGCAGCTGAGTAGCTGCCTTTGGGATGTGGTCTGCTTCCCGTACTTAAGGAGAAGCCTTGGGGATAGTCTCTAGCTTATGGCATGCATGGACCCTGCATGTAACCGTGTCACTGTTCAGTAGCCTGCCATGCTCTGCTGACCTCAGGACTTACAATGGACTTGAATTAATGGCTTGCTGTGTGGTTTGGTAACATCAGGACTGTGCCATTTTATTTGTTAACCTTGGGCTTGTTAGCCTCAGCAGCCAATAACTGCTTGAGTGAAGAAATGCCTCTAGCTTCAGTGAGCCAGGAACAAGAGGTAGAGCTGAAGCCCAAGGTCAAGGGGCTTTCACCCAGCCCCTAGAGCCTGGCACTTTGAACTCAAGACTTCTAGCCTCTTGAACTGTAAGAGAATAAACTGTTAAGGCCATCCCATTTGTAGTATATCCTTGTCAGAGCAGTACTAGGTAACCAGAACAATGGGTAAGGGTGAAAATGAAGGACATCCACAGACACAGCAGCACCCTAAAGCTTAATACTTAAACCCTCTTGTCAGTAGTCTTGTTTCTGCCTCTTTTTTTTTTTTTGAGACTCGAACTATGGAGGCTGGAGACCACCACAACCACCCACAGGAGATGGTCTGCTGAGGGACTAGTAAGCTGGTGTTACAGATGCCTTCAAGAAAATCTAGAGAGATTCTCAACTGCCAGGATATAGGGGATACCTTTTTAAAAGATGATAAGCTCACCTATTACACTGTCATGTTAGGTCAAGCTTTCTCTGTCAAAATTGCTGGACTCTCCTGAAAGATACAAAGTGCCCTAAAAAAAAAAAAAAAAAACACCATTACTAGAAAAAAAAATAATAATCAAGATCTGTGCCCAAAGTAATGAGATTAAAGACAAGCTTCCTCTTATCAACACTAGTATGATTCCTGTTGCAGAGTCCAAGTCAGGACTCTCAAAAAGTCGTAACTTGCTGTATTCATTCAGAGCAACTAGCCTAAAGCACAAGTCTGTCCACAAGAAAACCAAGTTGAAATTGCTTCAATGTCACCTACCTCATGGATCCAGAATAAACTAACAGCAGAAACCAGGCAAGAGGACCTGATTGTAGAGAGAGTATGTACAAGAAGAAGGGAAAACTAAAGGTTCAAAATGAAGATGAGAGGGAATTAAAAAATATTTTGGAAAAGAACAAAAAGAACTTAAGTCCCTTGCTAAGAATGCCAGAATATGGAAGAAAATAGAAAAATTTATGAGAGGGTCACAATATGGATTACGGAAATTAATAGAAGTTGCTGAATAACAATGAGGGCCCAACTGGAAACAAACAGCATGGATAGAAATGGATCCAACCAAGGTTTTAGGAATTTCCTAGGAACAATTAGAAGCCTAGAAGTTAGAAGTTTTAGACAAGGGGAATTTTTGGGAAAAAAAAAAAAAACAACATAAAGTAAAACTGGATTACTGAATCTCTATCTCCTAATATCTAATAAAAAGAACTAAAACATCTAACAGAAACAAAATTTACCAGCATCAACCCAAGGTGCATTTCCTCACAACATAAACTTAAAAAAGTAGTGGGCAAAAGAATTCTCACTGATATCAGCAAATTTATAGAAACACAGACTGAAGAGGCATCCTCACCTTTCCCTCTAGCAATTGGTAGGGACTGGAGGCAAGTAGGATGAATGGTAGAGAAAGATAGGTGAGACAGAAAAATAATGACCAGGGAAGATTCTTGGGTAAAAGTATAGGCTCTAAGAATTCACTGTAAATAGAAAATAACAATTAAAAACCATAGGAGCAGGCTAATATAACTCATAGCCCTATCTTTACTTAGCTAAAGGCATGAACTTTAGCACAAAGCATTTAACAAAAATTCAGAGAGCAGAGTTCATTTTTTTCCTAAGATTTCACACATTTCCAGCTGAGTGACTCTCTCCCAACACTTAACACCCTCAGGCTATATAAAAGTGGATTAATATCTAAACCTAGTAGGTAGCACAAATAGATTTTATAAGAGAAAAAGTCATCCACACAATAGTAGAGCAAATAGAAGTTCTAGAGGGAGTGTCCACATTAAACAAAAGCAAGAGAAAATAAACATGGTATATATTAACACTACACACACACACACACAAAAAAAAAAAGATTAGTGCAAAATACAGAAAAATTCAGCAAAAAACAAAATATAACCTAGGGCAGAAGAAAATTTCCCATAATGCCTTGTATTCAAAAAATTCAGTAAGTACATGGGTTCAAACATTCAGAGATAGATGATTAAAACTAGATGACAAGGTAGACTACTGAGAAAGAAACTAATTGAAACCCAAAATATTATCATAGAACTAATAAGTTAGAAACAGTCCAGACAGGGCTGAGAATCAAATTGACAGAAGGCTTAATACAATCATGGCCTCAAAAAAATAAAGATTAAAGTCATCAGATAAAAAAATAGATACAGACAAAAAATGATTCAGCAGAAAGATAAGTATTCCTGAAATGAATGGATGAAAAAAGTGTTCAAAGATAATATTGCAGAAATTTGCTCTAAATATAAATCTGCAGATCAGAAAGGTACAGTGTTTCAAGAAAAGCGATACAGAATGATTGACAGACATGCACTTGAAGTACAGAGAAAGAATTTCAAACTGGCAGGTAAAAATTTTTTTAAAAAGTAAATATGTATGTGCATTGTGCATGTGGGGATTCAGAAAAATCAAGCTGGTCTCAGATTTCTCCACAGCATCATAGAATTCCAGAACACGTTAAAGGTAGTATGATACCTAGAAAGCTGTAAGGGAAAAAAAGGCCTATGATCTTAATACCCAGCCGAGCTGTCCTTCAGGTATAAAAGGAAAGTCTCAAGCACAAATGAACTCACAGAATATAGCACCAATAAGCCATTTGTGAAAAAGCTACTCAATAAAATCCAGCTAATCACAGGTAAATCAAAGTAGTTTCCATACAGAGCAATAGTGTGAAAAGATTACTGGTGAACACTAAATCAGCTTAAACACAGAACTAAGACAAAACAACTATAGAAATAATTGTTTCAGGACTGAACATAAATGTTCAGCTTTGATATTAAACATGAATGAAAGTCAGACACCAAAAGAAAAATATTGTTATTCCACTTTTATGAAATATCCACTTTTATGAAATATCTTCCCCAAATGTATACAGACTTAAGTTTATTGATAGTTACCCAGGGGCAGGCAGGAGAGAGGAGGAAAGGGAAAGTCATTATATAGGAAACACAGAGCTTTCTGTTAACAGTGATGGAAAATTTTAGAAATGGATAATGGTGATAGTTGCACAAAATAATGAACAGAATTAATGTCACTGAATTGTGTATGTGAAAATTATTGACATGACAAATATTTTGTTACATATTTATTTACTACAATAAAAAATGACACAAGAAATGAGGGACAGAAGAAATTAAGAATGCTAGTTTCTGCAGCTTTCTTAACATAAACAATATTGTATAAAATTAAACAGTCTTTTAATGTTTTCTATTATTTTTCAATACAAGAGGTCCTTCAAGAAAGAAAATAGTTTGTGGTATAAAAGCTTAGAAATAGTTCACCAATTCTATCAGTATCACTTTGGGTTTTTTCCATTGTGCTAAGATCAAGTAAATTAAATCCAGCTCTTTTATGACTTGCCTCTCTACTATGGTCTTGTTATCAAATTACTTGTTTGTCTATCAGTTCTTACATCCATGTATCTACATAGGATAACTGAAAAGATGTTTACTATTTAATGTTAATAATGGTAATATCTGAGTAGTAGGAATTTATTTTCTTGGTGTATTTTCCAGCTTAGCTTGAATTCTTTATAATAAGTATGTATTCACTGTTACAAAAGAAGTCATATTTATTAAGCCTATTAAGAGGCTATAAAATGAATCAAATTGTTTTAAAAGATAAAATTCCTGTCTGGGTATCTTTAAAAAAAGAAAGAAAAAATAACTGTAAGAGTAATTTTCAAACAAGCTCTTACTGGAATTATAAAATAGAACAATGATAGAAAGGAATAAAGTAGGAGCCAGAATACTGTATGATCAGTAACCATTCCTGCTAAATGAAAGTCCTCTATTTTAGCTAATAAGTAGGAACAAACTTTTTAAAACTTTCTTGCAATAAACAAATAGAAAAGGATTAAAAACACAGTACATTTATTTAAATTGTTGCTTTTCATAATTAGTTGAATCTTATCACAGTTTGGTATATTCTATTACCTTATTGGGCTCATTCATTAGTGCTATATATAAAACATTATATAAAAACTTCATATAAAATTAAGTATTAAGAACTATATGTACAACTAAGAACAGAGTCTGTATGAGGGATTCACCATTGTGTACTATAATCCCTAATGTGGTTATTTTTTCTGTTTCAGGGACCTCTGAACCTAGATTCACTTTAGTTTAAAATAAAGTAAAGCCACCCCTCTGAGCTCTGCCCCACCTTGGGCCCAGTCACAGCTTTATCTGTTTGTGTTGACCCAATGGTACCTGTCCACCCGGTGTCCTACCAACACAGCAGCAGTCCTATAACTCTTGTGCGATGCATAATAAGCATTTCCTAGGAAGCTGACTTGGCCATCGGTCACATTCTTTTTGCTAGGGATCTGGAGCCACGATTGAAAGGGCTGTTTTAAGTTTTCAACCTGGGTGACAAAAAAGTACAAAAGATCTTCTTTAAACTAATAAAGTAGCTCTAACAACAACAATCACTAAATGGAGTCTGTGGGAAGTGCAAATGGTTAATGCGCTTGGTTGCTAACTGAAAGGTGGTGGTTCAAGTCCACTCAGAAGCACCTTGGTAGAAAGGCCTGGCGATCTACTTCTGAAGAATTTGTCATTGAAAACCCTGTGGAGCACGGTTCTATTATGACCCACATGGAGTCATCATGAGCCGGAACTAACTTGAAAGCAACAGGTTTGGCCTGGTTTTGTTAAAATGATGAAAGACTAAATAGAAACCCCTCTTTGGGTTTCCAAGGCAGTATCACTAAAGAAATAGATTGTCCAACCTTCCTTTTGAGGAGTGGCTGATGGTTTTGAACTGCCAGCCTTCTGGTTAGCCTTAGGCACTACACTACCAGAGCTCCTAAAAAACAAACAAGAGTTTATCTTAACTAGTAAAGAAATGTCTGCCTGGAGCATTATGCTCAATTAAGAACTATCTATATGGTATCAACTTGAAAACAGCAACTCAAAAGATTAGAAAGCAACTGTAGGGACAGTGAATTTATGTTAATGTGGGAGGAGCAACTCAGAAAGGAGGGTAAGAATGGTTGCACTACTTGAAAAAGGTAATCACTGTCACTAAACCATACATGGAAAAGACTGTTGGGTTTGTATATGTTTTGCTGTGCGTGTCTCAACAAAACAATTTTTAAAATGAAAAGTTTAGGAGTTCAAATGCATAAAAATCAAAGCTGACAAAAATTATGTTAGGAAAAGTAGCTAGCATTCAGGGTAGTGAAAGTCACTTCATCCAACCAGTTGACCTTCAGTGCAATGATTCATGGTGACTCCATGTGTGTCAGAGTAGAACTGTGCCCCGTAGAGTTTTCAACTGTAATTTTTTTCAAGAGTAGATCACCAGGCCTTTCCTTTAGTGGTCCCTCTGGGTAGACTCCAACTCCCTGTCTTTTGGTTAGCAGCCAAATGAGCTAGCCATTTGTACCACCCAGGGACTCCTAAGTCACTTCATAGCTTTTACCAAAATTAATTCTTTAATCCAACTAGATTGTTTTCAAAATGCATTTATTCAAATTTGTATATTCTTGGGTTTTCTACTCCTCTACCCGACCCCTGGCCTCCTCAACTCAAAACTGTCTTGTCATAATCTCTGGGGCTGAGGCCTATAAATATCCATTTTAGACATTCCAAATGACCAAATAAAGATGTTTTACAAATCACACTTTGAAAAGAACTGCTCTAGAAGAACATATTTGACTGCTAAGGGAGCTCTGGTAGCGTAGTGCCTAAGACATATGACTGCTAACCAGAAGGCTGGCAGTTCAAACCTACCAGCTACTCCTTGGAAGGAAGGTTGGGCAATCTACTTCCATAGTGATACCACCTCAGAAACCCAAGGAGGGGTCACTATGAATCGAAATCAACTCAACAGCAATGAGTTGGGTTTTGGTTTTTAGAAGAACATAGATGATGATAGATCTGATCCCTAGGTGGAATAAGACCTTTCTAAGGAGCTCTGGTAGCATAGTGGCTAAGACAGTTGCCTGCTAACCAGACGGCTGGCGGTTCATACCCACCAGCCACTCCTCGGAAGGAAGGTTGGGCAATCCTACTTCCGTAGTTGATACTGCCTCGGAAACCCAAGGAGGGGTCGCTATGAGTCAGGTATGACTCGACGGCACATAACAACAACAACAAATATAAAAGTACAATCAGGGCCAAGTACTTAACTACACGATTTCAAACTTCTGTACATGTAAGAGATCATTTATAAAACGGACAAATTAGAGCAAAATATTTGCCCTCAACATGGCAAAGGGTTAAAATATCCCTGACCTATGAAGAACGTATAATAATACACTAGGGCTTCATATGATAAACGAGTGAAGAGAAAATTCATAAGACAGTAAGTGCCTAAAGCATTTGGGCACAGGTTTTTTTCAAATGTTATTAATAATAAGTGTTCATAATATAGATACCTTTTTTTAATCAAATTATCAAATTCCCAATTCTAGGGAGTGGGAAATAGTAAAATATTTACTGTCACACAAACCTAGTGAGACTTCATATAAATATGCTTTCTAGAAGTTACTTTGGCCATATATTAGCAACCAGTAAGATGTTCATACCCAGCAACCTAGTAATTCTATGTCTAAGAATCAAATCTCAAGAAGTAACTTAAAATCCAGACATCCCTGTATAAATTATAAGCTTTTTTTAAATCACAGCAATGTCAAAACAATCTAGATGTCTGCCCACAGATTAGCTAAATTACAAGAGCAGCAAATGAATATCAATGTAATTATTTAACATTTAACATGTAAGTGTTTAAGAAAGCATACAAACAAGTGCATACATAACATGTTAAGAGATCCTCCCTAGATCAATGTTTTTCAAACTGTGGGTTACCATCACTATTGGCTCATGAAATCAGCTGAGGTGGTTGACATCATCAATATAATTTCATAGAGATTGTTGGAGGCATTGCACCTAGTACAGATAAGTACTCTTTTGTGAACCTATTTCAGATGTAGATACATAAATATTTCCATGGGTTGTGTTGAGGGGAAAAAAAAATGAGAAAAATTTCTTTGGTGACAGGGTTACAGATGTTGGCCTTTCCTGAATATTTCAAATTTTCTACAAATGGTGTTATTTTCTACTGATAAAAATTAAGAAAACCACTAATTTTAATATGTAGGTCTGAAAGAATTTAAGTAGAAGGAAATTTGCATATGTTTAAATACTCTATAGGAACTCTGGTGGCATAGTGGTTAAAGCTTTGGGCTGCTAACCAAAATGTCAACAATTTGAACCCACCAGCCACTCCGCAGGAGAAAGATGAGGCAGTCTGCTTCCATAAAGATTTACAGTCTTGGAAACTCTATGGGGCAGTTCTACTCTGTCATATAGGGTCACTGTAAGTCAGAATTGACTTGATGGCAATGGATTTAGGTTTCGGGAGCTGTTTTTGAGGGGTAGGCAGTAAAAACTCTATGAAATAACATGACTATAAAACATTTTATATATCCCAAGCAATCACTCAAGAAAGAACACTACAGAAAAAAATCTTTTGTGAAAATAATAAGTGTGGTTTTTTAAATCTTTGTAAATTTTTTTTCTTCCCACATTTTGTTTTTTGTTTCACATTGATGTTCTGGTTACCTACTGCCACTCTAACAAGAATATACCACATATGGGATGACCTTAACAAACAGGAGTTTATTCTTAAAATTTGGAGGCTTTAAGTCCAAGTTCAAAGTGCCAGGCTGTAGGGGCTGGGTGAAAGCCCCTCAACCTTGGGGTCCAGCTCTGCCTCCTGTTCTCAGCCCACTGGAGCTAGAAGCTTTTCTTCATTCAGACAGCTGCTGGCTGCTGAGGCCAAGAAGCCCCACGATTAACAAGTAAAAGCACAGTCCCAATGTTACCAAACCACACGGCAGGCCAGAAACTTAGGTCCATTGTAAGTCCCAAGGTTGGCAGAGCATAGCAGGCTGCTGAGCAACGACACGGCTACGTGCAGGGTCCAAGTGTGCCATAGGCTAGAAACCATTCCCAAAGCTTCTCCTTATATACAAGAAGCAGATCACAACCCAAAGGCAGCTACTCAGCTGCTCACAGTAGATTCCACCATGGAGTTGATTGCCAGTCTCATCATGGGGAATAACTACCACCAGCTGCCCAGCCACTCAACCAGGCCCAGCCAAGTTGACACACAAATATAACCACCACAATTGCGTATATTCTTTTAAAAATTAAAATAGAAAAAAAAGGCATAGAGAAGAACTGGAACACACTTTACCTGATAGATACTGTTTGGGTTGCTGACCTTAGGAATTATCTGAGGTTCATTGCTATAACTTTCTTCATCCGAGGAGGTGCCAGAAGAGTAGTCTACTGTGGCTCTATTAACAGCATGACTGATCCGTTGAGATAGTTCCCATCCTTCCCATCTGCTTTTAAAAGATGCAATTGTAAATGGGTGGTTTTTCTCACCATACCTAAGAAAGGAAAATTATTCATTAGGGATTCAACTTCTCACAAATTCTCTCTGAAAACAACTCACTAACTTCTATGAAGGAGTATTCAAAAGGGATAGGTCTATAAAGTTGGAATGGCTTTACAGCAAAACTAATTGAAGGACATCATGACCTCCAACTAACACACTGTCATAATTGGTGAGGGTAGTCTGTAAGTGCTATTTTGGCTAATTGTTTAGAAAAAGACTAGCTTCTTTTGATTCAATGAGTGGACTGAATTATGCAATAGTAGATAAGTCCTTTCTCCCCTTGGAATTGCCTAAAATACTTAGAAGTTATAAGCTACAGTTTGTAATAAAATTTTTGTTTCCCACTCTGAATGGAAATCTGTATTGTTTAGGTTTACATCTAAACTCTTAACTAGCCTGGGTCTTCATGCTAATGCTAGGCTGGGGAGCATAATTTTTCCAAAGGTCTATAACAAGTTGTCATAGAGTTGACTCTGACTTGTGGTAACTCCATGTGTGTCAGAGTAGAACTGTGCCCCATGGGGTTTTCAATGGCTGAGTTTTTGGAAGTACACCACCAGGCCTTTCTTCCTAAATGTCTATGGGTGGGCTCGTCCTTCCAACCTTTTGGTTAGCAGCTGAGCAAACTATTTGCATCACCCAGGGCATCCTACAAAGGTCTATAGGACTCACTTAATAATTTAAGGTGTTCAGGCATCACAGAGCACCCAAATCCAACTCCAATGAGCTCACTCACCTACAGCACACTTCAAAGGGATCTACCCAAATGGTCATCTCCTTTGGAAGTCCCAGGTGAGAAAAATCCACACTACTTTCAGCACAAGCCCTTTCTAGAATGGGATCCTTATTCTGAAAATTGTTTATCCTGATACACCTTAACAAGGAAAAGGAAACAAGGACAAGACAAGTGCTTTACCAGGATGATCATGGTGTAGGCAGACTGCTCCAATACACAGCTCCCCACTTCCCACCACTGCCCCCCTGCCTCCTCCCAGTTTACAAGTAAAACAGCTTTATATGCAGTGACTAAGAATGTGTGTTACTAAGTCAATAAGTTACAAATATTCCCTGCATATCTTTCATGGCAAACACAAGTAGATATTTAACCCACCTCACATAAGGGTGTTTTGGTTCTCTAGTGTCACTCTAACAGAGGATATCACAAATGTAGATGGCTTTAACAAGCAGGAGTTTGTTCTTATAGTTTAGGAGTCTAGAAGTCTGAGTTCAAAGTGCCAGCTCTAGGGGCTGGGTGAAAGCCCCTCAACCTTGGGCTTCAGCTCTGCCTCTTGCTCCCTGCCCACTGGAGCTGAAGATGTCACTTCACTTCGGCAGCTGCTGGCTACTGAGGCTAACAAGCCCAAGGTTGACAAATAAAATGGCACAGTCCCAAGATCATCAAACAATACGGCAGGCCACTAACTCAAGTCCAGAGACAGTCTCAAGATCGGCAGGAAACACGGTAGGCTGCTGAATGAAGACTCAGCTACACACAGGGTTCAAGCATGGCAAAAAGCTGCAGAAACCTCTCTCAAAGCTTCTCCTTATACACACTTGAAGCAGACCACATCCCCAAGGCAGCTACTCTAGCAGATTCTACCATGGAGTTGATAACCAGTCTCATCATGAGGAATAACTACATCCAGCTGCCCAGCCACTCCAAACCAGGCCCAGCCAAGTTGACATACAACCTTAACTATCACCAGGGGATTTGCTCTATAGTATCCAATTACAATATTACCTACCACATCTTTTCTTTCAAGCCTATGTTCAAGCAAATGAATTTGGGCCTATAAAATTTTATTTATAGATGGACAACATAATCATTGCCTTTCCCTAGCAGATGGCTGACTGGTTGTTAAGGTACCATTTACGTATCACATATTCGCTCTTACCTGAAGGCTTGCCCTTTGGAAGGACAATCAGAGTGCCAGTGACTTCTGTATGTTTCAAACAAGATCATCATCAGCTTTTCTGCAAAGTCTTCTATTTGCTGCTTACTCAATTTATCATGTTTTTTCACCAGTCTTGTGATAAAGAAAACAGTTGTTGCAATTTCATCTCTCATGATTCAAGAAAAAAAAATAATCTATGAGGAGGTCTGTCAACCATTAAAAGCAAGAAGAAATTAAAGACAAACAAGGATTTAACTTATTATCAACATATACTTGTCACTTGGAACTTTTATACATCTTAAATTGAAAGCAAAAATCCTCTGCTAGATAGAACTCCTTAGTGAACGACCTAATCATATCAACATTATCAGTTAAGAAAACGTTTTTCAGAGAATACCAGTTCCTCAAAGCAGCCAGTTTTTAAAGTTTTTCAAAGGAAAAGACTATCTCTTCTAAAAACTTGAATATGCTTACAAACAAATGAAACATCATTACACAACCTAAATCAGAAAGGTACTGAGATGAGGTAATAAATTACACCAAGTAAAAATATGCTTAAAATATACTTTTTAAAAAATGTATTTACAGAGAGCAAAGCCATTTCAGAATACAATTGTTCTAAAATGTGGCACTCAGATTGCACACTTTAAATAAAAGTTCAGATTAATCAAACATATACTACACTTACCAGCAAAGCTCTTTAGCCACAATAAAAAAAGGGGGGGGAAGGCAGAGTTAAAAACCAACGTTTCCAACTCCTACCTATACGTGTTTTGTTAGTTTTCAGTAGAAGTTTATATAAGCCAAGGCCCCAAAGGCTGATGGGTCTTTAACCTGAAACTAGTGCTGTCCATTAGGAAAACCTGATCACTTTTCCCAGGTCTTCAACACATTGCTGTTTGGCATACATAGATTGGGTTACTTATTTTATTTAAAATTTTTCAGGCTGGATTTATATTTCATACTTTTCTATCAAAATCTTATCTTTTATGACATAGATTGAGAGTCAAGTCTTCTCCTTCCATATCCTAATATCCTATATTCCAATAATTTCATCTCTCATTCTATCAGCTTAGTAAAGAATTTTGTCTTAGATCTTTTACAAAATGTAAGACAACTTTCTTTGAAGTGTTTATGTTGACTAAGCACATTTTTTACTAAAATGGTTTTCTTATGGAATGAGTTCACCCATATTCCAGGGGTGGAACACTCACTACCTACTTTGGGCCCACCAGGTTGTTTGTTATAAAAGCAGATTCTTGGACTATCCCACATTTACTGAGGCAATACTTCTGAAGGTTAGGCCTGGAAATTTTTAACAAGTTGCCCAGGTGTTTCTTAGACCCAACAAAATGTAAGAACCACTGCACCTGACATAGAAATCTTTTTGTTAACACTCATGATGAAAGGTTATTCAGCTTCTTCATCAGTGAAAAAGAATTAACTCTCTTATAAGGAAGCCCAGTTCATTTCTAAAAAGTTCCAAATACCAGGCAGCCCTTCCTCCCTGTGTAGAGCCAAAGTGGCCTCTGATTTTGTGTGTAGCCTGCTTCTTCCCTCTGGAGCTCCCAGATGGAATCTAATCCTGCGCTACAGGGAACACTTCAAACACTAGCTAGTCAGCTTCCCCTAAGTAGTCTCCTTTGGGAGGCTATAAATATTCTCAGATTTCTAACAATCCTTCTATAACCATGTTAATCAGACACTTCACCAGGCCCAACACTATGTACGCCTCTGGGTGAGTTTTACATGTATCTGGAATCCTCCTTTAAAGTGTGGGGCCCAGAATCACACACAGTACCTCCGGTGTGCTCTGTCAGTACAGAATAGAGTGGGATTGTCCCCTTCCTAGCTCTGAATACTGTATTTCTAGAATGCAGCCTCTAATGGCATTCACTTTGATGGCACTGGCATCACTGAACTTGTAAGTAGTCTCTTTCACTAATGCTATTGTTTTGTCACATCTTTCCTGTCCTGCACAGCATATGGTTTAAGAATGTGGGTTTTGGAGTCAGGCAGACCTGGGTCTGAATTCCAACTCTTTTACTCACTATCTGAGTAGCCTTGGGTAACTTGCTCCTGAACTTTCAGGTTCCTGTGTGTGAAATGGGAGATACAATAGCGACCTCACAAGGTTGTTATCAAGATTACAACAGATAATATATAAACCTGGTCTAGGGGGGCAGGACAGCAGACTAATTAATAATCAGCTATCAAAATCAAAAGCATCCTGGGATTGAGTCCAAGTCTACTAGCTTACTAGAAACTTGGAGAAGTATTTCAACTTCTCTAACCTTTAGGATTTGCATCTGTAAAGTGATTGAGTGAGTGATCACTGCCATCGAATCGATTCTAATTCATAGGTTTCCGAGGCGGTATCACTACAGAAGTAGATTGCCCAATCTTCCTTCCGAGGAGTGACTGGTGGGTTTGAACCGCTAGCCTTCTGGTTAGCAGTCAAATGCCTTAGGCAGTTTGCCACCAGAGCTCCTGTAAAAAGGGAGTAAGAAGTGTACCTGGAAAACACTATAATGCAGAGGTGTTGAGTGGAGGCTTTGGAATCAGATTACTGGGTTTGTGTACTAGGTCAAATTACTGTGTGACATTATGCAAGTTATTTAACTTCTCTGTGTCCTCATCTATATAAAGGAGATAGGCACTCTAGTGGCACAGTGGTTAAGGCATTTGGCTGCTAACCAAAGGGTTGGTGGTTCAAATCCAGTAGCCACTCCACAGGAGAAAGATGAGGCAGTCTGCTCTGGCAAAGATTTACAACCTTGGAAATCCTATGGGCAGTTCTATTCTGTCCTATAAGGTTGCTGTGAGTCAGAATCAACGTGATGGCAGTGGGATTGGGTTTGGTTTTTTACATAAAGAAGGTAATAACAGGGATCACTCTACAGGGTTGTTGTGAGAATTGAGTGTAAAATGCTTAGAACAGAATCTGGTACACAAAAAATGCTCTATAACTGTTAGATCAGAGCTCTGGTGGCATAGTGCCTAAGGCAGCTGATTGCTAACCAGAAGGCTGGTGGTTCAAACCCACCAGCCACTCCTCAGAAAGAAGACTGGTCAATCTACTTCCATAGAGATACTACCTCAGAAACCCAAGGAGGAGTCGCTATGAGTTGGGACCGACTTGACAGCAGTTGAGTTTGGTTTTGGTTTAACTGTTAGATATCATCACTGCTATTATTATTCTATTACCACCACCACCACCACTTCCACTACTACTATTGTCTGAAGGGGTTCTTGTCAAGACTAACATAAAATTATATAAGGTACTCAGCAGACTGCCTTGCATATACTAAATGCTCACATAGTGGTGGCCTTTCTTATTAATAAACCTAAGTAAAAGATCTTTTTAGGTTGAGTCATTTGTAACAATTTGTGGGTTGAGGGGGTAGAAAGTAACTACATAATGCAATTTATTGTATTAAATTAAGATCACTGTGACAGGAATCAAGATTATTTGTGACCCTGATTTTTTCTGTAAGTAAGTTGTCTCTGCCTTTTGGCTACCTGTTATGTTTTGATTTGATAAGAATGTCACTGTCTCCTCCTGAATGGAAGTAATAAATAAGTTGAATAGGACAAAGCTCAGTTAGAGTTACTTTACCAAAGTTCTAGGAGATGCCTCTTCAGATTGGTGTTTAGTACAGTCATTTTTGCTTCAACCAATTACTCCTACTATGATCCAGTAGACAGCTAGCCATTGGTAAAGTAGAGAGATTGTACCAATTTGCTAAAATCTACATACAATATCCTTTTTAATACCAATAAAATACCCTGTCATAAAAAGAGAAGAAATTTAGTTTAACCTAGTAACCTTGTCCTATAGGAGCCCATGCTATTCCAAGTAATCCCAACTTCTCTAAACCATCTGTTTGGTATAAACTGTCTAAAAAATTTTGCCCACCAGAGTAACACTTTATGACATATTCATACTACAAGAATGTCATTCATAAAATGTCTAGCTTCCATTTACTAATAGGTCAAAATGTTTAATTTAGCATACACACACACACACACACATATATATATATATATATATATATGCCTGTATAGAGAAAGTTGGACACAGAGAGGATTTAGAGTATATGTATATGTATTTGGAGTATATGTGCCTATGGCACAGTGATTTAGAGTATATGTATATGTATTTAGAGTATATGTGCCTATGGCACAGTGGTTAAACACTCAGCTGCTAACCAGAGGACAGCAATTTGAATCCACCAGCCACTCCTCAGGAGAAAGATGTGGCAATCTCCTCTCATAAAGATTACAGCCTTGGTCTGATCTGCAGCCTATACGACTATGAGACCAGAAGAACTAGATGGTGCCCAGCTACAACTGTCATCCACTTGAAAGGGGATCTATGTAGGAGATCCCGGATAGAGAGGGAGAACAATGTAGAACAAATCTCAAAATCATTGGAGGAAAAAAAAGAGGGGGACCAGGTTTGCTGATCCAATAGAGCCAGGTGGAACCGCTGAGACTATGGCCCCTAGCTTCCCTTCAGGTCTGGAATTGAACCCACACCTCTGGTTTCCAGCCAAACAAAAGACAGGCATATGAGTTGAACATTTACCTCAAGTAGATACACTCCTTGGAGAGAACAATTATGGGAGAAAGAAGGGCTGCTTATGCACAGGGAGACAGCTCAGGGGGCAGGAGTGTATGGAGGGATGGACACTGGGAAGAGGTAACTGTGGGGAGGAGGTGGGAGAGGAGCTGTTGCATTATGGTAAACTGTGGTCAATGTCATGAGACAAAGTGTATGTGAACTGCTGTATGGAAAGTGAATTTTCTCTGTAAATCTTCACCCAAATCACAATTAAAAAAATAAAATAAAATAAAAGATTACAGCCTTGGAAACACTATAGGGCAGTTCTACTCTGTCCTATAGGGTTGCTATGGGTCACAATTGACTCAACAGCAACAGGATTGGTGTTTAAAGTACATGTATTTGGAATTTACAATCAGAGCTTCATATCCGGACATCCTAGAGTAGAAATTAGAGATACTTGGCCTTCCCAAAATTAGTATTAGTCAGAATTTTTGCACTAATATAATAACACAGACCACTATAACATATTTAAAGTTAGCACTCATTCACAGGAATTCCAACTGAAAAGTATTATTTGCAATCTGCCCCCCACAACTCGTTTGTTTTTAAAATGTCACTTACTTCCATAGAATGAAGTCAAGAGACCCAAGTTATAGTTCTATCTCTAATTGTCCCTATGAGCAAATTAATTAATCTTACAGTATCTTTGTTTTATCTAATTCTTCCTCACTCAATTTAGCTACTCTGAAGTCTTCAGATAAAAGAATAAGATGTCTTAATCTGTGATATGAGCAAATACATAATGTGAAAGACAGTGATAAAACAAATTTTACTTGCTTGTTTTTAGGTGCTGTCAAGTCAGTTCTGACTCATAGCAATCCTATGTGCTATAAAACTACCATGTCCTGCACCATCCTCACAATCGTTGCTATCTTTGAGTTCATTGTTGCAGTCACTGTATCAATCCATCTCACTAACGGTCTCCCTCTTTTTCACTAACCCTCTACTTTACCAAGTGTGATGTTCTTCTCCAAGGACTGGTCCCTCCTGATAACATGTCCAAAGTACATGAGATGAACTCTCACTATCCTTGCTTCTAAGGAGCATCCCGGCTGTACTTCTTCCAAGACAGATGTGATAGGTGGAGCTGTGTGTCAACTTGGCCGGACCACGATTCTGTGTGGTTTAAGCAGTTGTGATGTGGTCATTCCCATGATGGCATCAGATGTATATGTTTTAAGCAGCCAATTCATTGAAAAGGAGTTTCCCTAAGGGTGTGGCCTGCTTCCAGCATATTTATGGACATCCTGGGAAAAGAGATATTCTTCTGTGGATTGGGATTCTGTTGTGCTGCCTACAACTGTCCATGAGCGAACAATCCACCATTCGGCCCGGAGATCTTGGATTCATCATTCATTAGAGTCAACAGCTGGTATACTGCCTGCTAACCTTGAGCTCCTCAGCCCCTGCAGCTGAGTTGGGAAAAGCCTCCAGCTTGACATTTGATCCAAGAACTATAAGTGCCAGCTTCTATAAGTGTGTGAGCCATTTTTCTAAGATAAATTTCTCTTTCTCTCAATATATAAACTTTACTGGTTTTGTTTCTCTAGAGAACCCAGTCTAACACAACAGATTTGTTCATTCTTTTGTCAGTGTATGGAAATATTTAATATTCTTCACCAACACCAAAATTCAAAGGCATCAGTTCTTCTTTGGTCTTCTTTATTCATTGTCCAGCTTTCGCATGCATATGAGGTAACTGAAAATGCCCTGGCTTATACGTCAGGTCCACCTTAGCCCTCAAAGTGACATCTTTGCTTTTTAACACTTTAAAAAGGTCTTTTGCAGCAGATTTGCTCAGTGCAATACGACATCTGATTTCTTGACCGCTGATTCCATGGGCAAGGAAAATTAAATCCTTCACAGCTTCACTATTTCCTCTAAAAATTTTACTTAGAAGTTTGAAATAAATAGAAAAATCAAATAAAATTAATCTTTATATGCTTATATGCTATTAACAAAATGAAAATTATACCTATCGATATAAGCACACAAAGAAAAGAAATATTTCCAGTGATACTAACACATATTGGAATATATTCTAAAGAAAAGCTGCAAGTATATATATTTTTAAAAATCATTCTGTATCCTAAAAGTTTACAGTAATATTAGTATTATTTTGTAATAACAGATAGATAGAAAATAGATAAGAGAGTTGTTGTTGTTGTTGTTATGTGCTGTTGAGTCGGACCCGACTCATAGCGACCCCTCTTTGGGTTTCCGAGGTAGTATCACTACGAAAGTAGATTGCCCCATCTTCCTTCCGAGGAGTGGCTGCTGGGTTTGTTAGCTGCTAGCCTTCTGGTTAGCAGTCAAGTGCCTTAGCCACTATGCTATCAAAGCTCCCAGATAAGAGAGTAGGGTAATGAAAATTTTACTTCAACATTGTTATGACTAAGATTTTCTGTAGAAAGGAAAGGGGATAGAAGTATTAAAAAAATAAGTAAATATTACATAGTGTTAAATTTGAATTAGAAATATCAGTATGAATTTATTATTTTTTTTTTCTTTTTGAAAATACATGTTTTAGCTCTGTCCACTAAACAAGCCTAGAAGCAATTGCAGTTCATAGCAATAAACAAACCTAGCACTAATTTCATGGTCTCTAAACACATTCCCCTGGGAGCTCTGGTGGCGTAGTGCCTAAGGCATTTGACTGCTAACCAGAAAGCTGGCAGTTCAAACCCACCAGCCACTCCTCAGAAGGAAGGTTGGGCAATCTAATTCCATAGTGATACTGCCTCAGAAACCCAAGGAGGGGTCACACTATGCATCGGATCTGACTCGATGGTAATGGGTTTGGTTTTGGAAACACACTATCCACTTTAAAAAAAAAAAAAAAAGAAAGAAAGTGCCTTGTAGAAATGGCTGATTGCCATTCAAGTTCAGGAAGAATATTAGAAATGTATTATACTAGAAATTAAACAACAACAACAAAAAAAATGGGTCATGTCAAAACACATTAAGAGCCAACATGAAGACTTCCCCATTGGACAAAGATAAGTTAATTCAACATTATAGTAGATACTGTGGTCCTCTGACCAATTCCTACATCAGAGCCAATATAATCATCCCCCAACTGCTAGGAATATTGGTTGCTGATGCCGAATAACTATTTCTCTCATTGGGAATTGACCTCATAATTTGCCTCACCTCTAGTTGTACTCCCTACCCATGGGGATGGCCTGAAGCCATTAACCAGCTACTGTGGGGATACAAAAATCTGGTCCTCTTGCCTCAGTCTGCTACAACTCTGAAGGGCCATCATATTTCAAGAACTCCCCATAAGATAGACTGAGCCCTCAACTGTAGCCTTATCACAGCCTTTTCTTCTGCCTAATCCTCTCTTCCTCAATTCCTTATAGGTGTATATCTCAAGAGCACTCCCCAGTAAATCTTTTTCAAATACCTCCAATCTCATAGTCTGTTTCCAAGGAACCCAATCTAAGACACTTAATACCAGGAGCATTCTAAGGAAGCAGACTCAAAAATGGGATTTTTGAAGCTGGATTTCTCACTAATTCTCTGGCATAAAAAACTCATCACTAGTGGTAAACCATTCTGTGGTGGTACAATTGCTAAAATGTTCATCAATGAAGAACTGGGATGGAATATAGATATTAGGGGATTCCCTGACTATTATAATATCTTTAAGCATGAGAAGTATGAGAGATGTTAAGTATCTCACAAGGTACTCACCAAGATCTACCCACGTTAAGTATGTTGTTGTTGTTATGTGCCAGCTATTTGGACCCGACTCATAGCGATGCCTCCTTGGGTTTCCGAGGTGGTATCACTATGGAAGTAGATTGCTCAACCTTCCTTCCAAGGAGTAGCTGGTGGGTTTGAACCGCCAGCCTTCTGGTGAGCAGTCAAGTGCCTTAGGCACTATGCTACACAAATGGATAGATCTTGGTGAGCACCTTGATACCTACAAGTGACATGATTTAATTAAGTTTACTTTAATTCAATTCAGTAAGTATGTAGTGTTCACTATATGCCCAGAGAAGGTCCCTGGTGGTGCAACCGATTTGTGCTAGGCTGCTAAACTAGAGGGAGGCAGTTCAAAACCACCCACCAGCATCTCTGAAGAAAGGCCTAGCAATCTGTTTCTGTAAAGATTTCAGCCAATAGAATCCTATGGAGAAGTTCTACTCTGACACACATGGAATCACCATGAGTTGGAATCAAGCCAACAGCAGCAGGTTTAACAGGTTATATGCCCAGAACATATAAAAATAAAGGTGAGTATAGAACTTAAAGAGCTCTAGTAGCGTAGTGCCTAAGGCATTTAACTGCTAACCAGAAGGCTGTACAATCTACTTCCGTGGTGACAGTGCCTTGGAAACCCAAGGAGGGGTCACTATGAGTCGGACCCAACTCAACAGCACATAACAATAACACAACAAAGCTTAAAAAAAATATGACAAATTTGCATCATTTAGTCTCATTCCTTCTAGCCATTTGCTGGAATAACTTTTGCAAAGACACATACACTTTTTAATTTATGTTAGAAGTGACAAAAGTGAAAATTAGAACAACTGCCTATATATTGCTGAAGTAAAATTTCTTCTGAACTAAAGGTCACATGATTATCACATTCACGATCTTTTTTCCTTTGCAAGTGGTTAGTGTTTATATTTCCAATATTAAAATGATGCTAAGCATTAAATAATTCTTTCATATCTTCCCAGATGACAAATTGTTCTGTTGCAGTTTGAGTTGGTGAAGCACATTAGCTGATGAGACTTTGAACACCCTCCTAGCATTATTTCTTGCAACAGGCCCAGGCAAGCCTTGGAAGTTATGAACAGAATAACAATGTACGGTACTTAGTTTCAGGAAACAACAATCAAATAGAAACTAAATATCATGCAAGACTTCCTTTGGTTACTTGTTTATTTAAACACTTTACTTAAATCCCCTCCTGTACATTAATGACAACTACGCCTTCTGCTTTAACTAACATTCATTCAATGAATATTTACTGACCATGACAAAAGTTATAGGTGGTAAGAAGAAATTTTACATTCTTTTCAAGAGGCTTATAATCGAGATGGAAATCATACATGTACAGAAGTAACTGGATGCAGAGTCTGATAAATGATATACTAAAATATTACTCCAAGTTTCAGGCTTTAGTAACCAAGAGAATAATGCTATCATTCAAAGAATTAAAGAGTTGAGAGGAAGAGCCAGTATAAAAAAAAAAAAAAAAAAAACAA
Organism: Orycteropus afer afer; assembly: GCF_000298275.1. Lineage (NCBI taxonomy): Eukaryota > Metazoa > Chordata > Mammalia > Tubulidentata > Orycteropodidae > Orycteropus > Orycteropus afer. The sequence continues at coordinate 12,961,880 of NW_006921623.1, read as the reverse complement.
TGATTAGTTCAGATTGCAGAACACTAAGATTTCTGTGGCAACTGAATAACCAACCAACCAGTTTCCCTCGAGTTGATTCCAATACATGGCAACCCCACATGTTTCAGGGTGGAACTGTCTCCATAGGGTTCCTAATGGCTGTGACCTTTCAGAAATAGAACCAGGTCTTTCTTCCAAGGCACCTCTGGGTGGATTCAAACCGCTATCTTTCAGTCAGTAGCTGAGCACTTAACCATTTGAAAATGTAAAATGAATTATCAACAGTAAAACAAAAGGACAATGTTCTCTCTACAGATGACTTCGGTGAGGGGAATAAACCTAGGTGGGGCATCACAGGAAAATGGGAAATAGCCTTCTGGCCATTTGGAATGAGAATGAAGAAAAGAGCAAAAGGGAAGTGTCAAACGTACACTTTGCCTTCTTATTAAGCCTGTAGAGCCCTAGTAATACAGTGGTTAAAGAATTCAGCTGCCAATCCAAAGCTCAGTGGTTCAAACCCACCAGCCACTCTACAAGAGAAAGATGTGGCAGTTCATTTCCATAAAGATTTACAGCCTTAGAAACTCTCTGAGGCAGTTCTACCCTGTCCTATCAGTACACCATGAGTCAAAATCAGCTCGATGGCAGTGGGTTTATAAAGATACATAGAATCCCTACATTTAGTAGAAGCTCCCATGGAGCAGAGGTTAAGGCATTCAGCTGCTAACTTGATGGTGGTGGGGTTTTTTTGTTTTTTTTTTATGACCCTGTTTAAATCATCTTGGGCTTTGTGACAGTCCTTCTGTTTCTCCTTGTGGGCTTACTCTTTTCAAGATTTGCTTCCTCCTGCCAGTAAATAGGAGAGGAATACTCTCAAAGTTTGGCCCTGAGCCTTCAGCTTTCCTCACTCTCTTCTCTATTCAGGAATAATACATTGCTGTCAGTTACCTACTCTGTGCTGACTGAACTACACCAGGTCCCAGTGAAGAATAAGACCAAGCACCTCTTTCAGAGATTTCATTGATCCTCATGACTTTAACTATTACAGCTTCAGAAAACTACTAAATCTCTCTTTTCAGTTATGGCCTCTTTCCAGGGTTCCAGCTCCATATAGCTAACTCTATCACAACATCCTCCCATTACCTAAAACTCAATATGCCTAAATGTAAACTCATTCTCATTATCCTCTGACTAGATTTGCCTCCCCCACACCTCTACTTATCACTGAAATCTGGAAGCTGATCTTGTCCTCTCTCTCATCACTTTTACCAATCACCAAGTCCTATAGTTTCTATCAAAAATCTTTCTCATTCATCCTATATTTTCTACATCACTTTGTACCTAGACTATTAAGATTATCTCCTAAATGGACTTTTTTAGTCTCCTCTCTCTCCCTCTTATAATTTATGCTACTTTATTATTAGGAACTCTGGTGGCATAGTGCCTAAGGCATTTAACTGCTAACTAGAAGGCTGGCCGTTCAAACCCACCAGCCACTCCTCGGAAGGAAGATGGGGCAATCTACTTCCATAGTGATACTGCCTCAGAAACCCAAGGAGGGGTCGCTATGAGTAGGATCCGGCTCGACAGCAGTCCATAGAACATTGTCGTTTGTCATTATGTGCCGTCAAGTCAGACCCGACTCATAGCGACTCCTCCTTGGGTTTCCGAGGCAGTATCACTACGGAAGTATATTGCCCAACCTTCCTTACGAGGAGTGGCTGGTGGGTTTGAACTGCTAGCCTCCTGGTTAACAGTCAAGTCCCTTAGGCACTATGCTATGCTACCAGAGCTACCGGTCCATGGGACAACACAGTGTATATGCTATGGGCCCCTCTGTCAGAAGAACGAAATTAAAACTTCTTGGCCTGACATTTAAAGTCATCCATGATCTATCTCCTACCTACCTATCTACCTGCCTCTCTAAACATATTTGTGCTTTGGGGACATGCTCATTGCTCTCTCAGTTTGCTATGTATATTATGGTCTCCAAGATTTTGTGTTTTTCCTTCTCAAGTAGTTCCATTACCAAGAGCATCCACTGTATATCTTCTCCCCTCTATGTCTCATTTTTCCTTCTAAAATTAGTTGCCACTGAGTCAATTCTGACTCATGGTGACACCATGTGTGTCACAGTAGAACTGGACTCCACAAGGTTTTTCAATGGCTTATTTTTTGGAAGTAGATCACCAGACCATTCTTCCAAGGTTCCTCAAACCTCTAACCTTTCAGTTAACAGGGAGCACTTTTAACTGTTTGTACCACCCAAGGATACCATTTTTCCTTCTAGATTCAGCTTAAATCCTTTCCTTTCCATGTAGCCTTCTGTTGCTATCCCAATCTTTGATGATTTTACTTTTCCTTTTTCCTAAATACTAATGAAACTTACATTAGTATTCAGGATTCCTGAAGCACCTATAAAACTAACCATCTTAGTACTTTATATACTCATTGCCATAGAGTCAATTCCAACTCACAGTGACCTCCACTGGGCTTCCAAGGCTATAAATCCTTGCGGAAGCAGACTGTTCATCTTTCTTCCACAGAGCAGCTAGTGGGTTCAAACCACCGACCTTTTGATTAGCAGCCAAATGCCTTAACCATTACACCATCAGAGCTCCTTAGTACTTAGTATCTTCTATCTTAATTCGTTATCTATGTATACAAATTGTATCTCTCTCTAACTAGACCATAAATCATAGAGGCTGTGTTCTCTAAAGATGGTGAATTTGCAATATGTTTGCTCCTACCCATGGAGCCATAACTAAGAGGAAGTGCAACTTTAACAATAAAGCTTATTTTTGTTAGATTGTTTCTGATTAGCAAAAGATAAGTTAACATTTTTTTATTGAAAGCAACAGTATTGATTAATCAATGAATATAATCAAGGAGCTAATTAAGAATCTGGTACACTTTTACTAATAACAGCAGTACAATGAAATGGAACCAGCAGTACCAAATTATAAAAACTGCTGGCAGTTCATTTTAGTTAGAAAGAAAATCGCCTCTCATAATTAAACAGATTCATTGATTTTTAATTCTTTAAAGGCACTAATGTTGACTTCAATTTAGTTTTGTTTCAAGATATAAAGTAGTTCCTAAGTATAGCATCATGAATGTTAATGAGGTTATTGTTGTTTGTTATGTGCCATCAAGTCGCCCAGACTCACAGCGACCCATCCTTGGGTTTCCAAGGCAGTTAATAATGTTTATAGATATAGATCTAACAAGCACAGAATTTTACATTTTCTAAAAGAATATATGCTTTAAAGAAAAAAAAAAGTTTAAGAAGAGGCTGCTAAAATCCAATCATTTCTAAACAATCTGATTCTTGACTGCTTCCTCCCCCAACATCTTCCAAAACTGTGGGAAATAGAAAATGTTCCGCTTATGAGTTTTCCTATGTCGAAGGGAAGAAACTATTTCCAAACCCACAATCCTATCACTCTTGTCTTTTATCTGTAAGGGGTGGTAAATTAAGCAGGCGGTATTTGTTTTCTCTACTCTCCTTGGTTTCCTCCTAATCTCCATCCTTACCTCCTTTCCTTATCCTTCCTCCACCCCCACCAATGTCCTCAATCACCAAAAGCCCATAAATTAAAATTGTAAACAATTCCCCTGAAAGGTGCCTTCCTGATGCTGTCTAAAACAAATGCAATCTTCTGTTTGGGCATTTAAAACACCACAAGCATTCTTACTTAGATTAAATTGTGGGTCTCCCTGGTCTCCAGGCATGCCTAGACATGAACCATAAAGGGAATGAGTCCCTTGGAGTTTCTCTAGTAACTGCAGGCCTAATCAACAGCAACCATAAGAACAAGCATTCATTCTTCTTTTTTTTTTAATTTCAGTGTGAACAGTATGAGGCCACACACATTTTTTTGTCATTATTTTAATTTCTTAGTTGTATGACATACTAGAAAACTGCATTTAAAAAAATTATTTCAGTACGCAATGCATCTTGAAGACTTTAATATATGAATTTTCTTTTTTTTTTTTTTTCACTACCCTTGAAGAAAAGTTTTAAAAATCTAATTTGTCAAGACATCTACCTAAACCATTGCCTTGGATGACAGCACTCCAATTCAGGTATGATATTTAAGATGCAACTAATAATCATAAAACATCAATTGGGAAGAAGTATTAAATACTGAATTAGGTAAAAATGCTACCAATTTGGAAGAACGGAATTGTTTTTAACAACTATGCCTCAACCTAAGAGATTTTATAAGTCTGCATACTTGTTAATGTAATGGAGTCTATTTCACTCCTGATATATATATATATATATATATATATATATATATATATATACAATTACAAAGTTGGCTCTGTAGTTATCTTGAGGTAGCCCAGAGGTTAATTAGTTCTGATTTCAACATGCAGCCTGGTATGATTTGGTAAACTATACATTTTAATGAGCGAGTGATTTACTTTACACTTCATTTTGATTTCTTACTCTTCACTTTGGAGTTCACAGAGCAAACCACACATCTGGCAGAAATGTACTTTCATACACAAAGATAATGTTTTAACTCAGCCAAACTCATCATTTTGAAGTACTTCTCTCATTTACTAGTGGGACTTTGGACTATGTATTGAATGATTCAGTTTACTTGGTCCTATCCATGTTGCCCGTGGCATCTATGAGGCCATTTGCTGAGTTTAGCAAGCCAATCTACAGCTACTAAATTTTCCTAGTGGAAAACTAGCCTTTGGGGTCAATAGTGAGTACACTACACTGGGTGCATGAAGATTATATTCTAGAGAATCTCTCACAAATTGAGTTCCACAAAATGTGTAATCAGACACCATTCCTTTTCTTCTCCTGAGTAATTCATTGAAAAGAAAAGAGGGGAAGGAGTAAATAAAGAAAGAATTATTAGTACAAGTCTCTCAGAAGTCCTCTGTAACTGCTTTTGTCTGACCTACTCTAGATACACATATAAACACATCTACATCTTCAGAAATGAAATTCTGAGAATAGGAAAATGTAATTCCTTACAAGACATTGTTTCTCTGGCCTCTGCAACCCTCACCCTAAATATCCAAATTTGCTCTTGCATCAAACCCTACTCCAGTCTCACCTCCTCCCCATGAACCTTCCCTGACTGATCTCTCTCCTGCTTCTGTTTCTACCAGTTAGGTCTACACAGTTTAGTGATTTGTTATATACTGTCTTGAATGGTAAATAACATGTGTCCACTTTGTGTTACAACCATAATGTGCATTTGGAGGGTAGGCTAGCCAGGCCTCATACTTCTTGGGTGCTGAACATACAGCAAGTAACTAAATATTTGCTGGAAGTAGAAATAATTCTACCTAAAGTTGACCTTGAGAGTTCAAAACTGTGGCCTTGATCTCAAGAGGACCACACTTTGATCTTAATCAAGGAGCTGGCTGGCTCTCTATTTGAATGGAAGATCCAGCCATCGCCTCATTGCAAGGTCCCCCAGGAGGATGAGGCCAAGTTCCCAAGGGAATGCACAGGCACAGATAGGTCTCTCAACAGGCAGCCTTCCCACCTGTCAGAGGCTACCCAGGCCTACCTCCATTTGAAAAACCAGGCCTACAATTTGAGGTATCTGGAAATCTATTTTCCTTGAATAGAATGGATAAGAAAATAGGATGGGCTTCCTGGGCTTCTTGGAGAGATGGGGAGAAGAGGAGCTCTTCCC